>NC_137471.1:39444496-40044496 GCF_964235325.1 Thermobia domestica
TGCAGGCCTGGCTAGTACTCAACTACTACCCTAATACTACAGCCTTACTACTACTATACTATCAATACTACTATTACTACTACTAAGTGTGTACCCATAAATTTAAAAAAAAAAAAACAAATAGTGCCCTGAATTTTACCTGTTCCTGGTTGATCACTGACATGCGCCAACACATGTACAGTCTAGAAGACGTGATGAAACTATTTTCATCAAGAAATGTGTTTCAAAGTAATATGAATTTGTCCACGTATTGTTAATCTGAACTGTGGAAAATTCTCTATCCCAACTGCTCTATCGATGTACATTAACAGTGATGTAATAAAGTAATTATGCAACCTATACCTAAGCTACACGAGGTTTACGTCTACGCAAATATTTCCTGAGACATCTCTATTTACCCTAGGACTATAATCCGCCAATCATTCTATTCAAAATAAAACTGCGTTTCAGGCGGTACCATTCTCATGTCTCTATAATGAATCTAAGGCGGGAAAATCCCGAAAAAAATATTTTTTGGTCTAAATATTCCTTTCTTCAAATTTTAGTTCCTCTGGACCCCCCTGTTTTAACGCAGAAATCTGAAAAAAAAATCTGTTAAATACTACTCGGTGGAGTGAATGTTTGTGCACAATTTCAATCTTCTAGGTGCAAAAATAAGCCCGCCCCCCCAAAAATACCGAAAATGTCCAATATTCCTCTATACAGAAGTATATTTTGATAAAAATTCCCTGACACATCCCTAATTACCCTAGGGTCATGTTTCGCCCATCATTCTCTTCAGAATAGAAATCCCTTTCAGACGGTACGACTCAAGTGTCTGCATCATGTATCTAAGGTGGGAAAATCCGAAAAAGAGATTTTTCGGTTTATATATCCCTTTTTTCAAATTTCAGACCCTCTGGACCACCCTGTTTTAACTCAGAGATCTGGAAACAATCTACTACTACTAGGTGCGCTGAATGTTTGTGCACAATTTCAATCTTCCAGGTGCAAAAGTAAGCTCGCCAAAAAGATATATACCGACAATGTCCCATATTCCCGTATACAGAAGGATATTTTGTAAAAAATCCCTGACACATCTCTAATTACCCGAGAATCATGGTTTACACATCATTCTCTTCAGAATAGAATTGCCTTTTAGGCGGCATTATTTACATGTCTCCATCATGTACCTAAAGCAGGAAAAACCCGAAGAAAGGGATTTTTTTGGTAAAATATCTCTTTTTTCAACTTTTTGCCTCTCTGGATCCCCCTAACCCTGTTTTAACGCAGAAATCTGAAAAAATCTGGTAAATACTACTCGGTTGACTGAATGTTTGTGCAAAATTTTAATCTTCTACGTACAAAAATAAGCAAGCCAAAAAATAACGAACATAGGCTTAATAAAAGAATATATATATATATATATATGACGTCATCTCCTCCTATCACTCAACGCAGGAAAGTGTGAAACCATACGTAAGGTTTTCTACAATGCCTCTGAACTTGAAAAACAAAGAAACAAAGAAAGAGAGAAAAAAAAAACGGACGAAAAAGCTCAAATAGGAGAGTTCTAACGCATCCCATTCAATGTCGAAAATTCCCTCAGCAAGGACCGGAGGGAAGTTACAAACATGTTTTTGAAAACAAAAGCAGGGTGGCAGTGATCAAAAACTAAATACTCAAATCTCAAACATCCCATTCGTAATATTGTTTAATACTTATTCTATTAAGTTTATTATCAATCCTTATGATAGCAGACACACCATACAATAAAAACTACATACTCCAACAATTTCTAGAACTCAATACCAATTCTAAATTACTAATTTATATTTTAATACTTTTTTATATGATCAAAAAATATGTCTAATATAAGCAAAATATTAATCTTTCTATTATTCCATTTCTCGTTGACTTCACATATAGTCAATATAAGACATTATTAACCTCGCGTGATAAGTATCCAGCTTTTCACATTGCTATTGTTATTATAAGCCAACAGAACAGGAAACCCCACTCAGCAGTCCGCATACGTTAAGATGGAAAACGACCGAAAAATCATACCTCACATAATTAGCTCTGGCTCTCAAATTTTTCTCTTCAGTCCAAATATAAAATCAGTTTCGGTATCAAGGAGAACCAATCAAGCGGAAAAGCAAAGAATAACACATTTATTATTACCCACATTTATTCAATTTAATTTAAAATTTAAATATTCCTATTTTTAATCATGCTCTAATGAAAACATAACTACAGGCTGTCTATTAATCCATTTCTTGTTGACTTCACATATAGTCAATACCAGACATTATTAACCTCGCATGCCAAATATCCAGCTTTTCACATTGCTTTTGTTATCAGAAGCCAACAAAACAGGAAACCCCACTCAGCAGTCCGCATACGTAAAAATGGAAAACGACCGGAAAATCATACCTCATATAATTAGCTCTGGCTCTCAAATTTTTCTCTTCAGTCAAAATATAATATCATTTTCGGTATCAAGGAGAATCAATCAAGCGGAAAAGCAATGAAAAACACATTTATTATTACACAGATTTATTCAATTTAATTTAAAATTTAAATATTCCAATTTTTAATCATGCTCTAATGAAAACATAACTACAGGCTTTCTATTAATCCATTTCTTGTTGACTTCACATATAGCCAATATCAGACATTATTAACCTCGCATACTAAGTATCCAGCTTTTCACATTACTTTAATTATCAGAAGCCAACAAAACAACAAACCACACTAAGCAGTCCGCATACGTTAAAATGGAAAACGACCGGAAAATCATACCTCACATAAATAGATCTGGCTTTCAAATTTTTCTATTCAGGCTAAATATAAAATCATTATCGGTATCAAGGAGAATCAATCAAGTGGAAAAGCAAAGAATAACACATTTATTATTACACACATTTATTCAATTTAATTTAAAATTTAAATATTCCAATTTTTAATCATGCTCTAGTGAAAACATAACTACAGGCTTTCTATTAATCCATTTCTTGTTGACTTCACATATAGTCAATATCAGACATTATTAACCTCGCATGCCAAGTATCCAGCTTTTCGCATTGCTATTGTTATTATAAGCCAACAAAACAGGAAACCCCACTCAGCAGTCCGCATACGTTAAAATGGAAAACGAGCGAAAAATGATACCTCACAGAATTAGCTCTGGCTCTCAAATTTTTCTCTTCAGTCAAAATATAATATCATTTTCGGTATCAAGGAGAACCAATCAAGCGGAAAAGCAATGAAAAACACATTTATTATTACACAGATTTATTCAATTTAATTTAAAATTTAAATATTCCAATTTCTAATCATGCTCTAATGAAAACATAACTACAGGCTTTCTATTAATCCATTTCTTGTTGACTTCACATATAGTCAATATCAGACATTATAAACCTCGCATGCTAAGTATCCAGCTTTTCACATTGCTTTTGTTATCAGAAGCCAACAAAACAGGAAACCCCACTCAGCAGTCCGCATACGTAAAAATGGACGACGACCGGAAAATCATACCTCACATAATTAGCTCTGGCTCTCAAATTTTTCTCTTCAGTCAAAATATAAAATCATTTTCGGTATCAAGGAGAATCAATCAAGCGGAAAAGCAAAGAAAAACAGATTTATTATTACACAGATTTATTCAATTTAATTTAAAATTTAAATATTCCTATTTTTAATCATGCTCTAATGAAAACATAACTACAGGCTTTCTATTAATCCATTTCCTGTTGACTTCACATATAGTCAATATCAGACATTATTAACCTCGCATGCCAAGTATCCAGCTTTTCACATTGCTTTTGTTATCAGAAGCCAAAAAAACAGGAAACCCCACTCAGCAGTCCGCATACGTAAAAATGGAAAACGACCGGAAAATCATACCTCACATAATTAGCTCTGGCTCTCAAATTTTTCTCTTCAGTCAAAATATAATATCATTTCGGTATCAAGGAGAATCAATCAAGCGGAAAAGCAATGAAAAACACATTTGTTATTACACAGATTTATTCAATTTAATTTAAATTTAAATATTCCAATTTTTAATCATGCTCTAATGAAAACATAACTACAGGCTTTCTATTAATCCATTTCTTGTTGACTTCACATATAGTCAATATCAGACATTATTAACCTCGCATACTAAGTATCCAGCTTTTCACATTACTTTAAGTATCAGAAGCCAACAAAACAGGAAACCCCACTCAGCAGTCCGCATACGTTAAAATGGAAAACGACCGGAAAATCATACCTCACATAATTAGCTCTGGCTCTCAAATTTTTCTCTTCAGGCCAAATATAAAATCATTTTCTGTATCAAGGAGAATCAATCAAGCGGAAAAGCAAAGAAAAACAGATTTATTATTACACAGATTTATTCAATTTAATTTAAAATTTAAATATTTCTATTTTTAATCATGCTCTAATGAAAACATAACTACAGGCTTTCTATTAATCCATTTCTTGTTGACTTCACATAGTTAATATCAGACATTATTAACATCGCATGCCAAGTATCCAGCTTTTCACATTGCTTTTGTTATCAGAAGCCAACAAAACAGGAAACCCCACTCAGCAGTCCGCATACGTAAAAATGGAAAACGACCGGAAAATCATACCTCACATAATTAGCTCTGGCTCTCAAATTTTTCTCTTCAGTTAAAGTATAATATCATTTTCGGTATAAAGGAGAATCAATCAAGCGGAAAAGCAATGAAAAACACATTTATTATTACACAGATTTATTCAATTTAATTTAAAATTTAATTATTCCAATTTTTAATCATGCTCTAATGAAAACATAACTACAGGCTTTCTATTAATTCGTTTCTTGTTGACTTCACATATAGTCAATATCGGACATTATTAACCTCGCATGCTAAGTATCCAGCTTTTCACATTGCTTTTGTTATCAGAAGCCAACAAAACAGGAAACCCCACTCAGCAGTCCGTATACGTTAAAATGGAAAACGACCGGAAAATCATACCTGACATAATTATCTCTGGCTCTCAAATTTTGCTCTCAAAGCACAGGGCAACTACTATAGGTATGAACGTTTTATTTGAAGAGAATAATACATGTAACACGAAAACAAGGACTAACAAATGATTTTTCAAAGTATCCATCCTAAAAGATTAATACAGAGAGGTTTAAATTTCCCCCCTAAAAGTTAAGGCTTAATCCGTTACTTCACTTACAGAAAATAACTGTGGCGTCCACCAATTCCTTAAAAGAAATTGTAATGGGCAAATATAGGCATGGGTACGGCGTGACGTCATGCATCCCATACATTTTCAGATTCGCTGTTACCCCTGCCAAAGAATATTGTATCTCCAAATGCTTGCCGTTAAAAAAATGAAGCTTGATTAAATAAATCTAAAATCGAAATGAGAAGGGTCTCGATACATGTATCCTTAACTGTAGTTAATAAACTATAGCAGTGTAGTATGTAACATATATATATATATATATATATATATATATATATATATATATATATATATATATATATAATTTGTATGTCTTAACATGTACTCTAAAGAACTGATGGCCGTTAGAAAACAAATGATGGTTTGCATATGTATACCTGCTGTGGGTGACCTTGCAACTATCATAAAATGGACACTTATATTATATATGTTTCTGAACATGAATACCCTTTTTACTAGTGTTCGGCAGAACAAGAGTTCATGTTTCATGGAGCATAATCGAATGCATAGGTATGTGATAATCTAATAATTATAGTAGAAGCAGGAAGATTGTTTAAAATTTGTATTTACATTTTTGATAATTGCGGTTGTCATTATAACTAAGAATGATATTTCTAGAAAGTGTTGGTTATTGGTGTACTTCGATATTTGTTGTCTCTCGTTGTACCTGTATTGCAAGTAATCGATGTTGAGAGTCACGATGATAGTTACAAGTAAAAAAAAGAAAAAAAACTTGGTATTAGAGTCCCAATTTCGTCACAAATTTAGGGATAGTAACATGTCTGTGTGGTATTACTCCAAAGTTTACATCATCATGAAATCAGCGACGTATAAAAAGTAAATCTACGTAAATTAGGACATTAGAAAGAAGTTTATGAAGTTAATTACTTTATATTTCATAACGATAAATGTTACTAAAAAAATCTACTCCTTCATTCCAGCTTACTGCATGTCACTTACACTTGGAAAAAATATAGGAAATAACGTATTTTTGAAGTTCATATGGTGCAAGTAAATTATCTGCAAGCACATCTCAATGGGTCAACAGATCTGTAAATACCATTTGTGTGAAGAGAATTTAAAGGATTATCGCAAATTTTACATAGGTTTTGGTATGCATGTGTCAAGACAGCATTCCAAATCGGTTTATCGTACAACTTGATAACGTAAGATAATGTGGACACGAACCATCGGAAAAAAGGGGGGTATTTTTTAAGTTATTATTGTTTCTTTTCCTTTTCCCCAATTTAAACAACTATGTACTAGTTCTTTTTATCCTCATACCTAAGTAGAAAAAACATCTCGAGGCATGGATATGTATTTTATTTTTTCTTTTTTTCTTTTTGGAAAATTATGCTAGATCCATACACTAATTTAATATAAACTAACCTAACAAAAACGAACCGAGCCTAACCTAAACTAACCTAATGTGAACAGAAATTAGCAGAATTGTAACATTTTTTTTTAGAGAAAAGAGCTGTACCCCTTCTGCTAAGCATAGGCCGAAAAAAATTCAAAACATGAGAAATTAACTTTTTTTTTTTTGAAGACTCTACTTCGGAAACGTGGTAACATATCAAGTACGATCATGTAGATGCTTCCAAAAGACTGAAATGATAATAATACCATTTACGTATAACAATTGTTATTTCAAACCGTTTTAGAGCTACAAAATACAAGAGTAGTGATTGTTATACTGCTTAAAATGACGTAGTTGTATTAAATTTTTATAATGATTGTTGCTTTCCTTTGCTTCTATAGCATTACAAGAATAGTTTTTTGTGGTTTTAAATTACAACAAATCGCAGTTACATTATTGTAAGCAGTGTTCCCCACTTAAATAAATTGCTACATATAATTCTAAATATAGAAAAAATAGTACAAATAACGTAGGTGAACTGCAAAATATTTTAAAATTACTCGTAAATTGTTTTAGGATGCAAAAATGTTTTCAAAAGTCGACGTTTGTCATAGTCTTTGGGTTACTTGTAATATTAATGTCAAAGTTTTCGTTCCAGCAATAAATGTTCATGTAAATTGTTACTTAAATGAAATGTAACTGTTAACTTTTCAGTAACACAAGTTGTTCCGCCTATGCATTAGGTCTGGCGTATGCTTTAGATTTAAACCGGGCTTAACAAAAAGCTCTAATTATGCTAGGGCGGCTAAAAGGAACGTGGAGTTACTAATGATAGCGAAATCTGAAGCACGTCGGTCGTTCTTCTGTAGTGTTGCCACGAGACGAGACTTCAGGCTTTCTCGTCTCGTCTCGTAAAAAGCATGTCTCGTTTCGTGTCTCGTCTCGAAAAAATGTGCTCGTCCCGTCTCGTCTCGAGAGGTTCTGTCCCGTCCCGTCTCGTCTCGTTTGTCTCGTTTTGTCTCGTTTTGTCTCGTAAAAAATATAGCAGCATACCATGGGAACGAAAGTAAAATGTAGCAGGCTGCACCATGCTAATCAAGATACAACTAAGTTACAAGTATTACCCAGAACTAGTGCTCTCAACGGGTCGGGTCGGGTCGGGTTGAAGACCGACCCGACCCGACCCGTGAAACGAATTGACTGACCCGACCCGACCCGACTGACCCGAACCGTGATCCGATCTGATTGACCTGACCCGATAACCCGACCCGAGCTGACCCGGTTGATCCGACCCGACAACCCGACCCGAATAACCCGACCCGAGCTGACCCAACCCGACCCGAATAACCCGACCCGAGCTGACCCGACTGACCCGACCCGACAACCCGACCCGAGTTGACCCGAACTGACCCGATCCGAGTCGGGTCGGGTCGGGTCAACCCGACCCATTTGAGAGCACTATGGTCACGACACTGGGTGAACGCCAAAATGAACTCACATTGGGAAACTAGTTTTAAAAGCATAATTTTAGAAAATAAAGCATAAAGCATAATTTAAAATATATAGCACAATTCTTGGAAAATTCTCTTTAACTGAAAGTTTAACATACTGTGTTAATATCTTTTAAAGCCAATATTTACAATGCAAAATCATTGAGAACATAACAATGCAACAATGAAAAGCTTATTTTCATTTCTGTAAACTTTTCGGTGAAATCCTTTGATGTGGAGAAAAGAAAAAAAGTAAAAGAAGAAATTTTTCTGGCAACAATGCAAGAACTCCATACTATATTGTTACAGTATAGTATAGAACTCCATACTATATTGTTACAGTGACGACGCCAGCTTTAAGTTCTTAAGGGGGCAAAGGAGGGGCAGATACATTTTCGGGGGGGCGGCTATTTGCCATACCAAAAATGACATATTTATTACGTTTGACTTATTTTGCATTACACTGTGTATTTCGTTGCTGTTTTTATGTTAGATCTATATGATTATAAAATAAACTTATTTCAAATAAAATTTGTAACTAACAAATAAGTAACGTCTGCACATGAAATATTTTTCAATGAAACTTTTGAAGCCTAAACATAAATTGAATTACTTTCGCGTATGCTACAAGTAACACATTCGTCTATATCCTACGTATCTCTCTCTCTCTCTCTCTCTCTATATATATATATATATATATATATATATATATATATATATATATATATATATATATAGCCAGAGAGAGAATTTACGAGGAGCTGCTGAAAATGTCGTAGTCCAATCCAAAAGGAGTGTAGGTACTAGGTAGAAAAATGAAACCGTAGTTTAGAAAAACATATCTCTGTATGTACAAATATAAATTTTCATATTAATAATGAAATTCTTATTGTTTCTCAGACCTCTGAAGTGATTATGTGTGCCCAAACAGATAATTTCACAAACATCCAGATCCTTACTGTTATAATATTTTTGTTCCACCAAGGAAAGTCACCGAAGTAAATTAATTAGGAAATCAGTGAAACACCACGGGACTCTCCTCCGTTATATATGGTGGTGAAGAAGTAAGTGGCTTAGTATAAACGTAGCAATTTCTCAACAAATTATGCTTTACATCCAGGATGATTAAAAGCAATGACTCTTCCTGGAATCATGGATGCAATTTGTGACATTATTCTTGAAAATTGCAGCATTTCAGCCAGTGGTGGATATAGCCCGGGGCCGGAGGGCCTAGGCCACAACAGTTTTTGTGTGACAAAAATAATTTAAGCTATTATTTATATAGTTTTTAAAGTGTATAGTAAACTCACGATATATTTATTATAGTCTGAGGTCTGCATCCCGCTTTCTCAGTTTTTACCTTCTCAGCAAAACTTGTGTCAGAGATTCTGGGCATTTTTTTTTTAACTCGTCGGCAGCATAATTCAGAATGGCTTGCGTATGCGCAAGTTCACGGCATAATGGGTTCCCAAAATATATTTCAGGAGAATAAAAGGGTAACGGCATTAAGAGAAGTCTTCTTCCAATTTGACCGTAATGCTGATCAATTTCGCTGACGAATAGTAACCATAGATGAAATATGGTTGTACCACTATGATCCTGAATCGGAACAACAGTCAATGGAGTAGTAGCACTCATTTCTCCATCGCCCCAAAAAGTTCAAGACACAGAAATAGGTTGAGAAACTGTTTGGAACATTCTTCTGGTATAAGTATGGAGTGGTAGACTACCTCCTCAATGGTCAGATATTTAATCCAGAATCTATACATTACTTACAAAACTAAAAGAAAAATACAAAGTTCAACGCTGCGGAAAATGAAAAGAAAGGAATTCTATTCCTTCAGGAGAATACACCTGTCCATCAAGCCCCTGCGAACGTAACTGACATTGCATAATCTAGGATTTCAATGTCTAGATCATCATTCTTATTCCGCAGATTTAGCTCCGTCTAACTATTACGTGTACTTATTTCCCAAACTTAAATAACACTTGAAAGACGCCATTTTAGATCTGATAGGGGTAGTGCTACGAACAGTGGTGCGAGGAAATCTAGATTTTTTAAACTTTTCTTCAAAAACTGGAGCACTGTACAAGGTAGTATATTGACTCTCGGGGAAAGAGAAGAAGAAGTAAAACTTCACCAATCCACGTGCACTCCTTCTGGGTTGAGCTACGAATCTTTCAGCAGTTCCTAGTTAATATGGTAGACGTCACGTCAGTACTTTGAAACAAAATAAGTAAAGGAGCACTAGTATAAACCAATTACTAACTAAAGATCAGCACTCTGACAATACATTTTATTGGGAATCAATTTCATTCCATAATTTTATTATTATCATTTGCAGGAAGGGAAAACACAACTCTTTTTATCTCCTTCAAAAAATTAAGCCCTGGTAGTTGCAAACTAAGCTGTTATAAGCACATCCTCTGAATATTGGAAGCCGAGAATAATGTTTCAGAAAAAAGAAGTTTTAAATAAAACAAAATATGAAACTGAAAACTTCAAACCTGGATAAATACAAACAAGTTACGTAACTGGTTTTACCTTTCTTTTGTTTCCAATCGAAGTTGATCCAATGAGAAGACAACAAGTCGACCAAATCTACTATTGTTCGCTAGGCACAATTATTAAAAATCATAAGAAAGAAGTATAACTAAAATTTACCTCAAAAGGGGCTAAATTAGAAAACAGAAATATGCGTGCATACTAGGGATGGCCAAAATTTTTCGGAATCCGAATTACGGAAATTTTGTTTTCCGGAATCGGAAAATTTACTTTCCGGAATTCGGAAAAATTCCGGATTTCGGAAAAATTCCGGAATTCAGAAAAATTCCGGAATTCTGAAAAATCCGGAATTCGGAAAAATTCCGGAATTCGGAAAAAATCCGGAATTCAGAAAAATTGCGGATTTCGGAAAAATTCCGGAATTCAGAAAAAATCCGGAATTCGGAAAAATCCAAAATTTAGAAAAAAATCGGAATTTTTCCGAAATCCGGAATTTTTCCGATTTTACTTTCCGGATTCCGGAAAGTAAAAATTCTGGAATTGGCCATCCCTAGCTAGTAGCTGTTAAAAGAGAAACACAATAATGAATATATATACTGTATTAGTTTCTTGTAGTTGGATATGTCTTTATCACTTACGTAGATAATTGCTACTGCAGTTATTTACTGCGTTATGAGAAAGGTCTTATTTTCACACACAAAAAAGTCGCCGGTATGTCTCAAACATTATCGCGTTCCCACCCGCAGCTGCTCCAAAGCACTGCAAACTACTTTTTAACCAGACGAAAGGCAGTGAAGGAAAAGAAATCTCAACAAATATTCTAATAACATTCGCTTATTGTCAACATACCTACAGTGAGCGCAGAAAGTGTTATTACACCGTGCATACTTTATATTGAAAACAGCTAGCATGAGAACGGGAGGTGGAAAATATATATATAACCAGAATTAAGACTACACATTCATACATTTTATTTCTATATACAAGAGAAAGGCCAAACAAACACAATTACTGTTTTGTTCAGAAGAAAAGAGAGAATTCCTTTTTTGTAAACTCAAAAAGTCACCGTACACTTATGCTTGAATTAATGCTTATAAAGTATATTACGTAATTTAATATTTTGTGGGATTACCCTGTGCGTTAATGATTGTCTGTAGTCTTCGTGGCATTGATTTCACCTTTAGTAGTTCGTAGTTCTGTAGCTTCGGGACTGATTATGTCCCACTCTTCTTGAATAGCTTTTCTCAGGCCTTCTTTAGTAAAGAAGCTGTGCCTTCTGATTCTTATCTCCAGAACAGACCATAGATGTTCTATGGGGTTCATGTCTGGGGATTGGGGAGGTGTGCGAAGCTGTTTCAAGGTATTATAGAGTTATTTTCCGCTGTATGTTTGGAGTCGTTGCCTTGCTGAACAATAAATTGTTTTCAAGAACCATCTTCTGCGCACTAGTATGGAGATTTTCCTTTAATATGTTAATATACACTTTGTGGATCATCACTCCATCGATAAGGTGGAGACGACCCACTCCTAAGGCACTCATACAACCCCAGACGAGCACGGACCCTCCTCCATGTCTTACTTTAGGGACGAGATTTTGAGGATTCATCTCTGTATTCACCTTGCGCCATACCATACGCCTCCCATTGGACTCGATAAAATTAAATTTACTTTCGTCCGAAAATATGACCGTATTCCAGAAAGAAGCCTGATCGCTTATCTTTATACTCTTTTTCAAACTTTAGTCTCTTTATACGATTTGTCTTGTTCACCCAGAACATTTTCCTGGCTATCCGACCATGATACCCTGCAAATATTCCGCACTGTACTGGCTGATACTTTAACACCGCGTGTTTCCAGATCCGTTGCCAATTGCACAGCACTACTTTTTGGAACATTTTCTCTTTCCCTAATAATGTAACGTTTATCTTGTTCACTCAACACTCTTGGTCTTCCAGTTTTTTTTTGTTTGTTTGTTTTGTTTTGTTTTGTTTCGCACAGTGATAGAAACATTATACATCGCAATTATTGTTTGTACTGTTGAACGAGGCCTGTCTGCAAGGTTTGCTATCTTTCTCAAAGACTTACCCTTCTTATGCAATTTAATAATTACTTTTCTTGTCTCCTCATTTGTTTCTGTTCGGTTGCTTCCCATTTTGACAGCCCACCGAGCAGTTTTTTCACTCCTATTCACAACTAAACTCATTCTGTTACTCGTCATGCTATACAGAGGTGTATACTCAGGTGAATACTAGTGAACCCCAGTTATGGTATCTTTGTTTAGTATTCGTACGTCAGGTGTACGATCACTTTTTGTGTCTACTCTATACACTTTCTACGGAATTTATTTACTTTCTGGCTATTAAACTTGTCTTTGTGGTTCTTTATTGATATATATTCATAAAGCTTAGTTTTCGTTATTCATACTGTGTGTGTTATTACACTTCTTAAATTTTCTGTTTCTTTTTCGCAGGCATTCTCGTTTCAATAGCATAGGTGTACGAACACTTTCTGCGCTCACTGTATGTACAGTAAATACAAATTTATAATTTTGACTTTACGAAGTATACAATGTAATTGTTCAATAATTAACATAAGCAGGCATTCATTAATTTATATTAATATAATAATTAATAAAATTAATAAGCGGGTGATTGATGACTAAGTGGAAGAGTTTTCATCTATGGTATTCTAACCCACGACATGTGGGTTTTCGATGGCTAATTTTGTGTTCGAAAATTTTCCCGGTGGTAGGCCTACTCTTGGTTCCCTTTCTTATATTTCTTATATTTGTTCCATCATCACTCATTAACGAATTTAGTTTATCAAAACTCTATAGCCATATATTCATTCTGTCCGTCAGTGAAACAGTCTCAAGAACTATCTGATGGATTACCAATCAATTTTGGCCATGATGTGCAGAGTCAATAGTTAAGAATCGAGTTCCCTGATGAATGTAATATTCAAACCGGAAGCGGTACAAATCAACCATTTCCGGTTTTAACGTTAATCATTATATAGTAAATATGGTAATAGATAGCGAGAAGCGGTTTGCAGTAATCGACATATATAACATTCATGTAGATAGAATGTTACCCAATTTGTGCAGCTGCTTAAAATCATGAGCTTAGGTATTTAGAGAGCATTTTCCGCTTTAGAAAATATGTGCTTTGTAAAGAATGTAGAGAATTAGCTGAGCAGGCACGTAGCTAGAATATGGTAATAGGAAGGGGGGGGGGGTCTGTCACGAAATACTGTGGTTATTTACCAGGGGCTCAATCATTCTAAACTATTTTATTGGCAACATATATTGGTTCGTTTAGCCAAGATTTCTAATGGGAGGTTGATATGAAATACTGTTGTTACAACAAGAGGCTCGATCAATCTAAATATTTTACTGACAACATACCCATATTGATTGGTTAGACAATAAAATGAGGATATATTAGTAAGTATTTTAATAAGAAGCTATGAAGAAATCTCGAGTAAAAGAATATAAAAAAGTATTGAAAAAGATATAGTCTTCCGAGGTCATTCGAACGGTGTCGAGAATTTTGCGTCTGGGAAATTTGCGCCCTACCTCAAGAACATGGAAAATTGCGCCTGCGATGTACCTCACCGGGAAGTTTAAGCCCTGCGAAATAAAAGAACCTATTCGAGCTTACGCATTTGCTCGGAGGGGCTGACATTACAGCATAAACAATCCTCCCCCCACAACCATGCCATTTGTGATTTATTTTCATTGTGGCTATATAAGGGGAGAATAAACTTCAATATAAGCCAAAAGAACACAACGGATCAACGCAATCACTGCTTCTTCCAGAGATGATTTTGGGGGAACACTGGCCTCCCCAGATCTATTAGAGTGCCCCCTCGGAGGAGAAAAAATAATACGTCTATAATATAATAATAAATAGAATAGTACCAGCAGTGACCCCCCTCCGGAATACTAAGTGTGCCCCCCGGAACATTTTTTCTGAAAGAACGACTGAACGCAATTGTGTGTTTGAAGTGTAATTCCAGCAAGTAAACACACTGTACATAGTTTTCTTGATAATATTACTGAACTGATTTTACATTCACTTTACATTTTTTTCTATATTTTGTGTCCTGAAAAGCCATACAACTCGCAAGGATTGTGAACAGAGATATCTGGGTAGAGCCAAACAGCCTTTTATAGATTAAATTATACTCTTTGATTATATTAATAAATAATTATATATCAGTCATTTATACTTTTATTGTAAATTTTGTAGTATAATGAAAAGTTTTATTTGTATGGATTGCACTTTAGTGAACTAAAATTGTATTTTTTTCATTTGTTCGGAATATTATAACGGATGGAGTAACTCACTGAGACGATGAGAGGCAAGCCTAGTTCAATTGTGAGTGGAAGTTACTTTACATAATACAAAAATAAGTTGAATTGTAGGGCTCTAACATCCCAGTGCAAATATATAGCCGGCGCATTTTCCCCTCTTTTTGGGGTAGGGCGCAAACATCCCAGTGCAAATATATTGCGATCGCATTTTTTCCTATTTTTGTGGTAGGGCGCAAATTTCCCGGGCGCAAAATTCTCGCATTCAAGGAAAATATAATGTCCGTGAAGTTGACAAGCCACTTATGTCAGACTCCAATTTCGACTTAAAACGTCGCTAGTGCTACGTTAGTGTTCGATAGTGACGCAAATCGTTAGTACTCCACAGATAACGTGTGCTTTTTAAATAATGGATATAAGTCTTCTAACTGCATGCCAACACGCCCACTTCTAAGAATCATCACAAAACTGAGGTTAACCGTTAGAGCAAGTAAGTGCTCATTAGTGCCATTAACATTAACGTTAATGCCTCCATCGTACGGCTCTTTGAGTAATAATAACAACACGCTCTTTGCTAGTCTCAATGCGTCCCTATATTCTCGCGAACATTCTGACGTGCCCAAGTTAGTTACTTTTTTTTTTTGCAACTATTATTTATCTGTTATTGTTTATTGTTTATTGCTAATCTGCAGAGTAGTCCTTACATTAATATGCCATTGTCCTTGATAATCATTGCGTATTTACAAGCAGTTTGTTATTACTGTTAGAAGATATCAAAAAACAACAGATAAAATCTACTACTTAATGGTTCATATTTTTCTTTTACAGTACATAAACGATTAATAATAATAATAATAATAATAATAATAATAATAATAATAATAATAATAATAATAATAATAATAATAATAATAATAATAATAATAATAATAAGACTATTCCAGCATAAAAGTTAATCAATTGCATCACACTGGCAGCAAGCAACGCATATTTTAACTTCATAAAAATTCGTTTCTCACGATTTTCTGGAAAACTACGTATGATAACATCTTCATTATGTCAAGTTGTTTATCTCAGTGTGATATATGTCTTACTTTTGGACAATATCACAGTAAAACATAAATTAAATATTAGGAGTAAACCGTACTTTTGGACTACATCTCATTAAACATGGGAAGATTGAGTAATGTATACTTTAGGATGTAAGTTTCAGCTTAACTTGCATCATACATTCTTAGGATTACAAAAAGGAAAGGACCTCGCACTTTTCTTATGGAAAGTGGCTTTCGGCTAATGTTGTTGAAACTTCGCTGGTTGATAGTTCTTAACATGTGGATCAAAAGTCTCAATGGGCACAAAGACCGAAATCCACTCCTTCCCCCCAAAAAACCGCCTTCAAGTAGCTGGGGGGGGGTTGAACTGATTTCAGCATGTAAAACAATTGATTGTTTTAATGAACCCAACAAGGACCCCAAACAACCACATGTTAGACTATCAAACTACCCCACTTGACATTGCCCTTTGCCCCCACATATCCTTCCCCCCACGAATTACCTTACGGATGTTCCGTATTTCTGTAGTTTATAGTTGCGCGTATGTGTTGAAATACCTACAGTTTTGGTCTCACCGCCGATATAATGGGTTTCACGTATCGCTGATTACGAATCTGAGAGTAGAATAGAGGGCCTTCATAAGCGTGGGAAAATTTTGGCCGTGGGAACGTTCCCACGGGGCTTAAATCGTTGTAAACCAGTGTGTTGCTATGCTAGAATAAGGAAGTATACTCTTGGACGCCTACCAGATGTAAAAAACAAGATAAAACATGCCTTTTTCGTGTTCTTGTCGTTTATTGGTTAATAATTTGAATCCCCAAACCCCCCACCCTCCTGCGAAGAGCGTAAGCGGAACGTATGTGCTTGTGTCGATCATTCTGTTAGCAGCTGTTGCAAAGGAAGAAACGTCAAAAATTTTAAAGATGTCATCGTCAATGAGTTTATTAGATAAACTTAATAAGCCATCAATGGTACCCTTTACAAAAATGCGAGATTTGGAGATTGGAGTACCATTTCGTATTGTAAACTGTGAGATAATTACAACGGTATATGGTAGGAAGGCCTGTGTGACATTTGAAGGAGGTGAAAAAGTGATTTTACCTGGACGTTGTACTGAAAAATTGGAAGCAGATAATGGTGCATTATTAACGTATTTACAAAGTGGAAATGTCTGTTTAATATATAAAGGAATGAAGATTAATGTATCTGGACGTAACATGCACGATCTTGAATTTACTGAACTGGTTTACTCATCGTAAGTGTATGGTGTCATGTACAAACAAGATGAAACATGAATTTTCCTCTTCGCCCCCCTCCTCTTCATGCATGCGCAGTCATCTGTATGCATAGTGTCGTTATTCTGTGCTGACCAGCGACTGGTGTAACATGTCTTTGAGTGCTTGTGCGTCAACTATGGATACCAAGAAAGAGTACTTGTTAAATGTTGAATATGGACTTAATTCAATGAAAACCAAATTAATTTGCATTGGACTGGATAGTGATACATTTGAACCAGTGATTCGTGTTGGCAAAGGACTTGTGTTTGGAGTGGAGTTAAATTTGGCAGAGTGGGAGAAACTTGTACATTTAACCCCATTTGTTACGGACTATTTAAATTCTCAAGTGGAAATTACATTTATAAAATCTCTTGGTCGAAAAAACGAACTTGTGGTACGAAAACTAATGGGTGAAAAATTAGTGATGTTAGAGAAGAAAGGAACACTTCATGCTCCTCGAAACACTGTGTACTTATCTTCAAGTGATTGGCTTTATTTCTTGGAAATATTACCGTGTATTGAACATGCTGTGAAAAACAGTAAAGTTTGTAGTGTTGTGCTACGTGAATATTTTGACTTGTGTACAGATACTATTCGTAATCATGTACAATTACAGTGTCTTACATGCAGAGGACTTGCCGGAATCCATACCTGTGTAGATAAACAGAGTATTATTAATGGTATGAACATTAGTTTTCCAAGTGTCTCTCTTGATAAGAACAGTGATGTGAACATTGATGGTGAACGATTAAAATTGGAAATGAAAGTATTTTGCAAACAAAAACTCATAGACTCAATTATGGCTGATTTATTTGATAGTGTATCGACACAGCCATGGTGGGGGGAAACCGAAACTCAACCTTCGGAGGGTATCAATGAAGTGAACGACTCTTCATAAAGAAGGAGAAATTGATTTGTTTTTTTCATGTATGCTAAACAACGTAATATTAAATGTAATAAAAATATATATAGTGGAAAGTGAAATGTTTTATTTGTGTGTGTTTTGTGTTCGTTTCATACACCTCAATATGTTAGGATTTTAAAGTTTTTTTATAAGAAAAAATCCTAACATTTTTTTTCCTCGTATATTATAAGTGATACGTACAATAATAATAATAATAATAATCATAATGAATTCAAATTCTTGAAATGAATGTTAAAATAGAAATTAGTATTTGAAATTATTATTATTATACAACTTTGTCTTAAGTATGATAGGACTTTTTTTTAATTTTAAAAAAAGGAATTAAAATAATTAATATTAAAATTTTAAAAACAAAAGTCCTATCATAATAATAATAATAATATTGAATTCACATACTTGATTTAATTTACGAAAGAATAACTGATTAAGTATTTGAATTCATTATTATTATTATTATGTAGTTATATGATTACATCATTGAATTAAAAATCAGTTTTAGAATCTTTTTTTTAAATCACTATGAAATTCTTTAATTCAATGACTTAAAAATATGTTTTATGATATGTGTATTTAATTACATAACTGATCATAAAACATATTTATTTATTAGGAAACGGAGAAAATAAGAAATAAAACATTTGTTTTCAAAGAGAAAAAATAATACAAAGTGTTTATTGCTGATGAAACTATTTACACAATTAAAACGACGGTAAGTATAGTACATTTTAAAAGAACGTTAGATTTTGTTTCCACTGTCCATGTGATGATAACTTTACAACTGCCATATACTGTTCACTGATGATACTACTGCTGTTGATGATGATGATGAAACGTAGATACAAGTCAATCTGAACATTGAAGATGATGTCCATACACACGATGACGATCTTTTACTCTCTGAAATGAAAAAAAAATTGAAAAACAAACTTAAAATTTATTTTATCTATAATCATGAACAAATAATAATACATACAAACACATTATAATAAAGAAGAAGAAGAAATGGCTACCTGCAATAATATGAAAAGAAAGTAATCAAAACAAACGAAGAAGAAGAATGAAGACATGATTACCTGTAGAAGTAAATACAGCAAACGACGATCATTTTTTTCTGGAGTTGATGAGAAAGTGTAATGAAATTCATTTAAGGACTTTCCTTTAGCTTTGAAGCATAGGAAAAGATATGAATAATGCCCACATAAGGATGATTTCACACTTTGAATTTGTTTATTATTAAATGTATAAGAAGTGGAATTTCTACGTAGAAATTGAATATGATGCATTACATATGGAGGAAATCCAAATGTATCGAAGTAGTGGGCACGGCCATCAGTATGAATATATACGGAAATCCAGTGTGTGCCAAGTTTGTTCGAGGGATCTGTATTTATGATGATAGCTGCAGGTAGTGGAACATGTGCTGGTAATTCATTGGCTGCATATACGCCAACGAAATGATTGTGAAATAAAGAATTTGTTTGCAAAGCATTCAATAAATCTAGTGTAGAGGACATCATGTATAAAAATGCAGACATGTACATATATGATATGATATTTAAATAACGTACCTTTAAAAATCCATGATGATGTTCCTCTGATGATCCACTTCTAAGAGAGATTGGAATTCTCCATACACAATGCAGGAGATAGGTGCTGGTAGAGGCTTCGTAAAATGAACTTCCAGACGAACACACCCATGACGTATAAGATTCCAATGCTGCACAGCGCTGGCTTCTCCATCTTGAGTAATGTCGAAAACAAAGATAGTGTATCCTTGAGGAAAGTCAAGGCGAGGAATATTGTTGCCATGATTAGAAAAGTGAATGCCTGATCCACAGAATAAGGTATGATATGAGGAAACATAGAGGTTGTTTTCGAAAATTGGTTGTAATGGTTTTGAAGGTACAGGTTTTCCATCAATGTATAGAGAGAAGAAATTGATGTCAAAATGTTTGAAATGAAATGGATTTGAAGTTATTGTTCCTGTATAGGCATCATTTTGTGTAAACGCCACAATCACTCGAGTTGGTAATACTCCCATAAATAAATTATCTATTGTTTTTGATTGAAGATCCTTTGGAATGACGAACGACTTCATTTGCACTCTTGTGAGAGGATATTTGGCTGTTGTTGATTGTAGAAGCTTGTTATGTGCTAGTTTTATTGTAGGACTAACATTAATCTTTTTAATATGTAAAGCAGCGTCTAAAATGTTCACTTTAGCCTCAACAGACGCATCACTAGCGATGAGACAAAAGTTTGGCTTTGCAGGAATTAACTTGAGACGTAATTCTACTCCTTGGATTAAAAATTTATCTTGATTAAAAATATCACAATGAAGATGTCCAAGCATGTCGAATTTTGCACTTTTTTTTGTTAATTCATAACGTTGTTGAAATCCTTTATTACCACTAGATGTTGCATCCATATGTCCAGCAGTATCTTGAAACCAGAATGCACATTGAAGATGAGTATTTTTAGCAGAATCATCATAATTTAACAGTTTTTCAATGTATGATCGATATGGATGATTATGAGATGGAAATGAAATCAGTTTGTTATTTAAATACACTTCCACTTCACTGAACATAGAATTTAAAAAGTCATTAATAGGAGCCACAGCTTTATCACTTTCACCAAATGCTGATCCATCAGGCTTAACGATTTGAGCTTCGATGTAAAGAAGAGTATGTGGTAGATCTATGTATTCATCACTTGTTCCTGGGATGACAAACTCTATAGGAGCATTATCAGCTAGTGAACTGATTGGTTTGTATGTAACAACATGATTATCCAATATACTGGTTTGCGTTGGTTTTGTAGAAAAAATATCTAGTTCACTTTTTACACACTCGCAGGATTGATGATGTAAGAAAGCCATAATGGTGATGATTTAATCAAAGATATCGTGTGATAACTTCCTCTTCTTATAAGACTGATATTTCTTTGTTTTCTGTGTACGTTTCCTCTTGCCCTTCTCCTTCTTCTTCTTGCGCTTGATGATGTGTAATGGTGAAGGGTTAAAGATGGAATGATGTGTAATTCTTCTTTTCCTTCGTTGATATCCAGATCCTAGCATAGATTTCAGTTTATTTTTTGCTTTGTCTTGCAAGACGGATCTCGCTTCACCCATTCGTTGATGAAAGGATTCGTTAATAGGTTGATTGTCGATGATGACATCAGTAATAACGTTTGCTCCAGATTTTAATAATTCCTTTCCTACTGTTTTAGCTCCTTGTTTTACTAGTGGCATGACAGAACGAAATAATCCTCCAAGGAAACTTCCAATACCATGTCCAACTTGATAAGGGGAGCCAACATAAACGTTTCCAGTTCCAGAAAGAGCTTGTTTTTGATAATATTGTAAATATGGATTATTCATATTTGTCGATGTTGACGCACTGGTCGAAAATGTAGTTTAACGCATACAGTTCCGAAAGTGAATGCCAGTGGAGAGCCTGTACTATCTCTTATATTTATTTTGATGTGTTCAAAATGCATCTTCTCTATAGGCACATAATGTGGAGGATTAAAAATTTCTATAACACTACTTCCAAATGTATGATTCACAGGATTCATATTTATGATACGTAATAATGGTGCTACTGTATCTCCAACAAATACAGATTGAATTATATCACAATACACATACATTGTAGATGGAAGGCCTAAACGTAAATTTGGAATGCTTTGGCCTTGTTGCATATCCTTTAAATCAACGCTTGGATCAAACCCCAACATCGCACTAACACTTGGTGATAATGCAACGTCTACATCTATGTCTTTATGAAGACGTCGTATAAAACAGGTATTACTCTCACGAGTATAAGAAATATGTAAATTTGTGAATCTGTTGTACGTATTTATTATCTTTATCAATTCTGATATGTCAGTGTAATAACGTACAGGAATAGTTATAAATTTCCATTCATCACTTTTTGCAGGTTTGTAAAAAATTTTATTATTTTCGTCATTAATATTTAATATTGAATGAGGATAATGAATTTCAACAATAGCCACTTCCCACTTTTCATGGAATTCCATTCTTTGATGAAGTTTCGTAGTATATGATGTTAAGGTGTTGTCAGGAAAATATTCCATAGAACTATTACTGGGAAGCGTGACGTAAAAATCTCCATCAGGTTCCATTGTACTTCTCGATCTTCTTTACGGATGATGCAGGTATCCAGGAATCGAAAGAAGAAGGATATCCTTTCCAATGAACAAGATATTCTTTTCTGCTGCCTTTTCTTCTTGTACGTATGATTTTATCTATGTAAAATGTCTTTGATAACGTCACAGGTTGTAATTCATCTCTGTAAAATAATCCATCCAGTGGCTCCTTGTTTAAATCTTCAATTTCATAAACAGGTGGATCTCTTGGTATTATCTTCTTCACTTTAAATATTTCCCAAGTCCAATTTTGCATATATCCTTTATCAAATGTACGTTTAGTTTTACTAATTCGTACTGTATCACCAATCTTAAGATGTTTTGAGAAATTTGGATTCTTCTTCGTCTTCTTCTTCTTTATTTTATTATCATATTGATTATGCCATACTTGTAATAGGTTATTTTGAGAAACATTTGCAGGTGACATCTTTATGCTTGAATGATAACCTTCATTGTATGATTTCACAAGAAGAGGTAATACATTTAAATAATTATACGTTTGATACTTTGTAAAATACTTCCACATTTTTTCTTTTAAAGTTCTGTTAAAACGTTCTACAATACTAGCTTTTATATCAGGATTTTTAGTTGTAATATGTTTTATTTTGCTGTCCACTAAGTACTTCTGTATTGTTTTATTAGTAAACTCACTTCCTTTATCTGTTCGAAATGTAATTGGTTTTCTGTCTTTGAACACAATTTGCAATGCTTTTAAGACATCATTTGTACTTTTAGATTTTAATGGCACAGCCCATGCATATCGACTGAACACATCTATCACTGTCAGAATATAACGATATCCATCATTAAATTTATGAAGAGATTGAAGATCATTAATATCACTTTCCCACTCATCATCAATGTTATTCACTACATAGAAATCTCTTTTAAAACGACGACGTACAGGTTTGTGTAACGTATATGTTGTTTGTTGCAGTAACCATCTTCTTATACAGTGTATAGGAATTTTCTTTTTTGTAGCTATCCACAATTTTTTAACAGTTGAAAACGAGGCAGGATGTGAAGGGTTGTAGTAAATCTTGCTTAACTGTTTGTTTACGGTTTCCACCTTGACCATACTGGACGTTTACAGGCACGTTTCCTTTTCCTTATAGGAGATATTACTTTTTCCTTTTCTTCTTCTTCTTCTGCTTCTTCTTCGTCGTCTTCTGCAAACGATTTCAGAGGTATTTTTTCCCTTGACGATGATGCTGTTGGTGATGCTTTAGTTCGTCGTAAAATATATGACAAACGTTTTGGATTTCCAATAAGTTCTTGAGGTGTGTTATTAGAAGATAAATAATTACAAAATTTCTCCCATCCCGGTGGATTTGTGTGTTTCCGGGGTCGCGACACATCAGAAATTAAATCTACAATGTGAGATCCTTCTAGTTTATCACCTCTGATGTAAACAGTTCCTTTATTATCCCACGTGATATTATCATCATGTTTCATTCTATGTAGTAGTAATTCAGCTCTTTTACGAAACATTTTGGGTATAGATAATAATATTTCTTCTTCTACTTCAGGCTTCTCTGATTTAGTTGACGTAATTGAAAGTGTTACAGGTTCTTCTTGTTTTCGTATTAAATGTAAATATTTTTGAAGAATATTATTATACTGATTCCACTTTTCTTCATCACTAAGCGATGATAACTGTAAAATCTCTTGCATTTCTTGATCCAAATTAGATTCACGTTTCTCCAGGGCTGATGATGATGATGATGTTGGTGTTTGTATACGATTCAGAACTTCAGGTGGAACTAAAATCATCTTCTTTGCATGTTCCATTGTACTAACGGAATAGTAAACTTGATAATGCACCAGTTAAAATAGGAGCTAATAATGCCGGTAGGAATCCACCCTGCTGCTGTACTAATAAATGCTTCTTCTTCTTTTGGATGGAGTTTCCTTTCTTCACAAGATATCGAAGCGTCCTCTTGTATCGCTTTAATCTTGCTTTCTGTGTCTTTGTAAGAGGTACATTCCCTTTTAATACATTATAACAACATTCACAAATACTTCGAATCACTGAAGAGTCTGCATTGGCCAATATAGCTTTACGTAATTTAGGATTTGCTTTGCTCAGCGTACGAAGAAGATCTCCGTGTTTTACTCTTGGAGACATATTGTCAGAATGAAGAAACACAGTTTAAAACAAACATTATAAACACATCTTCTTCTTCTATTTCGATGGAACATAAACGTAATGATAAATATCATCAGGAAAGATATTTGTTTGAAAACGAAGTTCATCTGGCGTATCCTGTTTTAAATCAATAAAGAAATATCCATATGGTAACTTTGTTGCGTCGTTGAAACTTTCTTGAAGAAATTTTGGATTCTCAGGAGTTAATTGATAACTCAAATGTTTAATTTGTGATTTATCTCTTGGATTTTTAAATAATACGAGATAAGAACAATTTAAGCTCATATCTCTGCTTCCTTTTCCCTGATGAAATATGTTTTGTGTAATAAATAGTACACTAAGATTTCTATGATGAGAACCCTTTGTAAAGAAATCAACTATATTGCGGTTCACTTCACACATTTGATCATCAATAATAATAAGATGTGGTCCAGTTTCAGGTAAAAAGTCTTTTGTTCGAGGTAATCCTTCAATAAATTGTACTTTTGTCGAAATTTCTCTGTATGCATTTTGCCATTCTGCATAGTACCAATAAATATGACGAAACGATGTATTAACCATACGTGGTAAATTGGACAGGAATCGTATTACAAAGGAAGTTTTTCCACATCCACTTGGTCCGGCAACAATACATGAAAAGGGATGTTTCCACGTCGTGTCCATGTTAAAGAGTATGATCATTCTTTCCTTATACGTATATTTATAAAGGGCCTTATTACATTTCTCTTCTTCTTTTGTTGGAAGTAGTGTAGCCATATGGAAAAGTATCATATGAATTTGGAATTCTACGTCGTTTAATATAATTTATCTTATAAATTTTTGTTTCGGGCATGCTGACGATAGTATGGTCTTTCCTGCGGCAAATTTTTTTCTCATTGGTAATTTTGACTTCCGTGGGACGAGATTCTTCTTCTTCTTCTTCTGCATCCTCTTCATTATCTACTATCATTTTCTTCATTACATCAAAATTTAGGTGTTTTGAAGATTCATAGTTTAATGAAAAGCCCCGTATCTTGCATACTTGAAACTCCTTCTTCGTGCTGGGATCAAAAATACGTAAGCTGTAATTCTTCGGGCCCGCCGATACATATTCTGAAATATAGGCTTCTTTACCATATTCGAGGACTTCATTTGTTAAATCGCCTAAAAAGTCACCAGTTGGAATTGTACTTTCACCAGGTTTTTGCGTATAAATGACGGAATCAGTATCAAAATATAATACTCTTTCTTGTAGTTGATCTAAATATTTGTACAATTCTAATCTTGCTTGTGCTGTTGTGTATGCGGCTATGACAACATTTACTGTTGGTAGTGAAACAGGAACGTCATCGTTGTATTGCCAATATACATATAACATGTCATCATTTACTGGGAATATTTGATGAACATCTATATCATGAGATGTTAATTTTTCATATAATTCCTTGGGTTCATTAATAATGCTGACATGACCCATGTTCTCACGTTGACCAAATTTTCCCCAAAATGAATTTAGCATTAATTTAGCTAAACTTCTAAGTGCTGGATTATGTTTAATTTTGTTCTCATCTAGACGTATTCCTTCCTTTTCATAAAATTGCTGAATGTACTTCTTCTTTAATTCATCTGTTTCACACCATGCTGGCCATCCACTTGCTTCTGTTTTTGCTTTCAGGAAGGTGTTTATGTATTCTGCAAATAAGCCACCACTTTTTGTTTTTTCATCATATTGAACAACGTCATATGCCCATATTTCATGAATATCTATTATTTTGTATCCTTTTTCTAATGCCTTTCTTACTTCATCTGCTACCCATGTTCCATGTAGCACTCGGTCTTCATCGTTGTGATTACAAGGTGCTTGGTTTAATTCATCACAACATGTACGGCAGAGTGGAAACATCAATCTATCATTTGATTTATAAGGGAGGACAGGATGAAACAGTTGTTTTGGAGGCAAAATACTGAGCTTAACTAATCCTTCTACTTCTTCAATGGTGGGAATATTTGAATCTCCAGGCAGATAGATAGTAGGATGACGAATTGGAAACTTCTTAGTCTTAGAGATAAAAGGATAAAGGGAAATAACATCTTTGTATTTTATGGTCTCTCCTTCAGATTCTTCTGCTTTATGATACAAACGTATGGCATTCACACGTCCTCCATAAAAAGCGTCACGAGGTTTTAATGGTGTTTTCTTTGTATACGGATGATTACTAACATACTTCTTCATCTCTTCATTTCCTGCCAATTGTTTTTTAAATTCACAACCCCATATTTCATGCACTTCACAGCCAAAATCTTTTAATTTTTGGATTTTCTTCTTTGTTGCTTCATATCGAAATTCCATGGTATCTGTAGCATTGTTATAGATGGGTTTATCTCTGTCGTTAGGGTAGCAGTAGATACAACCATGTGTGAAATCGCCTTCATACTCCCAGACGTGTATTTTTCCTGTGTTGGGATCTGTCCATACACCATCTACTTTCATTGATGCTATTCGTTTTTCCTTACTACGTGCAGCATTGGTAATTTGGATGTTTCTGGTTTTTTCTTCCCAAGCTATCCATTGTACTGCTTCAACTGATTGTACATCTCTCCATCGATATCCGTTCTTTGGTATGATACCAATTGTATTTTCCTTTAAGAAATTTCTACGATATACCAAATTACATGCACTGGCAATTGTAATACATTCAAGTAAGGGATTGACATTAGTTTCAGATTCAAATGTATTCATAAATGAAATACAGGCTTGACGTAATACCTCGACATCCTGTACACAATACTTGATGAGTTCTTCTTTCATTTTAAAGGTGTCGTTTTGATGTTCGGTATACCATTGGAGAAACTTGCGTCTTTCGTCTACTTTCATAGTATCTGCTCCATAATATTTAATGTCTGGAAGCGGCCCTTCATAGGTTTGGTTCTCACGTCGATTAAAGAAGTGTGGGAAATATCCTTTGCACGATTGAAGTCCAAATGCACCACTTAATTTACTTAAGGGCATAGGAAGAAAGCTTAGTGAATCGATGAAGGTTACGTTTCCTATTTTAAGAGAGAGAATTTTTGCTCCATTCATGATTACTTCTGGAGTCCAATTCATCTTCTCAACCATGGTCTTAATGATGAAATGTGCGTCATATCCCTTTGAGTTATGGGCAACACAGGTTACTGATTTAATGTTTGGTCGACGTTGTTGCAGATGTTTTAGAAAATCTTCTATTACATTTTCTCCGTCAAAAATATTTTCTCGCTTTCCACAAATGACACAATCATTCTTGATGTTGTTATCTTCATAACACTGGTAACATACATGTTGACTAACCAAGACATTAGGTATGTGTTCATATATGTTTGCGTCCTCATCTTCTATTTTCGTATCTTGTGTGCATTCAATATCATAAAACAGAATCATAGCTTTCTTCTCCATGATGATTTTTTCATTGGCTTTTTTCGATTTTCTTCTTTCATTCACTTTCATGTAACATTCATGATTGGGTGGTACTATAGCATAGCAAATGTTGCAATAAGTTTCTCCACATACGTGAGAACCTTTCTCTTTTACTACATAAATTTTCAAACACTGGTCACAACATTTCACAATGGAACATAAAGGCTTTCCATTTTGATACGGCGCTGACTTGTGATAGTCATAGCATGACTGTCCATAAAATTCTCGATTACAATCATTGCAAGTAATATGGATATCTTTAAAGTCACATGGTGGCTTCTGATGACAACGAAAACATACAGCTGTACAATGTTTCAAATGTGCATGCTTGTTTTCATATTTCTTATGACAACTTTCACAATAATAACTACAGCTAAAACATGCTGTCAAGCTTTCAATGACGTTGTAGTGGTTATCTATAAACAGTAAATTTAAAGCAGTTCTCTCGTTATCACTTGGTGGTGCTTCAAACATAACATCACTTCCTGAAAAACCCCTATACACTGTGATTTTATAATCCTTTAAATATTCCTGAAATTTACGAATTTCAGGAATTCCACCACCATGACTAAGATCTACATCAGCAGATTCACATAGGTCTTCTGCTTCTTTTTCAATTATATATTTATATTGATTTACATATCTTCTGTATTCAGCTTGATTTCTTCCCTTGTATTTTTTCAGTCCTATGGCAACTACGATTGCATGTGCTAAACACCTTGTACCTTTATTCTTAATTGTAACAATACCACGTTTTGCCTTTACGTATTCTTCAGTATTCATAATATGTTGTTTCAAAGGACCTTGTCCTCTTGGCATACGTACATGATGAAAATTCACGATGCAATCTTCATTTATAAGAAAAGCCGCATTACTTTGCAGTACTTTCTCATAACTTATCCATAGAACTTCTGCTGAAAGATTTCTTGCTTCTCTGAATGACAACCAAAAAGGGCGGTGTCCTTCTCTCTCATTTGTAATTGTTATTCCTACGTAATCATGCTGGTCCACATTACGTAGCAAATAATCTATTAGTGCCCGTAGACTTGCTTCAATTGCCGTAAAAGGGTTTTCATCTGCACGTACGGGGGCTAGACGGAATCGTAGCATTCTACCCTCCATATTGTATCTTCTGTATTGTCTTCTTCGTTCTTCTATTATATGAAATCTATTGTGTCCATCATTACGGTTGTTATTTCCGAATCCTACTTGTATATTTGAATTTCGTTGTGCTTGAAATACGACTAGCAATTCGTCCATTCTTTTTTCTATGTCGTCTAAATCGACTTCCATTTCTTCGTGTTCTGTATTAGCCTCTGCTAATATTTCCATAATTGAGGGATATATTACTTCTTCTTCTTCTTTTCTGGGATCGGGAAACAAATTGTTAATCCAATTTTCTAGTTCATTCGTGTAAAACTTATCATCTTCTTCTTCTATCTTCATCTCTTCCTTATTGTAATCCTCTCCTATTATTTGGGAAAACGTGAAATTTAGCAGCTCTTCTTCTTCATTTCTCCTTTCTTCGACGTCTTCTTCTGTTCCTTCTTGTAACCACTTTATAATTTCTTTAATACGGCCTGATGCTTCTTCTGTTATCGTTCTATTGCTAGCACTGTTCAATATTTGTAATAGTTCTTCTTCATCATATTCTTCTTCTTTTTCTACTGGAATTTGAATTTCAATAGTTTCTCTTTCTTCTTCTTCTTCTGTTGCTGCTTCTTCTATTCTTTCTTTTATTTTCATTTGTTCTTCTCCGGCTTCTTCTTCTTGCATTTTTTCATGATGATCTATTTCCATTTCTTCTTTTGCGTCTTCTTCTTCTTCTTCTTCTTCTTCTTCTTCTTCTTCTATCCCGATTATGGCATTTATTTCACTTAAAAGAACTTGCGTTTCGTTATTTACGCCCACTACCTCTTCTTCTTCTTCTTCTTCAATGTCATTAATGAAGACCGTAATCTCCTTCAGTAAATCTTGCGTACTCTCTTTTGCCATTTTTCTTCCTCAGATGTATATATACGTAATGCAATATATGTAAATGGTATATGTAATAGTATATGAATATGATATATAATAGGATATATAAATCTTATTTAAATGGAATATATATATGTATATAAATATTTTGAAAGGGTATATAAGCGTTTAAAAGAATATACGAGTAAGTAAAATGTGATATATATAAGTAATTAAAAAGGAATAATAATAATAATATCAACGGGAATAGGGAAAAGGATTACACTTATCTTTATTTGTATGCAACCTAAAATAAAAAAGAAATGAATTTTGTTACTTATAAATCAATATATATTAGATATATAAATATATACTATATAAGACAGAACTTTATAATGTCAATGAAATAATCTCTCATCATACCTTTTAAATATTTTTAACTTTTCTTCCTATTCCATGGGATGAAGAGTGAAACAAATGTATGCTCACAATCTCTTTCAAATGTATTGACTAATGAAGATATGTAGATTACACGGTCTTTTATACTTATTCTGTTTTAGAATTTTATCGTTAATTTTAGTGAACGCGAAATCCGTATTTCCTCCTCCTCCTCTCTACACTTCTTTCTTTTATACTGTCATTAATTTTAGCGACCACAAATTCAATGCTATCTTCTTTACAACTTAACGAAAAGATGCTATTGACTTTCCCCGGAAAACCGTTCCTACATGTGTCTTATTCATATGCTCCCCTTAACGTGTGAATGAGGGATGGAAGACATTTTAAACTAAAAGATTTCATCTCTTTTTCTTACGTGATACAGCGTTCATCTTTAGTGCACGGGAAGTCACAAATTGGAATCCTGTCACGATATGGAATCAACACTAGGAAAACTATGGAATCCATACTAATATTGTTTATTTTATATTATTTTTTACGTGTAAGAATACCACCCCCCGGGAGCCCACAACTTTTTACCCCTTAGATGTCATGTTACTGATTTCAAAGTGTCTTTATTGAATACAACACCTTCGAAAACTATAGAATCGATACTAATGTTGTTTATTTTACGTGTATGAATATCACCCCCCGGGAGCTCAACACTTTTTACCCCTTAGATGTCACGTTACTGATTTCAAAGTGTCTTTATTGAATACAACATCTTCGAAAACTATGGAATCGAAACTAATACTGTTTATTTTAAATTATTTTTACGTGTATGAATATCATCCCCCGTGAGCTCATCACTTTTTTACCCCTTAGATGTCATGTTACTATTTTCAAAGTGTCTTTATTGAATACAACACCTTCGAAAACTATGGAATCGGTACTAATATTGTTTATTTTAAAATATTTTACGTGTATGAATATTACCCCCTAGGGAGACCCCATGAGCTCACCACTTTTTTTTTTTACCCCTTAGATGTCATGTTACTATTTTCAAAGTGTCTTTATTGAATACAGCACCTTCGAAAACTATGGAATCGGTACTAATATTGTTTATTTTAAAATATTTTACGTGTATGAATATTACCCCCAGGGAGCCCCTCGACAAGTGAACTTTATGTTACATAATATTATTACATGAGTACTGTACTTTGATCTAAGGGGACTCGGTGAATCAGTGGTAAAGCGTTCACTTGTGATGCGATAGGGGACCTTGGTGATTTAGTGTCCACGTCTCATATAGCCTCGCTGCTGAAAGGGACGCTATGACAATATAGATGAAAGTATTTTACAAGTACTTATTGTCTTTTCGAGTGCAAAATAATACGCGTTCAATACTACACAGAGGCTTGTAGTGTTTGAGCCCCGTCGCCCAAAGCTTGGACCTATCCCAACAAAAAATTTCTTAATGCACGCCTGTGTACATAGCTAGTATACGAATTCTATGACGGGAATCTGAGCATTTTAGAAGAAATTGATGATAATAATAGGGAATATTTTAACTACTTTCGTCCTTTTAAAGTAATATCACATACAGCTTAGACTATAATATGGAGAAAACTGTATAAAGTTCAACTTCCTAGATCAACTTAAAGAAATGGAGAAATGTTCTCTTATTTGAGAATAGACAATTGTTTTAACTTGAAGATTTGTGCCCCATGTTGAAATCGTGGGGTTCTGTGGATCAGTGGTAAAGCGTTCACCTCCGGTGATTGGGGTCTCTGGTTCAATCCTAACTTTCGTCGTGTGAACTTTGTGGTGCATATAGCCTCGCTGCTGAACGGAACGTTAAACTCAAAAATCAATCAACATCATATGACATAGGTAACGACATCCGAGATGAATAAGCAACACTAGTTTTGTAAAGTTTTAGATCTCAAACACTGTTTTAATATTACCTAAAACACACACACACACATACATATCTTCGCTTCGTGTTGTCTGAAACCATGACCTAAGATAATGTTGACGCGACAGCTGGAGAACAACATTGAAATACAAAACATGTTCTGTTATCTTATTTTTCTGCTCTTTGCAAGTAGACATTGCAGATACAGAAACTCTCTCTCAGTTCGTTGACTTGTGTATGTGTATTTAACGTTAGATTTCACTCTTATTAACATTAGAAAATTATGAAATTAACTTCAGTGCCTCAGTGGTAGAGTGTTCACCTCTGGTGCATGAGGTCCCGTGTTCAAATCACGTCTTTTTTTTTTCTATATACTTGTCATTAATTTTAGCGACCACAAATTCCCTGCTTCCTTTACAACTTAACGAAAAGATGCTATTGACTGTCCCCGGAAAACCGTCCTCATCATTTCATTTTACGTTCCAGAGGGCACGGTGGCTCAGTGGTAGAGCGTTCACCTCAAGTGCTTGGGTCCCTGATTCGATCCCAGTTCGTGCCCTATGAACTTTGTGGTGGACAAACATCATATGCGTGGATTTCCCTTCGGAGTTCATCAGTTTCCTTCCACTTTCTTCATTACATCATTTCATTCATTTTTTCATTATCACCTCACCTTCATTAGCCTAGTAGACGTAACCGTAGGACGTAAAACTCGATGGACAAACACCGTGTACGTGAATTTAATGCAACATTTCATTCATTCATTTCTCATTACCATCGTCCCGGCTGGAGCTCATGTGATTCGGATTCCACGTTAATCAGTAGGTCCACGTCTCATATAGCCTCGCAGCTGAAAGGGACGCTAAACTAAAATCAACTCAACTCATCATCACCGTCTGCATTAGCATAGCCGACATAACTGTAAGACGTAAAACTTAGTGGTTCAGATTCCACGATAATCAGTAGGTCCACGTCTCATATAGCCTTGCTGTTGAAAGGGACGCTGAACTAAAATCAACTCAACTCATCACCATCGCCTCCATTAGCATAACCGACATAGAAAGACAGACAGACCTTGTTGGCTTTATTCTTGGACGTAAATCTCTTCATTGTTTAAAAGATTTCATTTACAAACAGAAAGACAGACGTATACATCATATTATCAAAATTAAAATACCAAGTCTACAGACACTTCTTGCGACAATTGCAATGCGAACCAGAAAACATTCAAGAATTCCATCTTATCATTTTTCTTAGAAGCATCATAGAAGTTCGCTTATGTGTTTTTAACTAGGGCAGTCTTGTTATCTCGTTGTAGTACGTATCATCAAAACATTTGACAATGGCATCTTATCTGTTGTTCTTGAAACTAAACCATTTTAAGATGAAGTTCAATGTACTAACAAAACAGAGGAAGAAAGAGACTAACAAAACAGACATTCACATATGTGTCTGTGTGTTTTTTTTTAAATGTTAGAACATGAACGGAACTTTGAATAAATACACTTGTTCTTTCAACTGCCTTTATAACTAAATGAAGAAAGAACATATATATATATATATTTTACTTACCTATTTTAATAAGAACGAGCGGTATCACAAAACACACATACACTTCAGTTTTAGGTTGAAAACACAATCAATTGATAGGATTTAATCCTAAGAACTTAAAGCACAAAACACTCACTACAGTTTAAGCTGAAAACACAATCAATTGGTAGGTTTCAATCGTGGTAACTGAAAGGACTCTGATGAAGATCCGGTAGACGTTCAAGAGTCTTTGCGGGAGGGGGGCGGGGCTTGGGAATTCAAATTAGCTAACCAATACAAGGCGACTAGAAAAGGCGTGTTTTTTCATGAACCTATAGCTGATGGTAACCCTAAAAGGCATGTTTCATCTTGTTTCTAGCAACATGATGTTCTCAAAGGCTATGAACATAACAACTAAACAGGAAGTGATATCGATTTACTTAGCATAGCAGATATCATCCTGTGAATATTCATATAACACACTTCACACCCTACGTTTTAAACAATATGATATGCTATGAGAAGTTTCCATTATTAGAATTTGCTCAATCAATGGAATCCATTCGCAGGAGGTGTGGGGGAAAGGAGTGTATAGGTATGTGTTTCGTTATGAGACTTATATCTGGTTTCATGTCTCACGTCTTTAAAAAATTGTGAAATACAATATTTACCTTAGCAACTAAGCCAATTTCGTGAGAGGCTTTGATCATTTGACTATCACGTCTTCTACAGACACTTTGTGGGAATAGGGCCAAGGGGCTAATCAACATGATTTTGCATGAGTATGTGTTTCGTTATGAGACTCATATAGTGTGTCTCATCTCACGCTTTTAAAAAAATTATGACATATAATCTTTACCTTAGCAACTAAGACCAATTTCATACAATCTCCTGAGAAGCTTCGATCATTTGAATATCATGCTTTCAGTTCATATTCTCCAGACATCTCGTGGGAATAGGACCAAGGGGCTTAATCGCTTATGCTCTTTGAAGACAAAAATCAATCATTCAATCGACTGGGAAGCTTCTATCATGATAACTGATAGGACTCTGATCCGTCCACCAGTATGAGCATCCAAGACTATGAAGGCCAAGAGCATCTAGCTATTCAATACATAACGAAAAGCAAAAATCAATCAATCAATTGGAAAACTTCGATCATGATAACTGATAGGACTTTCAATTGGGGAGCTTCGATCATGATAACTTCTGTGCTATCCGTAAAAGGCTATGAACATAGCAACTAAAGGCTTGTCGAAACTTGCCTCCCAATTCCAGGGGCTATGAACCTAGCAACTAAAGAGGAGTAGGGGTTACGGAGGTTCAAATAAACCAAAATTTTCCCACGCGTTTCTGTGCTAGCTGTAAAAGGCTATGAACATAGCAACTAAAGGCTTGTCGAAACTTGACTCCGACATATTCGGCTTTCCAGGAGAAGCAGGGGTGGCGGGGGTTCAAATAACTAAACAATATAAGATGAGGAGACGAAAAAAAGGCATGTTTTATCTTGTTTTTTACATCTGGTAGGCGTCCAAGACTATGAGCATAGCAACACACTGGTTTACAACGATTTAAGCCCCATTGGAACGTTCCCACGGCCAAAATTTTCCCACGCTTATGAAGGCCCTCTATTCTACTCTGAGGTCAGAGTTCTAGAATTCAAGATGGAGGATCAATATGGCGGATCAAAAACACGAAACTCCTGAATGTAGCCACAAATAGCTGTTTACTAGGGTATTTTGGGTCGTTGGTTACGAATCTGAGGTCAAAATTAATATTCGTCAACAATTCCGAAACGTACACTTGCTGAACCAATGCTGGGGGCGAGCAAAAGGTATTGCTTCCAGACAGCAGGCTCTGGCTCATGTGTTCGACGCCCTTAGTGTTATATGCCTCGGGGCGCTTTTCGTTGTTGGAAGCACCAGTACTGCCCTGCGCCACCATGTGGTGATAAATGGTACTACAGACCTCCCATTGGCTCTTTGAGGTCTCGATGATTGAATAGGTGTTTTAGACGTATTTTCTGCACGCTGAATTCGAATCTGTAACTCCATTCTCGAAATCGGGTCAAGTATTAATTGTTTATATAGCTGTAGTTTATTTTTGTTATTTTCTACAAGCAATATTTATGTTGACATCTACAAAACGTTTCACGAAAGTAATATGAAAGCTGTAAAACGCTGTTACACTTAACACACGTGTATATCTATGGCTGCAATAGGTATACTCATTGTTAAACTTCGGTGGAGTTTTAAAGCAAACACATTGACTTTTCGAACAAAATCCACAAGAATAGTTTTTTTTTTCGATTTCATTGAAATAAACAACACTTTTATTCGAACCTTTTTGCATAAAACGTCTTTCTACAGTTATCTAAACAATCAATTAATAAACATTTTCCTGCCCTTTCGTAAAACTGAGTTGCAGATTCGACTAACCGCAGATTCGTAATCAGCAATACGCGAAACCCACTATATCGGTGATACCAAAACAGTAGGTATTTCAACCCATACGTGCAACAATAAAATACAGTAATCTGAAAAATCCGTAGGGTAACTCTGAGGGGGGGTCAAGTGGAGTAGTAGTTTGATAGTGAAAACTGTTCTTGTTTGGAGTCCTTGTTGGGTTGATTAAAACAATCAATTGTTTTACATGCTGAAATCAGTTCAATCCCACCCAGCTAGTTTGGAGGCGGTTTTTGGGGGGGAAGGAGAGGATTTCGGTCTTTGTGCCCATTGAGACTTTTGATCCACATGTTAAGAACTATCAACCAGCGAAGTTTCAACAACATTAGCCGAAAGCCACTTTCCATAAGAAAAGTGCGAGGTCCTTTGTTCGTTTGCATTTGATCAAAATTCTTAGGATTACAAAAAGAAAAAATATTCTTTCCGAATTCCGGAATTTTTCTGAATTCCGGATTTTTTCCGAATTCCGGAATTTTTCCGAAATCCGGATTTTTTCTGAATTCCGGATTTTTCCGAAATCCGGAATTTTTCAGAATTCCGGAATTTTTCAGAATTCCGGAATTTTTCTGATTTTCGGAATTTTTCCGAAATCCGGATTTTTTCTAAATTCCGGAATTTTTCCGAATTCCGGATTTTTTCCGAAATCCGGATTTTTTCTAAATTCCGGATTTTTCCGAAATCCGAAATTTTTCCGAATTCCGGTATTTTCCGATTTTACTTTCCGGATTCCGGAAAGTAAAAATTCCGGAATTGGCCATCCCTAGTGCATACCCAGACGCTTAAAGAAGAAAGCTTGAGGATTAATCTGCCACATAGTAAATTCATGGAAAGTAGACTACAATTTGTCAATGAGATTGGTTATGATACTGATATAAAATACTACGTGAAGAATGTTTAAAGATTGTACGAGTCTCGAGGGGCAGTCTAGGTGGCAGTCAGGGGAGCAGAAGTAGCTACTAGGGGGGCGCTCGCCCCCTTGCCCCCCTCTGGCGTCGTCACTGTATTGTTATGTTTACTTTTTGAACTTAAGCACTTTCTGTACTTTTTGGTGGCATCTTTTACTTTCCCTTTCTGTATATATCTACCTGTAAGGCGCACACAAATGATAGAAAAAAATTTATTCGAGCAAAGCACATCTCTTTACAATGAATTAAGTAGAAAGCTCATTAAATATGAGAGAAACTAGTTGCAAAAAATATCAATAAATAGATCAATATATTTAGAATATTTAATGTATAATAAATATACATTATACACGATTAAGGTAAAATAATCATTGAAATTAACAATAAAGCATAATTTAAAAAAAGCATAATTAAACAAGAAATAAAGCATAATGTGGGTTGCTCTAACAATTAAGTTGTATGAAGACGAGAAGAAAACGAAAGCTGATTCCTTAACGAATTTCGTTGATCTTCTTTGTGTCTACAAAAACGCATTCCTAGAAACCTACAAGCTAGGTATCATCTCTGTGATTATATCAGTTTCTAGTGCTACATGTGAAAGGTCATTCTCTTCTTTGAAAAGATTAAAGACTTGTATACGCAATTCAATGACTCATGATAGGTTGAAAAACTTAGTGTTACTTTATATTGAGAAGAAAATTGCTAAATCGTTAGATCTTTAACAAGTTGTGGATATGTTTGCTGCTGCCCACACGAATAGAAAGATCCTCTTCAAGTAGAGGCATGAACCTATAAGTTATTTTCTTTACCTGTAAAAGTGTATTTGCTTCCACTTAAGTCAACCAGCTACACATATTTTAAACGCCATGATTAAATAACTATTTACTTATATTAGAAATCAATTGCATTAATGAATCCTAGTTGTTTGAGGTACTAAATTCTTATATTTTCACTGTTTTCCAAAGAGTAAAATCATGAACAATAAAGATGGAAACATTCACCTTGAATACACACACACACACACACACGCATATATATATATTGGAGATGTCCCCCTCAAAATCCTCTTGGGCCCTTCATTGCCCCCCTCCTGAAAAAACTCTAGCTACGCTACTGGACACCATGCACCAGAGATTAATTCTCTACCACTGAGCCACCGCGGCCCTGCTTGGGCTTGGTCGTCCATATCCAATATCTGTTTTGGCGTTCCTTAAACAACTTCTAGTTTTCTTCTAAATCCACACTCCATATTGGCGTAGATATTAATATTAGGGCCTACAGTCGATTGGTAAAATCAATCTTCCACATTTAAAAATTAAAGTACACACAAGTAGAAAAATAAACATTTATCATAAAAACACTAGCTGCAAGTGTTCAAAATAGATTTATGGTTTCTATAAAATCAATTGAAAATTGCTATTTTTAATTAGACAGCTAGTGAAAAACAGCAGCTTTCGACTCCAGCCGAGTTTAAACTCAACCTAAACTCAGTTGACCAAAGTGAACTGACCCGACTAACCCGACCCGACAACCCGACCCGAGTGATCCGACCCGACAACCCGACCCGATAACCCGACCCGAGCTGACCCGATTGACCCGACAACCCGCCCGACCTGACCCGATTGAACCGACCCGACAACCCGACCCGAGTAGCCTGACCCGACAACCCGACCCGACTGACCCGACCCGAGTTGACCTGACCCGATCCGACGCGCAACCCGACCCGAGCTGACCCGACCCGTTTGAGAGCACTACCCAGAACACACAAGACAAGAAATGTCACGGTAGCTACACCGTGAAGTCTTCACCTCTGGTGTATGTGGTAGTCGGTTCGATCTCGGTTAGTGACATGTGAGCTTTGTTGTGGACAAACATCGAATGTGTGTGGGGACCGCGGTGGCTCAGTGGTAGAGCGTTCACCTCTGGTGCTTGGGGTCTCGGGTTCGATCCCAGCCTCCGCTAAGTGAACTTTGTGGTGGACAAACACCGTGTGCGTGTGTTTTCTCGGGGTTCTCCCGTTTCCTCCCACTTTCTTCATTCCACCATTTCATTCATTACTCGTCATCATTGTGGGACGTAAAACTCAAAGATTTCATTTCATTTTCGAATGTGTGTGTTTTGTCGAAGTTTTCTAGTATCCTACCACTTTCTTTATTCCACTAATTTTCCCATCATCATCCATTCGGCCAAAGTTGCCTAAAGGTATTAAAAATAAATTCAAATAAGCTCACAAGGCAAGGACAAATAGTTTACAAGATAATATATCTCTTAGTTGTCTGAGGCTTCTCGACCCTTGCTTCTTTTTTTTTTTTTTTTTTTTTTACATTCTGAAACATTGAAATTTGTTTCACCAGTTTCAATACACGAATATACAGTAAATTGCTCATAGGTACGTCGAAGATGAAGACACTAATGTCAAATAATGTTTACACGACAAGCAAAGTTCGATGTAAAGGTGTCACCATCCCCGACACTATCGTATACTATCAGCCCACTTGCTTTATAGTGTATATATATATATATATATATATATATATATATATATATATAGAGAGAGAGAGAGAGAGAGAGAGAGAGAGAGAGAGGGAGAGATGGAAAGATATATATAGATAAATAGAGAGATAGATATGTGTGTGTACACTTTCATTTCATATATTCCAGCCTTTAGGTTTCACAGTGTTAACCCATACCACTCCAAAAACTACTTTTCATTTTGGCATGTTTAGATTTCTTGCAATTTTTTTTTAAAGAAAAAAGCTCGGAACCAAATAATTCTATTGAGTAATGGAAAGTATTTGATTGAAATTTTATATGTTACTGCACAGTAAACTCTACTTAAAGTGCCATAGTAATGGGAGTTGAACGACACATCGGACAAAACAATGCTTGGGGTCAGTCTTCCCCTCCATGGTTCAAATCTGTTCCCATAACCGCGGGGTGTGTGCTACTATGAAACCAACTCATGACAGTACATCCAGATTAGCTAGTGGTCTAAAAATAGTTGATTTTTGGGTGGGCATTTTGGATTAAAGTTTCTTATATTGCCGTGATTTATTCGCAATCATACAACGTACATCTTCATACCAAGCCGAGGTCGGCGGCGATAGACCATCGGCTTGAAGGCCCCGGGTTGAGTCCCGGAAGGGTCATGTGTATGGATTTTAACAGCATTTGTTTTTTCGTATTGTGTCAAGGGGCGAAATCGTACGGGATAAAAGGATTTCAGTCTGAAAAAATTGGAGAGAATATACTCCCCAGGATACTTTCATGGGAGTAAGGAATTAGTAAAAATATAGGATATACATTTTATAGCAGGTTTAAAAATATGGTTTGGGTATCCTATTTCTTTTCTGTTAATTATGTTCTTCAATGTTCGAATTTTGATCATTCTCATGATATTTTCTGCTTTCAACGGAGTTCCATGAATATTATACCAAATGTTCTTTACACTCTGTAAGAAACCATTTCTGAAGATAATTCAGGTCCTAATGAATATTATTCACTAGGAAAGGGAAGTATTCCCCTCCTCTCAACATGGAAGCAGAGGGCAATTTCACACTCTGGTCAGATCAAACATTTCCGCGTAACAAAGGTCCCCCTGTAAAACCTCTTCACCTAAAGTGTTATTGTTGGTATCATAAATTTGCTGAAAGCAAACAATTTGAAGGGTTCGTCGATAATATCTTTGCTTTCTTTGTCCTTCGCCCGCCTTCCAAACGAAGAGGTGAATTGTACAACATGACTGCTGTATGATAAGCGAGTGATTGGTAAAATGGTAAAAGTGTGCTTTTATGTGTATGCGTGTGTGTGTGAGAGAGAGAGAGAGAGAGAGAGAGAGAAAGAAGACAAAATTTTAGTTGCAAGATGACATACTTCAATTGCCGTTTTCGGTTCATATAGCAAAAAGAATACCGCCACCAGAGAATAAAGACAAGTGTAGTCTGTTATTTTCTCTTACGCCATCTCAGCCAGAACTTTCAACAGCCTGTAATGAGTGTAGACCTTACCCTGTTTTCAAATTGAATAGATGGTGATGGTAGTTCGGTTTCTTGACCTTGTAAAAATCTTCCCTGTCTTTGATTTTGTTTGTCATCATTCCAGCCAGAAATGAAAAAAAAAACATGAGAATTCCTCAGTTTACAGCAAGGGGAATTGGGGACAAGACATTAAGGATAATATTTCTGGAAGCTCATGTATCATGATTGTTTCATACAATAGACAGAGGACACTTTTCTATGAAGGCTTTTCAACATGTTTTCTCACAAAGGGGATTTTCCTTTTGCAATCTATATGACCACTGGCAATTTCAATCTTGGCCATTCCCGCCAGCTTTTTCATTTTCGAGACACGAGACAAGACGAGATATTTCACGAGACGTCTCGTCTCGTCTCGTGGCAACACTATTCTTCTGTACTCACACAAGGATTCGAACTCGGTACCACGCAAACCAAAGTCAGGAGTACTAGCCGCTAGACCAAATGGGGGTACTTAACATTGTGTTGATTTACATCATTTAGTAATTGTTACCATATCCGAAGATCAAAAGTAGTGTGTCTGTGCTCCATAAGTAGCGAATTTGAAGTATTTGCAGACCACATGTGTAGAAATGAAAAGATACATGCCATCAGGGATGAGCAGGAGGTAGGTCCTGCGGGTCCAAACTCTATCCTCCCTTGAAATCCCGACATTTCTGTAAATTTTACCTAATTTTATGGGCGATTTTACAAATTTTAATACACTTTGTCTTCATATTGAATTTGAACTACCCCGAAAAGTTTTGGACCACCTCCCTCGAAATAAATTTCTGCTTACGTCTCTGCATGATATCATTGAAATTCTATGGTGAATCAAAGCAGAAAAAAAATCATTTTTAAATTTTTTATACTTCTCATAAACGACTGCGAACAGTTGTATGAAGAGTAAAATAAGATTTACGAAAGGAAACAAATTATTGCTTTGTCCTATTTAGTTGAGTAACAATAAGTCTGTGGCCCCCAAAGCTGATTTCGTCGCCAACGAGGGGAGACATTTTTCCTAGCGTACAAACATATAGGTTTGCAGTATCAATGACAATTTATTTAAATTATAGCACTAAATTCTTCAAATTCTTTCGTATTATCCGTTATTAAATTCTGAGAGTAGAAATTTTGTAAACCGGACTAGTTTTCCGAGGCCTTTATGGGTAAGGATGCCTGAGCACTGTCCCAGTTGCTTCTGCCTAGTTACGACACTAGATGTATGCTTATATACTGTATTACAACATTATGAACTTGTATAAGAAACTAAATTTACTTAAAATGAGACGCGAACTATACGAAACATCGGACTTTGAATCTAACTTACTAGGTACTCCAACCTGAGACCATATATAGCAAATATGAGTGTCGTAGCTCACACCACAATGTTCAGGAAGTTCGGGTTAGAAAGTGTCAATAAAGTACGTAGATGTGAGCGGTAAATAAGCATTTGATCAATTTGAAACAAAATTTATTGTAGTAAAAATGAATCCTAGTTGTTAAGATAATGAACATTATATTCTGTTTTTAAAATGACAGTCAAAGCAGAATATATTGGATAATAAACGAGAACTTGTAAAATTTCAATTTCGGGATGATTTAATAAATTCGTGCTGCTACGTGATGCGTTATCCGTTAGGATGAATTGAACAATTTTGATTCGAAGAAAGGAAATAAAGTACTGTATAATACTGGAGTTAATTAAATATAGTTTAAAGGCAGTACTTTGGCTATACGAGACAAAGTCTACTGCTGAAAGTGAAATGTGGGTTATTAATAGGATTTTATGCCCGGTATGATGTACATGCTGATGATTGAACATGAAATACATGCATGAAAAGCATTAACGCTTGCAAATTAGCTATGAAGACGCACACCGTACCATAATTCTAAGTCAACAATGAAGGCAAAAAAGAAGCGGAAATGACAGACTGTACAATAATAAACTTCGAGACTTTCGAGACAAGACCGAGACTTGGTCCTCGAGATCGAAACCGACATCGACACAAGCATCTATTAACAGAGTCGAGACCGAGACCGAGACGGCAGTTTTGATTCGAGACGATATCCTGACCGAGACCGCTATTTATCAAACGAGACTGTACAAAGTCTAGTCTCGTCTCGTCTCGATACCATCCATACTCATTGAACTAAATGCATTGTGGGATATGCAATAGTATTCTGTATCTACTCCTGCAAACTAAAGTACCTACGTTACTTAAATTTTTTCTACATCAAAACTACGTTAACTGCATTTGTCTACAAATCAGTAAATGGTGGAATACGCCCTTCTTCCAGTGAATCATGCAATTATCTATAAAATGTAAGTTACAGATATGATAAGAGAACGTATTGAAGACAAAAGTAAGGAATAATACGACGATTTTTTTCCACTCTCGTCAAATAAGGTTTGTAGTAAAGAAGCACCATATTCGTGGACTTTTTCGCGGTTTTTCCGTAAAATCAGGTTCTTAATCACATCATTTTGTTCATGATCATAATCAACGTATCTTAGCCTGAAGATTAATGGAAATGAAGAAGAAATTAACACATTTTAATGCTAATTGTAACATGCTAATTGTAACTGCAGCAGTAAGGTTATCTGAAGGTGCATTATGGTAATGAGAACCCGTAGTCTTACCTTAAGAAAATTATTGGTTCCCACCATAATTAGTAATGATTTATTAGCTGGTGGATCTTCCTTCATTAGATTTAATACAGCGCCTGATGTCGCTCCACTTTGGCATAACCCAACTCGTCGAACACCACTTGCTGTGAAAGAAATACATGTTTAATTTAAATAATAATCTTTAAAAATATATTTTATTTGTCAATTATTGAAAACGAACATAATTCTATTTCGATATTTCTAAATTAGGATGCTTTTTAGAAGATACACTTTTCATGAAGGTAAGAACTTTAACATCTATTACTAAATTCAAATTCTTCGCCAAATGTATCATTAATGATATTATAATACGCACATAGGTGAACTACAGACACAGTGCTACCAAGAAGCAGCAACAAAATATGTAAATAATATTGATTTAGTTTAATGTAAAGTGAGGTTATGTGAGATGTACAACTATAGCTTAACGTGGGATACAACATTTACTAACGTTGAGAATCGAACTAAAGTCTCCTGCGCCAAAGGCGACTACAGTGCCCTGTCCACGTAGTAACGAGTGATATATATGTAGACTATAACCTAACAATTTAGTTAAAAATTAGGTAAAACAATACGAAAGCATACCATCTTTCCTAATACGAATTTGCGATTCGAACTGAAAAACGCGTAGCATTTGGGAGTCTCCGACTCCCAAATAATTAAGAATTACCGCGCACATTGCAAGGTGAAAATAAAATGTGTTGAGATGAGATACGAAGCAAACGAAATGATGTTATTTTAGGCACTATTTAACTGACAATGTCATAGACTTACGATTGGTTGGATTATACCTACTGTAATGATGTGGGAGGAAATCTTTCTATCGGCTACGTCCGAAGGGAGTCTCTGTAACATGTGTTTGGAGCTTCAGTTATTACCACTAACCAAAAAGAAAGAAAAAAAAGGAAATGAAGTGTAATAAATCTCCATCTTAAAAAAGAGGACTAACAGAAGGAAACATAACTCAAAAGAAAATAGTATCTGACAAGCAGCCTAACAACTCACCAATATGAGAAAAGAAGGCCTAAAGTTTATATAAAATAATCTTGAGATGTTGAGTATATTTATGACAAAATGTACAACAACGTGTATTATATTATCACAGATTCCGATTATATTATCACGTTAACTTTATTATTTGAAAGAAGTTAGGGAGGTAAGGAAGAACAGTGAAGAACTAAAACAAGCCTACTCCGGAGTATAAAGTTATTCGGATCTTTAAAGAATGGCATTTGTAATGGTTGGATGTAGTTAACACGGTTTCTACTTTTTATCGGCAGCACTGATACAGCAGTCATCTCTGATGACAGAGCTTTCTCTGGCTATATGGTTATGATACACATTTTTGACGCGAGAGACCCGAGTATGATTTCTAGTGATAGCTCATGAGTTCGGATCCCATTGTTAAGAAATATAATGTGTAGGTCCAAGTCTCATATGGCATCACTGCTGAACGGAACACTGAACTGTAATAAATGAATATAATCTAACGGTTAGGATATCTAGCGTTATCATGTTTGATCGCAGTCTGAGTTCGTGTACAACATTGTTTTAGTTTATTTTGTCGAGGTTGTCCACCTTTCTTCCACATTATCATTCCACAGATTCGTTATGTATCATTCATGTTCATTAATCATATATCTTATTTATCCTGAAGGACATAATATGGAACGTAGAACTTGAAATTCAGTTTTATTTCATTTTTAGAATTTGGTGCCCAATGGGTACACAACTTATGATAAAAGAATTAAAAATTCGTAGGGTCCAGCATTTAGTAGTAGGCATCACGTCATATAGTATAGATTGTGAAGGGCATTAATGAGAAGATTGCTGAATTAAAAGTTCCCTAATGTTGCAAAGTATGAAAAGTAATCAAAGGCACATTATTTCCTCTGTTAATTGAAGCAAAATTTAGCGAGGCATCTACTATAGGACTCGATTAGCATTTGTGTGTCTGTACATACACATGTTCAACGATAACTATTGTAAAAGTTACGGAATTTTCATAAAACTTCAGATGCGCCTTGATTTCATTTTCCATTCCAATGAAATTTATATGGATATTAATTTATCTCCTGGTATACATCTTTATATTTTTATATTTGTACTAGTGCCTTTCACGTAATGAATAATTAATTTTTAATCAAATGAAACGAAAACTGAAAATTTACTATCTTTTTGAATATCATATCCTTTATCTTGAGTTCCCTCCCTCCGATCGTAACTATCGTAATTTCATAGAATCAATAAGCACACGACTTCACATCCATACTATAGTTATGTTAGAGCAGTTTTCATGTTACGAATAACTAATTTTTGAATGAAAACGAAAAGTCTAAACTTACTATTTTTTTTCGAATAGTTTATAATATATGCTATATATGTATCTCTAGTTATCTAGTTATTTAGTATGTCTATCTAGTTAAAAAAATCTTGTTGGGGATATAATTTATATAAAATTGGAAAGTATGTGTTCCTTCAATATTGACTAATTTCAACTGGAAGCAATTGAAGTGATTAGACAAATGGATAGAAGGACAGACCAAAAAAAAAAAAAAAAAGACAATCGTGTCGCATAGCAAAAGCTTCAGAGGCGCTGGCTTCTAACATATACGATTTAATCTTATAAGTTGTTTCAATAATTTGTAGTGAAATGAAAGACAGATTGTTAGGGTTACTTTAAAAATGACATTTTTAGATTTGACCAATAATAATAATAATAATAATAATAATAATAATAATAATAATAATAATAATAATAATAATAATAATAATAATAATAATAATAAATCGACAATTTTCATAACGGGATACCGAAAAATTTAACATGTACTATACAAGTAATATTTAACCGTACATACTATTGAAGCATTAATTTTCTTTCCTCATTCATTTGCAGAAACAGGAATACAAAGTAGAAACTGGATACAGTTGGCTAAGGGTAGAAGTCAGTGGAGAGCTTTTGTGAACGCGGCATAGAATCTCGGGGTTCCATAGGCCATAGAGAGAGAGAGAGAGAGTTTAATGTATGTTGTATGTTCTGACATATGAATTGGAATTGAAGGCGAAGACACTAAAAAAAATATACATCCACAGTTTGCAGATTACATAACGAAGTATAAAGACATGTAAGCATTTGCAAATATAATAAAATAATCAGATTGATCAGAAAGAGAAAGGTGGAAAGATATTATGAAAATAAAAGCATTGAAACGACACTAGGCTACATTTCAAGATAAAAAAAGAAACACATTATTAGCAGCAATAGTAAAGAACAGGAAAAACTACTTTCTAATGCTACCATATACTGTAAGTAACATATTTAGTCACTTCTGTAACTGTAACACTCATTAATCCGTTCAGCGTCATAAGATTTCTGAATTTTATTTGACTACCAATTAACAAATGAAATTTATTTTTATGTATTCATATATTTAAATTACGTGATTATATTGAAGCAAACCATTGTAATGACAAATATAGAAAAGGGGTGATAGCAAAATTACAAAATAAGATAAAATATATAGTAGAGCAGAAAAATGAAAGTAAACATGCAATTACAAGTTAATTCTTAGCTTATATAGATAATATTAATTATTGTACAGTAATTTGTGAACAAAATATGAATAAGTCAATACATAGAGTCCCTCGTGGTTAAGCGGTTAGCGTATGCGCCTTTGACATGGGGGACAAGGGTTCGATTTCCGGCGGGGGATCATGTAGTTCGGATTCCAAGTTAATCAGTAGGTCCACGTCTCATATAACCACGCTGCTGAACGGTACGTTAAACTCCAAATAAACTAAACTCAACCTATATTTCAGACGCTTTACCAGAATCTTCCCATAATCCCTGACCACGTCAAAAATCCTTACACCGCGATATTCCTCAACATGGCAACACTAATATTGTCCATCGTGTTATGCACACATCGTGTTGTGCACACATATGATACCACTCACATCTTGTTATATGAAACGATTTTTTTAGTTACATAGTGCCATTATTATCAATGATACAAATAATAATAATAATAATAATAATAATAATAATAATAATAATAATAATAATAATAATAATAATAATAATAATAATAATAATAGAACAACATGTATAAAAATATCTGAATACTAAAAATTATATAATTTGTTTATTGATTGACTGTCGACCTCGGTCGTCTAGAAGTCTTCAAGAGGTAAGGACATCGTTCACGAGGTTATGGTTTGAGTTCCGGACGAGCAAGTATTCAGGATCGAGCCAAAAATTGTTAGTCATAGGTCGCGGGCTAAATATGTTCAAAACTGCTCGGCCCGGGTTTAAGGTTTTCAACGGCTCAGCTCACAGCTCATTCACTATCGAGCCGAACAGAGAACTGAGCTGAGCCAACAGCTCACTCATCTGACCCGACTAGAGCCCTCAAAATTTCTCTCAAAAGCTTTTAATGTGCGTTCATACATTAACGTAAAAGACAAAAGACAGGCAAAATAATTGTTTTATAATTCTAGTCGTTAAATTCTTAAGATTGTCTTGATTTGTTAATACTTTAAGTATATATAAGGTATTCCAATGACAATTAACACAAATTTTCTTTATAAGCAGTTAACGTACGCGCATTTGGCGTGGGAGAACTGGGTTTGATGTCGGCGGAGTCTGCTGTGGTTCGGATTCCACGTTAATCAGTAGATCCACGTCTCATATAGTCTCGCTGCTGAACGGGACGTTAAAATCAACTCAACTCAACTCACATTTTCTTTAGTGTTATTGGATTTGGCTGTTGGAAATATCAGTAAAAGTGTTTAATCATTATCAATTTGGACACCAGCGACATGCTGAGGTTCTCTCAGCCTTCAAAGTGTACGCGCGAAGATGCATAAATTATCAGAAATGAATTTTATTAAAACGTAGGCCAATCTTTTGACTAGAAATAGGGTAAGTTTGAATAATATGGGCACATTAAAAGCAAAATGAAAAAAAATATTTTATTGATATCAAAAGATAATTTGACAGAAACATGAAATGTTTTGTCTAAAGTGATTTCAATATTGATTAAGTTACTTTTAAATTCCAAAGCATTACCTTGCATCAAGTTTGTCTATTCTCAGCAAGTTTGTTGCCTCGGTTCCAACAAACGGTATGCGCAGAAAGAGATCATTTAGAACACCAATGTCATACCCAAAGGAGGCGCAAGGGACCCATGATCCCACCCACCTAAACCAATGGAAGCTACTAAACACAGCTTCAATCCATTAATTCATCAAGATAGATATACAGGAAATTTATCAAGTTGGAAATTTACACCTGACTGTACAAGAACTTAGATTCGTAATAGTCTTCTTCACAGCCGAATCAAGGATTTCTTTAAACCAGACCCCAGATACAAGAAGACCCATTGAGAAGAAATATACAGTCACTTCCATAAAAGCCACATCTGACCTGTAGCGAACCAACTCGAACATTTGATCAGGTTAAATGACCTGAGCCTACTTTACCTACTCTAATGGTGCAATTGGTTTAAATGGTTCGACTCACGGCTTGTTCACCACAGAGCCAAGCTCAGAAGGACCGCTCACATGTCACGTCTACCGAGTTGGCCGTATCGAGCCGATGGCTTACTTGAGCAGAACCGAACTGAGCTAATGACTCATCCCAACAGAGCCGGCTCGAGCCATTGGCTGCTGAGTTGAGCCAGGTCGAACCAGGGGCGGATCCAGGGGAGGGGGGCGATCGCCCCCAGAAGAGGAAACTTTCTTATTTTATATATGTAACAAAGCCCATCCCAAAGTTTGGAGCCTTTAAAAGTAGCAGTATGACAACCCATCGTCCCCCCCAGAAGTAGGTCCTGGATCCGCCCCTGTGTCGAACAGAGCCGATTGACTCGCTTCTACCGAGCCAGTGCTAATCCTAACCAAACCGGCTCAAGCTGTTCACTCACTTGCACCGAGCCGAGCCGGTTGCCATCACTATCCGGGTTCTTCTTCTAATTGGGCTAAAAAATTCAACCAGAGCTCCTTCGTGGCTAAGCGGGTTCGATTCTCGACGGGAACTCTTGTGGTTAGGACTCCACGTTAATCAGTAGGTCCCGTCTCATATAGCCTCGCTGCTGAAAGGGACGTTAAAATCAAAATCAACTCAATTCAAAAATTCGACCGTGCAAGTCTCAGCCTAGATGGTAAGAACTACAGTAATTATATATTTATTCGAGTCGAGTTTTAGCTCGACTCGTGCCCGTCCCTAGTTTTCATATTAGTGGTACTTGACGTTTTATCTGATACAGGCACCATGTCTTGGCGGCCATTTTGAAAACGGTGACTGATATGAAAAATCTTTTGCAACAGTGCTCTTTAGTTTTTAAAAAACTAACGAACGAGATATTACTGGATATATATTTACATTTAAATTTTTAAAGTTGGGCCCTGAGCCCCCATGAAGAGCGACCCTGGGCGGCACAGCGACAATACCATTCGACGTACGGTACCTTATGGGATTTCCAATTTGAGTTGGACCTCATATATAGGCCTACTTAATTAAAGTATAATAGTATTAAAGTATTAAAGTAAATAAGAATATAACTTATTTAAAGTAAAATTTGTAACTAACAAATAAAGTAACGTCTACATACGAAATATTCGATTCCCGGTGGAAAATATTGACATTTGAACCCACTACAGTGGTTCGAATTCCAAGTTAAATGGTCTCTCTGTATTTTATATAGCTTCGGTGATGAGAAAGGCCTATCTAACCTACCTAATTGAAGATACCTTAGTGAACTTAGATTTAACCGATTACACCAGCCTATCAGCATTCGAAAAATGTTTCCAATAAAATTTACGTATCGAATCATCAATTAAAATGACGGGGTTTGTAAACAGTTTTTCAGTTTCGCCGTACACCTCTAAGGCGGAAGGGAATTTTAGCATAGAGAAATTTCTGCCTGCAAAATATAAATTTTATTTCGTACATTTTTTCGTCTGATGCTTATTTTTTTTTCGAGATATTTTGCAGTATGGAATAACAAAATTCACCCTATGTGTAAATTTTCATCCCTCATTTTAATGAACCTACTCCATATTTTAAGTCCTTTAAAAACAAGGTCAGTGGTAGAGCATTTATCTCTGGTGCAAGGAGTAAATGGTTCGATCACAGATTGCGCCATGTGAGCTTATTTAGTGATGGGCAGTGGGAATATTCCCGGTGGGAAGGAATTTAAAAAATGGGAATATTCCCTGGGCTATAAATTCCCGGGAAGGAATATATTTCCATTTCTTTACTTCATCTTCCAAATTATAAGAACCGTACGGCTAATTACATTATTTTAATATTTTATGATTTACTTCTAGGTTTTAAAAAATTTGAAGGTTAAAAAATTTAAAATTCTTTGACAGTACTTTATATAAGTAATAATATGATTTTTTAAGTTCAATTTCCATTTGCACTAAAAAGTAAAGTAATTGTTTAGTATTGGGGGGCCAAAAATAGCCGAAAGTAGGATGTTTTACTGAAGAAATGAGTTGAAAGTAGTGTTCAAGTAGTCAAGAAAGTATCGAACACATTTTTTTTTTAAGGGCAGTAGGGGATTTGTATAAACCGTAAAGGTAAGTCGAAGTGATTTATGTGAGAAAAGAAGGTGAATTGTTGGTAACGAAGATAGAAAACAACGTGCCCTGCGGGGCTATAATCCGCCTTCACTCGCTAACGCTTGCTCGGCAATGCTCTCTAAATTTAATGTTGGTAACGTAATTTAACGTATGAAACTATAAAACAAAAACATCGGAATAGAATATCGCAAAAAACTAGGAGCAAAATTCAGGCAGCCAGAATTTAGGGGGGGCTAGACCCCCTGAATACGGGCCTGGAGACAACTGTAATAATATAGCTACTGTGATTTAAAAAAAAAAAAACGAACTTTGAAACCATAATATAGTAATAGTAAAACTTAAAGATTTCATTTCATTTTCATTTACAGAATTATTAATATATTAAAATAAGTTTGCTGATTATTTGAAATCAGACGCTTTTCTGAAATGCACATTATGACTATCTATTCCGTGTCAATACTATAAATGATTAAGCTTTATAAAAGTAGAGGGAAAAAGGAAACCAATCTAGCATATTTTACAACTAACTTTTTATTTATTTATTTATTTTTTAATCGAAGTCTGTGCAAACTATTGAAACATTTCCAAATTACAAATGAAATTATTATTTATATACAGACAAGGTGACCAGAATTTTCACTTGCGGAAACGGGACGCATACGAATCGGCTACGGGGGGGGGGGTATCTGACTTCCAGATTGTATTTTGGGACTCAGCAGTGTTCTCAATTTACAAAATACACAAGTAAGAGTGATAACACACCGTTTCTAACTTTACGTATACCACACAACAAATAATAGTTCCCGATTGCAAATTCTGCCCAACAATTCTTTTAATTAGTTGAACACTCAGAATTCCCACTTGAGCCACGAACACACAACTCCCATTTGAAAATTCAGAAGTTCTAGACACGGCTGAACCTTGGCAACGAGAGTTGGTACGGAAGAGAGAAGAATTTGCATTGACGATTTATATTTTGAATAATAATTACGGGACACCTAGACCATTTTTATTTAAAAACGGGACATTTAGGCGTCCCGTTCGATAATCAGAAAAAACGGGACAACTGTTGGAAAAAAGGGACTGTCCCGGCTAAAACGGGACGTCTGGTAACCTTGTATACAGAATAAATTAAACAAACGATGGGGAAACTTATGGTTTAATCGAATATGATGGTGGTTGCTACGATTTAGAAGAAAGCAATTTTCTGTTGGCACTGGCATCGAAACTATTTGTGTAGAAACAAGAATTTCGCATAAGCATTTACTTGACTTGTTATTATAGTTTACTAATAATTAAACAATTATATATTCGTGTAGAAGGAGTTCCGGTCGACCTTTGGAAAAAAATCACTTCACATATCTATCTAATTCAATTGCACATAGGCGTATGCTGATGAACTAAATAACTGAACGTGTTTCAAACACTGAAGTAGCAACACTGAAGGCAAAAATTATGAAATAGAGACCATGGGACATCTCATGAGAAGTAGGTAAAATAGCTGAGTCGCGTTATATGTGGATGGTAGCGACATCCAACGGCGTAGCAGATTATTGTTAGGATTAGCGTTGCCTTGACGCAAACCATTTCTGAAAGTGCCCACTTCATTGCACATTCAAATAATTTAGATGGTACTGGCACTCTCCGTCTAGGAGACCCTCTCCCAAGCGGCTTGTTGCTAAAGTAAGCCCGATTCAGCAAGGGAGTTTTCGCACGTGATGGCATCACTGTTTGAAATTACGGGAGGGTTTCGCAACGACAAAAGAAGAACAAATAAAGTGAAGAAGAATAGAATTTTGGTTTAATAATTGAACAGAATCGAAAGAAATTAATCGACCCAGTTGATACATTCAGTGAAAATCAGAAAGTCGTTTTATTTTCGACCTACTGAATTCTATGCTATACTTTCGCACAAGTCGCCACGTATTTTACAAAATTCTCAACGAAATATAGGATGCTCTAAAGAAGAATAATTTCATAGGATCACTCAACGATAGGAAATATCGTGTGATACAACGCTATACACTTATAGACTTCCCAGGTAACTCTCCAAATTTTTCGTTGATTCATTTCGTCCTGTACAGTGCGACTTATATTTAACAAAGTAGAACATAAGAACGCAAATTTTATGTTGCATTTGCGAGAAACACATACTTCAGAATAAAGCACCCAAGTTCAGTTCCATTATTTCTTTATAAATTATTGCAAAGATGCTTTCGTTAATTTAGAATTTGCTGGCAAAACAAATATACTAATTTTTTTAAAGAATAAGTAAAGGAGGAGGATTTATAAGGAAAAGTAAAAATGTGATATTAGCTACCGTACGTCTTGGATATTCTTTTTTTAATGGTTCTTGTACCCGGAACATTTTTGGATAAGAATTCCTTTCGTGCTCATCAGTGACATTTTGCGTGGGTTAGGTTAGGTCAGATGAATCGGTTCCAGTTACTGATCGGCAAAAAGTAAACTCTTGCCGATTTTTGAAAAAAAAAAAAAAATTAGTGTGTTTGTAGTGTGTGTGTGGTTACTTTCGTTCTACCTAGTTATTTATCTAAAATACACCTTTTTATTCATATCTTTATATTGTTTTTAATGCTATATTAACAATACTAAATACGGCATTATTATTTTTTAATGTGTTTACCGTTCTGTTCTACATCGATCTGTGCACATCGATTGCGCTTTAAATTAAAAGATTTCGGTTGCCAACGAAACGTCTGAAAGGTAAAAAGATTATTCTTTTTTTTTTTTTTTTTTTTTCAATGAATTGAATATTTGAAAGCGATTACAAACCTGAAAATACTTAACTTCCTTAACTGGCTTACTTCGACAGAAGAACGATATAAAAGTCGATTTGTGTCATTAACGTGTCAATGACAGAACAGTACAATACAATCGATATAGTTTCGATTGTTAACGCAGTCAAATAATTATAATGGCTAATTACAGTTTACGCTGATGCACATCAGCGGTGTTAGCCACGAGGTTTTTGCGAAAATTAATATTGCCCTTGTACTTCCTCTCTTTTTTTATTCCATTCTTGAAGTTCCCTCATACTTAAGGTGTTTTTGTAGGATTATATGTTTTTATGTCGTATGGGAGGAATAATAATGTGCCCTTGTACTTAGTGTATGACTATGTGTGGGGCAATCGAAAACACATATTGCATGTCCCGTGCACGTGGATACTTCTTACTGTTGTACTACCTACAAAAATGATTCTGTATCATGTACAACTGGTAATAGAACACACAACAAACCGGCATCACGAGAATTCACACTCCATGTTGGAATGTGAGCACAACATAATTGTATTGTATTGTATTGTATTTATTTCGTCATTTTTTCATACATTTAGCACTGTAATACAATGCATATGAAGCGGATACGTCATTTATATATGAATACAAAAGTAAAAGAAACAATAATAGTGAAAATTACATACACTAGGTTAGTAATTAAGCCTTAGGCTACTTATTACATTATACATTTTACATGACATCATTGTTAAAAATAAACTTAGTAATCATTACTTGCAGTGTATTTAGAAACCCTCCAACAAATATGTAATGCTAAAAGCAAGTATTGACATTGATTTACTGTACATCCTGTAACGTTTCTATTTATTTAGCAGTTCATGTATTCCTCCACCGAGTAAAAGCAATGTTGTATTAAATATTTCTGGAGTTCTTTTTTAAATTTAGCAACAGAGTCCTGAGTTTTTATTTCTTTCGGAAGTTTATTGTAAAGCAATCTGGGTTTGTTGTGTGTTCTGTTAGCAGCTGTACATGAAATTGAATCATCTCTGTAGGTACTACAACAGTAAGAAGTATCGATGTGCACGGGAGATGAGAAGTTGCTGTTGTAAACTATTATATATATATATATATATATTTTCCCCCAACTTGTTAAAAATATTTAATACAAATTAAAATGTACACGCTGTTTCATAATGAATGACTATAATCTTTATATATGTTTTGAGGTAAAAATTTTTAAGTGCAACTTCAGGTAATTTCGGAAAAACGCAAACCAATTTCGAACCTGCAAGCCAACCTTTGCAATCGAGAAAAATTTTTCAGATGTGCTTTTAGTTTATGTGAAATATAATAATACTTCTTATTAAGTGTAGAAAAAAGCAACATTGATTGAAATATTTAATGATACAATACTTCGAAACCATGTACTAATTTAAGCACATGCTTGTTGGTCACATAGGTTTCCATACGTAAAAGAACATTTAGATATGTAAAGGAACCTTTCCTATGAAAAGGAAGACAGAGAACAAACTTCTCCCATCCATAGTAAAAAGAAGAAGTCACAGAATTTGCAACAAATGACGAAGGAACTTCAGTTATATTTCTTTAGAAAGAACGTGGGCGGAGTCGTCGTCGTTAGCACATTGTTAAAAATCGACGTGCCAAATCGTAAAGTCATCAGTTTGAATCCTGTTTGGGTCAAGAAATTATATGAAATTCTTTTTTCCTCTATGTATGAAAACTATGTAAAATAATTACAATAAAATAAATCAGATGTATATGTATACCCATAGAATGATTGCAGAACATAAGTAATTATTATGTTTAAAATATAGCATCTGAGGTATGTTCACAGATCATCGGTATCATATATGAGAATGTTGAACAAATTATAAAAATCTTGGAATAGCAATAAGGTATGTAGTTTATTTATTAGCAGCTATTTGACATATTGAGGTTCCTTCTCATCATTCTCATTACAGAATGTCATTTACGTTCTTGAAATATATTCCTATATTTCTAGAATTATAAAGAACATTCTCTTTTAATGGTTCTTGTAGCCTGGAACATTTTTGGATAAGAATTCCTTTTGTGCTTATCAGCGACATTTTGGGAGGGTTTGCTTAGCTCAGATGAATCGGTTCCAGTCACTGGTCGGCAGAAAGTAAACTCTTGCCGCGTTTTGAAAAAAAAAATAGTGTGTGTGTTTAGTTTCGTTTCTACATAGTTATTTATCTGAAATACATGTTTTATTCATATCTTTATATTGGTTTGTATGCTATATTACAAATACTGATTTTTTTTTTTTTTTTTTTTTTTTTGCAAATTGTATGTTTCCCTTTCTGTTGTACATTCATCTGTGCACATCAATTGTGCTCAAAATTTAAAGATTTCGGTTGCCAAGGAAACGTCTGAATAGGTAAAAAGATGTACTTTTTTTAATGAATTGTATATTTGAAAGCGATTGCACATATGGTAAAACTTTACTTCTTTAGCGGGCACACGTCGACAGAAGAACGATATGAAAGTGGGTTTGTGTCATTAACTTGTCAAGTACAGTACATATTTTTCGATTGTTAACGCAGTCAAATAATTATAGTGGCTAATTACAGTTTACGCCAATGGACCAGGGGCGTCATTTTGGACTTCGCTTGGGGGGGCAAGAGCACCACCGACATGAGACTTTCGCGTTTTGTACTAGTATATTAATAGATAATCAATTAAAGTATATGTATTCCTCAAACTCTTGGGGGGGCAATTGCCCCCTCCTGCCCCCCCTAAATAACGCCCCTGCAATGGACATCAGTGGTGTTAGCCACGAGTTTTATGCGAAGACGGGGGCAAGAAGCCAACTATATTATATAATGCTGAGCGCCAATTCATGGCGCATCAATATCCAACTACTTCTTCGTTTTCCGTATACAAATTCTGCACTTTCACTGTTTTCTTCTCTCCTTCACTTCCTCATCTTCCGCCAACTACGCAGTACACAACGTTGGAGAAGAAGGGTAAGGTATTATGCTATTAACAGAGAAATTAATATATATTGACTTTTTTAAAGCATATTAATTGGGATACGATTAATTATCATTTTCTGTTCTATTATAGTTTTATAATAATTAAAACTGGAAAATTCACTTTTTAAGACACTTTTCATTTTGGTCCCTTCGGGAACGTCCCGAAGGATTTTTTTCGCACTGTTCTGACTGAAGTGGAAAAGAAAGAAGTTATTTTTAGAAAGGATTTAACTATATCATTAGGAACTTTTAATGATAGAATTGTACGGAGGTTGTTCAAAATGTTTTTTGTATACTGATTTTTTGTGGCACACCCAAAGTGTCACTGGTGCAAGTCATAAATGTAACAAGACCTAAAAGTCATTTCGCAGCAGGAGTCCTATACGTCATGAGACCTAAACGGCACATGACCTGAAAAACATTTCATGGCATAAATTCTATTCGCCACAAGACCTAAAAATCATTTGTCGGCACAAGTCCTGAACAACACAAGTCGTAAACGGCACTAGACCTAAAAATCTTGTGGCGCTACCATCGCATCCGTACAAAGAATACTATCAATCTGTTAGCCAACGTTCTAGATATACTGTTTCGTATTACAAAGCCAGATTTTATTTCAGTTCTTACAAATAATTTGTATATAAGTACATAGTCTGTAGTTCTGAAATAATAAAGCCTGTTGTCCTTTCTTGCTCTTTGCATGATAGCATTAGTATGGTCACAATTTTAACTGCCTGCCAAATGTGATTCCCAGATCATTCATAATGTCGTTTTTTCTTCTATTTTCACACCATTAACTTCGTATTTACTAAATTAATGTGGTGTTTGAGTTATATACATGATAAATTTTGTGTTCTTTGTGCTGATTTGAAGTAAATTATTTTTACACATATTTTGTGTATTGAACTCTTTCTGTAGCAAATAGTTTCTATACTCGTAATATAACACACTTTACTCGTTACCATTATTAATACTAGTTTTATTGTTAGTATCAAAGCACTGGACGTTGGAATCAACTAGTATTATTTTCAGTAATAATAATAATAATAAATTTAAGATATGCTCTATTTTTAAGACCTTAGCCTTGATTATGCGTGAAGTTAAAATGGTTATGCCACGGACTTCAAATACTGGCTTAACATCCAAAACAAACTAATGTCCCCTCAAATGAGGGTTAGTCTGTTTTGAGATTATTAAACGTGTTTAATAATTACAGCAAATTAAGAATATTTATGATACAATGTGAAAGAAAACACTTTGAAAAAATTGAAACTATGTCAGCATCTTTAATAAACAGAAGAATCGTTTGCTTAACTGGAAAATTCGAGATCTAAAGGAAAACAGTTTTCTGCGCAAATCTCATAAGCTATGGAAAAATTTTTATATTATAGAAATTAGCCCTTCTTCCCTTCTAGAAGTGTAATTTTCAAGACTCTGAAACATATATTTTGTTACCTTCAGTTAAGAGTTCGGATACCGAGTTCCGCGCATCCAACTTACGCAAATCCTTCCGTACTTTATAAATACTTTCAGAATAAGAAATGGGAAATTCGAAAATTAAAGAAAATTCACCCTTTGTTCTTTTCCTTTTGAGTGTTGATTTTTTTGTTTCTTTTTTTCAGTGGAATGTTTTCATGCCAAGTTTCATTTTACTAGCTTCAAAGATTTGCGAGATGTACTACTCTTTTAAAAAAAGTGCCCCAACCTTTTACGATACGTATTTCTAATATAATCTTTCCTATATCCTGATTTCGTAAGAAAATGTTTTTTTTTTAATTAAAATTTTTCGACTTACTTGTAGTAGTATGCCCAGAAAGTCACTCAACTTTTTTTTATATAAGAGTGCAGAAATTAAAGTCAGTCAAACAAGTTTACTTCCATTAACAGTTTCTGTTTTCTTAAGTCTAACTTATTCGTACATTTCTTACAACCTGTGATTTTTAAATTCATGTGCTGTCTTGACTAGTGATGGGCAGTGGGAATATTCCCGGTGGGAAGGAATTTAAAAAAATGGGTATATTCCCGGGTTTTTTCCCTGGCTTGTAAATTCCCGGGAAGGAATTTATTTCCATTCCTTTACGTTATCTTGCAAATAGTAAGAACCATATGACTATTTACTTTATTTTAATATATTATGATTTACTTCTAAGTTTTAAAGAATTTGGAGGTTAAAACTTTAATATCTTTCGCTGCACTTTATATAAATAATAATATAATTTTTAAGATCCATTTCCATTTAAACTAAAATTAGGGTAATTGTTAAGTATTGTAGGGAGGGGGGGGGGCAAAACTAGCAAAAGTAGGATTATTAGCGGAAGAAATGAGTCGATAGTGCTGTTCAAGTAGTCAAGAAACTATCCAACAGAATTTTTTTTAGGGCAGTAGGGACTTTGTTCAAACCCGGAAGGTAATTGGAAGTGACTTAGGAAATAAAGTGAATTGTTTGAAACGAAGATAGAAAACAACAGGCCCTCAAACCCTCCTTCACTCGCTTACGCTCGCTCGGCAATGCTGTCTGAATTTAATGTTAGTAACGTAATTCAACGTATGAAACCATAAAACAACCGGATCGGAATAGAATATCGCAAAAAAGTATGTGCAAAATCTGGGCCCCCAAAGCTAAACAATAGCCAAAAGTAGCAAAGTACTAATTTACAAATGATGAAAAGGATCTGTTTTGTAAAGTAATGTAGAACTATGTAGAAATAGAGACGAAATTCTATTAATAAACCCTGAGCTACCGTTAGTAGTAGACGTCAGTCTGTCTCCTCTCTCTGACTCGAATTTCTGAAGAGGTACTCGGACTTCTTTAACATGTGAATTAACGCATGAAATTTCTAGAAATTGCCATGAAGAAAGGTCGTGCGTAGTAATGTTAAATGCAAAATTTTAAAAATAATTCAGTATGTTGCAAATATTGTGAACATAAATATTTATGCGCAAATTTTGACAAAATAGTGGAACATGTGCCTTCTGGCAGTTACCCAACCTAATTTGTTTATGACATTTAAAAATTTAATATGTTTATAATATCAGTAGTAGAGTCAAGTTTAAAAAATCAACTTACATGTAAATTTAAATTGTTTAGCGGTTTAAAAGTATGTGGACCTACTATACAATTTTTGAAACATATTTACTTTCATAGAACATATTGTAAATATCCATTTATACGTACTCTCTAAATATAATAACATATTAATTAAAGAACATAACATCGTTCAGAATATACATTTTAAGGACTCCTCTTGGGACAACAGTAATAATACTGTAATATAAAAACAAATTTAACTCTCAAATTATAATATAGTAATAGAATGCAATATTCTTTCTGATTGTACATAAATTCCCGGAAAATTCTCATTTTTTGAATCTTCCCGGGAATTTTTCCGAAAAATATATCTCGGGAATTTACCTATCACTAGTCAAGGCACAAATTTCGAAAAGGTAACAAATTGGAAATGTAATAATAACAACAATTATATTTGTATTTATGTACATGTGAAATATGTTTATATTCGTTGTCTTATTGAAGCTCTCGTAATTTGGAAATACACTTTTGTATTGTTTTAATATGAAGAAAACCGGATCTCCTACAAAAGTTTACAGCCTACACTCCTAAATGATTATGGATTGGTTTCTGCAAACGTATTGTGTTGGATATTGCATTAGTAATTTAGCGTTATTTGTTGCTTTTCCTTGCTTATACATATCAATTCTATCGATACACACTGTGAAATATAGTAACTGTATTGCATGTATAGTAACGTAACATGCAATACAAAATATAGTAACTTAACCAGATATGTAATTAGTTCTTAGATGTATAACTGCAGAACAGATAATGATAATAATAGTTTTAGTAGTACAAACATAGCTGTTATTGGGATTAGCTACGTTCGTATCATTTTTATTACGAACTAGTACTGAATCGTCGTAATTTCCTCTGGTGGTGGCGTATTTCAGAATTAAGGTAAGTGAATGGAAAAGCCACAAGACCTAATCAGCGGAAGTCCTAATCGTCATAAGACCTAAAATATTTCACGGCACTAGTCTTAAATGACACGGCACAAATCCTAAAAATCATTTTGCGGCACTAGTCCTAAACTGCACAGTACCTATTATCTGGTACTATATATTTCGAACTTATGCCGTTTAGGTCTTGTGCCCTTTCGGACTTACGAATATTTCCCTACGGGATTACCAATGATGAGGTTTTGAGTTCAAGCCCTGCAGGAATATTTTTATTAGTAGAATTGCACAAAAATCGGATACGAGGTTTACTTCTAAATCTATTTTCAGAAACGCTTGGGTAGTCCTGAAAAGGGCTGTTTTTGGGATTTAAATTGGGGACGTTAATATTGTGTCCAAGACCCTTCTGAATTTATTACATGCTCCATTTTTCTGGACATGGAATCTATTAAATGGGTTACAAATCTCTCGCCTCCCTTACCTCCAGCCATGTCTCTGAAATAAGATCCCTCAAGTCATCTCAAGTTCTTGGTGGATTTGCCTCAAGCCAACTGTCTCTTAGAGTACGCTTCACCTCTGCCCACATATTTTCCATGGGATTGAGGTCTTCTCCACGAGGCGGCCAGTCTCAGGTTGCCCTGCGAACCATTCCTGAACCACATGGAAAGTACGTATTGGCGACTTGTCTGGCTGGAAATGAACTACACCGTCCGGCTGAAATACTTGTATGCATGGCACCATGATATTACTCATAATGTCCAAGTAATGAGCGCAGTCCAGATGTCCTTCAATTCTGTGAAGCTGCCCTGCACCGCGACTGGAAATCTAACCCCAGCATAAAATATATACATTTCCACTGCGATAGCATGCAGTCACATATCCAGGGTCATATTGGGTACACAAAACAGCATCCCTCATTCGATGTTGTCAATATGGAATTATCTGAGAAAACTACTTATTACAGTTGCGACACACATTCGCATGTGCAAACGCGAGCAACACGGACACGTAACCCAGCATGACGAAACATTTGCAGAGCTGTCTGCGTAGTGCGAGGAAAGTGAAGAATTTTCTTAGCTGTTTACACGTCCTTAGTGAGTATAACCTGTCATCGTTTACTAATCTCGCTTACTCCGCCTCGTAGACACATGAGGACAACCAGGTGATCGTAAATTACCGTTCTGACCTGAAGCACCAAATTGCCGAATTTATTACCTTCCTGTAGAGGCCGGGATATCTACTCGCCTGCTAGCTGCAGTTGCAGAGTAGCCTTCCAACTCTTATAAAGTAATTACGGCTTTACGTCTATCCATAGTTACCCATGCTCTGATCTATGATCAGGAAGCAATAGATGAAAACTAGTAACTCACATGTGATTGGTTATTTGCCCGGCACGGCTATTGTGGGGAATGAATTGGTCAACGACTTGCGGAAAGAATGGTAAAATGTGGCAAGAAATATAATAATAATAATATTAAAAACAGTTTTCTTAAATCAACATTAACACATATGAAAGGCTGTCTAAAGAATGAATTGTTATACTGATTTTACAAGTATGAAAACATGTACCATATTCCAAAGAGATTGAGCGATATGACGATGAATGTTTTGAGATGAACACTTTCGATGTCCAACTTCGGGTATCTTCGGAAAATAGTAAACTATAGTTACTGGTTCGAACTTCCAAGCCAACTTTAGCAATCGGGAAAAATGTACAGATGTGTTTTTTTCTTCTGGTAAATATAATAAGACATGTTTAAATGGTACTAACCGTAGAAAAATGTAACATTGATCGAAATACTTAATGATACAATATTTCGAAACTACGTATGAACTCAATTATATTCGTATGTAGGAGCTCCTCAAGTATGGTCATGTTAGCTCAGTGGTAAAAACTGATCGTTCAAATCATGAGGTCATGAGTTCAATTCCAATTCGGCTCTAAATTTTTTATATTCTATTTTTTCAATGCATGAAAATTATGTAAAATAATTATATGAAAATACATCAGCTGTATATATATATTCATTCAACCATTTCATAATATTAGTAATTATTATGTTTAAATTATAACCTCTTAAATATTGACAGAACGTCGGTATGTGATACGTGAATATCAAATACATATTAACAAATTCGTGTAATAGCAATAAATAAGTTACGTTGTTTATTTATTTGGAGCTATTTTCATACGCAATTAACTTCTCAATATTCGCATTACAACATGTGATTTACGTTCTTTAAATGTGGTCAGAAATGTAGAGCATATTCAAAATCGGTTCGTGGTTCAAGAAAAAAAATAATAATAAATAAATAAAATAAAAGGAAACTACCTAGCTAGAAAATATTACGTAAGAAACTCGCTAATCGAAAAGGCACGTAAAGAGACTGAAAGCAAGCCAGAATGGAATTTCTTTACATAAGGATTGAGTTCAGTGCTCTGATATGCTTTTGTATATGGAAGTGGTAATGTCTTAGTCACTCTCTCTCTCTTAAATGTAATTATATATAAAAGTGTATGTATTTATGTGTATGTTTGTGTTACAACAAATTTCATGTCTGCCCACAGTGATTTCAGTCATATTTCTTACAGTCTGGAAAAGAGTACTATTGAGTTAGCTATGGTGAGTGGAACAGGGATACATATAAAATATTGCTAGGCAATGATTGATATTAGTGTCGAATCTATAGTTCTCGGGGTCGTTTAGGCAAATAGTGTCACTTTCGATTTCGCTTAAGCTCCCACTAGTAGGTATGGGCACAAAAGGCTTTTCTGTTGGAACTGGAAACAGACATTTTTGAGCTCTTCTCTAGAATTTGGCTCGAAAAATTTTTTACAACTCGAATTTGGATCGAGTTTCGGGTCGTGTCGAAGAAAAACGAGTCAAATCCTATGTGTAGTTCCAAGTATCCTATATAGACAATATAATTATTATATTATCAATGATACTATTACAACTTATTATTATTATTATTATTATTATTAAAACAACACTGTGTATAAACGTGAGAGATAGACGGTTTGTATCGGATTACTAAAAGCTTGTTGACTGGTGACCTCCGTAGTCATGAAGTCTGGAACAGAAGGTCATCGTTCATGACCCGATTTCGTAAGCGTCGGTGGAACACAGATGGTCAACTACCAAATTCTCAACAAAAATTAGAGGCCCAGCAGCGAAGATCGTCGGTGGCCCCACTTCTATTTTGAAATGATACCACTTGTGGCCCACCAGCGCCAGAAACGCGGCTAAATGCCAATCAAGCACAAAATTATTCCGGCGCAATATTAAAATCACCTATATGCGTGTTTGTTTACATGATGGTGAGTCTAAAGAGCACTAGATCTCTAAAAGATAAATACAATGTGATGGGCCCAAACTACCAACCTTACGATTACTAGGCGCGTCGGGTTTCGACTTCGCCACGGAGGCTATAAGAAAAGCTTACTTGTAGAGGAGAAAATCCTTGAGTTCTTTTTTTTTTTAAAAATTTAGGCAATCAGAATACTTCTTTAAGAGTGTATATTCGACTATAATCTTTTGGGATCGTAAAATGCGTCCTCTAATCCTTTAGCGTACGTGCCTTTGGCGTGGAGACTCGGGTTTGTTTCTCGCCGGGAACTTATGTTTGGAATCCACGTTAATCAGTAAGTCCCCGTCTCATATAGCCTCACTGCCAGTATCGTACCCAGGAATTTATTTCGGGGGGATCCAAATTAAATATGAAGCTATTTTATATTAAAATTGCTAAAATTGCCCCTAAAATTAGGCTAAATTTTTAAAAAGTCGAAATTTCGGGGGGGGGGTCCGGACCCCCGTGTCCCCCCCTCCGTACGTCCCTGCTCGCTGCTGCAAGAGCCGGTAAACTGAAATCAACTCAATTCAACTGAAAATGCGTTCTCCATAAATTTCATAGCGAAATGACGCTGATCTATTTACTTTATTACATAATTACCCCATATTCACTTTCTCATGATTGGCAAAGTTTGCCATCTAAATTCATACATTAATACGCACTCATCTCAATATTTTCACTTCATGGTGTAGTGACAAGGGTTATTCTTGACCCCTTAATCTCACTTTAGAAACAATTCGTCAGGAAATAAATATTACAGAGTTTGTCCGGGAGGTAGTAGAACTGATTTTTTCCGCCAAAACATTCTGAAGGAGGGGGATGTTACTGTGATACTTAGGTGGTGGGGAGTCTTAGCTACCAGCGCACAAGTCGACAATCTTTTCCAAGAGTACACGGAGGGTTGATCAAGTATAAGGTGAACCCCTTACAATGTGCCTTGTCATCTCTACAATCAATCGTTTGTTAGAGCAGCGTTACGCTGCGGAATTTTGTGCCATACTCTGTAAAACTTCCGAGTGAGACTACGACATGATCAATACTGCTTATCGAAGTGATCCCGAAAAAAGCCTGCATGAGCAATTCGAAACTGAAATTGTTGTTAATCATCTTTTTTGAATGCAGAGGAGTAGTTACCAGAAAGTTTGTACCGCCTGGTCAGACTGTGAATGCTGCCTTCTACTTGGAAGACACAAAACGAGTCGCCCGCGTCCGTCTAGCAATTTCTCAACCATAGAAGCTTCATTACGACAGTGCGTTGAGAAACACCAGCTTTGTTTTCATGGACTTCCTGACGAAATATGGATCACATAGCTTCCCCAGCCACTCTAAAGCCTAGATGTCGCTCCTGTAGACTTCTTCCTTCGAGAGAAAAGACCATGAAGGGAAGGATGCACGGGTCGGTCCAAACCATTTTAAATGACATAACGAGAGCTAAACAATATTCCAGTTTCTACGTTCCAGGGAGTCTTCAGTGATTCGCAAAGTCGCTGGAAACTCTGTGTTGATGCAGAAGGTGCATATCAAGTGAATGTGACAAAATTGTGAATACATTCTTTGAAAAAATTAGTCCTATTACTTTTCGGAAAGATCCTGCGTATAATAATAACCGCATGCACATGACTGCTGATAGATCATATTGGTCCCTTCGCGATTCTCTTCGACGAATCGAATGGGAGCGTACCAAAGTGAAGTCCTCGCTGATATGCAGTAGTAACTTCAACACTCGTTGTTAGCGGTCCCGGGTTAGATTCCCGGTGGGGTCACTCGGAAAAATTTGAAACACCATTTTTTAGGCCAGGGACCCTGAGCACATTGCAAAATGCATTCAAAACATGTTGAAAATGGCTCGGCCCGGGTTTAAAGTTGTCAACGGCTCGCGCGGCTTGACTCGCACTATCCAGCCAAACCAAGAAGTGAGCTGATCAAACGAAACCGAGCCTTTGCGTCACAACAAAGAACACGGCTCGAGCCGTCGGCTCAGTTGAGCTCCATAGAACCGAGCCAATGGACTCGTTTCAACCAAGCTGGCTCGAGCCAATGGCTCGCCTGAGCCTAGTCGAACCGAGTGGGTGGTTCATCCTAACCGAGACATCAAACCATCTACTCAATTGAGCCGAGTCGATGTCTGATTTCAACCGAACCTTCCGAGCCGTTTGCTCCGTTGAACCAAACCGAGGCGATTAACATCATTACACGGGATTCAGCTTAAGCTCACCTGAACCTGAAAAATCTACACAAAATACGGGAGGTAATTCGTGACATCAAAAGAAAACAAAGAGTCGTTTTTGCATATTGTCGAATTCCGCGTCGTCCAAGAAACAGGGAGCTAATTTGGAATCGAGAGTCGAATAATGGTAATTGGAGCAAAACAGAAAGATGTGCATATACTTCGTGAGGAGATTTGTAACATCAATAAAAGACAAGTCCCTTAGCATGCTGTGAAATTCGTGTCTTGCGACGCCCATCTAAATAGAAGGCCATGGAGCTGTTTAGATTCTGCCGTGACGTCACTACGAGTAGGTACAAACAAAGGCGACCGACTTCTGAAAGCGAGTGAGTGACAGTTGTTCACCTGAGTTGAAAGCGAGTGGTGAATTAGTGAACCCGCTCTTTTAGTTGTGTTTGTGGTGTTAAATACAGTAAATTGTTATTGCAAGTGCTTATAAATATAATTCGGAGGCAAAAGTGCATTTTACTTGTACCTAATTTTAAAGTGAATTACCGAAACAGTCCAAAAGTGAGTGTACTTCAATTTCAGTTTAATACAATCCACAAAAAATTGCTCAATATTATCACCCCAGACAATACTTCATGCGTAATTTAGTAAGGTAAGCCTATAGTTTCTTTCCCCTCAAGACAGTTCTTAACAATGACTCTTAAAAATGATTGATTTTTATCTAGTTTTTTTTTTTAAATATTTAAATACCTACGATATCAAGCTACTTCTTTGTTGCATTGTTTATATACAAATACAGAACTTTCGGATTTCCTGTAGCCTTAAAATAGGAAGGATTTCAACAAATTGTCCCTTCGGATCCAATAATCCAGAAACTGTGTATGGTAATTTCATATAACCTTCTCTGCAAGTAGGCAACCGAAATGTATTACATCTTCCTCAAATTCAATGATTATAATAATAATATTATTAAAGTAACGGATCAATAAATCACTTCCTTGAAATAGATGTATATAAATATTAGCTTCTCATATTCTCTCTTCACCACAGAGGCCTTATGACATGTGTTTATACATTAATTTCGGTTGCAAACCTATATTTCTCTTGGTAGTGTAGTCTGTCTAGTGCATGAATTTCAAAAGTGCTAAATATATACCCGCAAGGCTGCTAATATGTATCAACAAGCCTAAAGGAGTGAGAAACATAAAAGAGGGATGGTTATTTTTAATATATGATGGAACATCCACAATGGATAGTCATATTTGTTTACCACATACTAATTATAAATAGAAGTAACTGAAGTGATTATCTTAGCCCTGACTGTTGATGTAGTGTTAGCGTGTGAGCATTTTCTGTATGACACTTTGGGTTTGAATTCCACCTTAAACTGTAGATTATAAGTGCCATCAGGTTACAGAAGTATTTTTTGTAGACGCTTTGAATATTTCGTAAAGACAGTAATTATTTTTTTTTGATTTATATTATATTCTGCGACGCAACTATGTTCTTTCTTTGATGGAAACAGTTTTTCTTCCCATGCAATTAGACAAAGAAGTCTTTCATAATGTTTTCATATATATATATATATATATATATATATATATCTGAAAGGTTACCTCGTGGTGAGAACGTTTCAGTGAGCGAGGAAGCTTTTCAGTGTTTCTCCCTGATTTATTAATATGCACAGTATATATTCTGCAGTTATTTGCAACTTAAGTGAATTTTCTGATCATTTATGGAAATAGTAGTTAACCAGATCTTCGACAGCCACAACGACGCCGGCCACTTCGTTTTACCAGTTCGTTATCTGTGCGTTCACACGTCTCTAATTATCGCAATGTTCCGTGCGTCGTGGCAAGTGGACTAAAATTAACATAAATTCATTTGTATGTACATACAGGTGATTTAACCTGAGTGCTTTTGAGAATGAACTGCCAACATTTGTCTTTTGACCAATGCAGCTCGTATCTCGAACCTGTGATTTCGAGGAGTGTTACTCCACGTTTCGAGGCAGCAACTACGCAAGTCGCGTCGAGCAACATGATAGATGATGAGCTAATGGGTGCAAGCTTTTAGCCGGTAAAGGACGTTTTCTTACGGCTAGCCGTAATCAGTAAGTCCCATGTTCACATACCTTGTGTGTCAAAGTTTTAAACGCGTCCTCCAACATTGCCATTCCACTTTGGAGATTATATTTACCAAGGATTAACGTCGACATTTGATTATTTTTTGAGCAGCAACCGTATTACTCCGTGGGATTATCCCGGCGACACTTTCCCCAGTGCTAAACCCCCTAGTCTATTAACGATGTAAGAAAAGCATATTTAGTCTTCAATCTTAATCTAATATATAAAGCGACGAAGGGCTATAGTACAGTGAAAAAGTAAAGTGTGATTTTAGTAATGGAAATATTTAGACATGTGCAGTGTTAGTATTGTGATCGTTTCTCTTCCTTATTTTTCTTTTCAATAGTATTCTAGTAAGTATTTATAGTCATTTAACCCAGTGTGTTTTCGTTGTGTGTATGAGTGATGCTTGTGTGTATTAAGGTCTGGATAACCGTCTGATCGTCCGTGAGGTTCTCGAGACAAGGCGTCCGAACCTCTCGGTGCCTAATGCTCATCTCATCATTGAGACCAACGAGTAAATCAAAAATGATTTTGTAATCCCTTATTGGAGAGATCCTTCAACGTCTTACCCAGGTAAGTCTAGATCTTCGGAAGATACTCAATGGTAAGACAACGGAGGACACAACCATAAACAGAAACTCGACCTGGCGATTACATATAAATGGCAGCCCGAACAGACCCAATAATCCATTACAAGATCTACAATCTATGTGTCATATAATCTCGGTTCTGAATAAGAAAGCTAAAATTCACATTGTACTTGATTTGGTTTCGCCTCCCAATTACATCTCAAAACAGATTTGTACTACTGCCCCCAATTACTATCAAGCAACATAAATTTAGCAGATAATTTCTTCTGAATCGAGACCAGAAGCTACTTTACGAGACAAAAGGAGACCAGAAAAACTTTTTAGATAATTCGTCGAAAATCAAGACTAGACTAGAATTCTACAAAAATTGACGATACGAGAAATTCTTATTTCTCGTCTTTGTCGTGGGGAACACTACTGTACTTGGATTTGAATCAAGGTCCTCACATCACATGTGAAGACTTTACTATTGAGCCATCAATCTTCTCCCTCGTTTCTAATACGGAAGAATTGATTTAATTAGTGGTAAATTTGCATAGTAATGCTCACGAGACGAGACGAGAAATAAAGTTTTATCCTGTCGTCTCTTAAATTAATTGTTGGCTTCTCGTCTCGTTTTGCTTCTCGAAGAATTGTTTCCCTTCTCGTTTTATAAATGTATGTCCTAGTTTCCTTCTTAATTTTATCTGGAAATTATGAGAACGCTCCCGCGTCACGAGATGTTCACTATGAGTTTAATATGACGACTTTTGAATCATAAACTTCTCGTCTCACCTCTTATTGAAACATACACTGCTCGTTTCGTTTCGAAGGTGACAGGAGAAATTTCTGTATCCTGGACATTACTTTTTCGATTCTAAACTTTACAAATACTAAACTTCTCAGGCCCGTTTCATGCTTAGTTTCAGTTTGCTTGGTTCATCAAGTATTCCAAAGATAAGCTCAAATTAAATATTCCTCTTTGAAACAATTTCTTCCTAATGAGATGTTTTCTAAACTAAAATTTCTCTATACTATCTTGCTTGATACAAAGATTTTAAAAGAACCCGTTGTTTTAAATGTTACTAAGTACTAAGAGCATGTTTGAACGTTCTCTTGAGATTTGTTAGAAATATAATTTTTAAGATTTTTTATATGATACGTATGTTTCTTATTACTAATATTCTCCCCTGAACATATCAGTTTTAATGTGATGGAATCAAAGTTCTAAGTCTTTCTCTTTTCTCCTTTTAGCACTTATACGAAAATACGTTTCTGTAAAACGACTTCTTTTTCTTAACTCTGGTGTTGAGCTGGCCATTGCTGCCCAGCATACTGCGGTGCCCAATTTCCTGATCCACTTGTATTGTCAGCAGTCGATTTCGATGCCAAGTTGGCACTCCTGTCACTCCTACACTTCACGGAATGCGACAACATACAGAATACGTTTTGTCTTTTTTGATTACATTAATCACCTATCGAAGTATGTGCACATCATTCTGTTCTATTCCATTTGTCATGAGTCGATTTTCGATTCTAAGATTGTACCCCTGTCAATCTTACATGATGCGGAATTCGACAGTATGCAGATGACGTTTGGACTATTTTTGATGAGACTTTGCACCCAGAATTTTTGCACTTCTTTCAGGTTCACCCTGTATACTTATATTGGTTCTCACGTCATTTGAAGCTGACTTGTTAAAAAAAATCTGTTGTCGTTTCGTTATTGAGACAAGACGTGATGTTAGAATTGTTCCCTCTCGTGAGGAACACTAAAAGTACTCAACAGAACGCCTTACATTCCTCATGTCTGTCACTTGCCTGTTTAATGAGCTCTTAATTTCATAAGATTTAAAAAGGGGTGAACGAGCGAGCCATTTATCAAAGTCGACTCGACTCGAATCTCGATCTCAAAAACAGCGACTGGGCTCGGAACTGTACTCGTGAAAATTACCTTTCAAACGAATATAAACTTGATTCGAATTCGAGTTCAGTCGAGTTTTAGCTCGTCTCGTGCTCATCTCTACCCACTAGCGCCCAGGAAATTACGCAGAGACGACAATATATCGAAATCGACCGATATTAGTGTCGAACCGTACGTTTTCAGCGTCGGTAAGTTAACTGGTAGCAGTGGTAATGCCTTTTTAGTACAAATTAACCCCCAGCGTTTCCATAACTATTCTTTTCATGAGAGGAGGCAAACATAAAAATGATTAAAAATAAGACCGTTTTGGGTCGCTTCGATAACGAGTGGTACTACAGATACCATGTCAGGTAAACCTCCATCAGCACCCTAAAAGGATGTGTGAAATGGCGAAATGTAGAAATAATTGAAAATCAGTAATGTTTCGAATCTGTATCTTTCTGGGTCTGCAGGTTCATTATGAGGAGTTCGGAGGAGCTTTTAGTTTGAATTCAGCTTGTAATGGAGGTAAGATTCCGTAGCACATAAGGGAGTAATATATACTGTGATTTTAAATGATTGATATTAGTGTAGAGTCAATAGTTTCGGGATCATTGAGATAAATAGCAACACTACTGGAGAAATTTGTTTTTAAGCCATTAGTATCCCTTTGTTGGTAGAAATAGTGACTTGATAAAAATAATCAAAACAACTGGTATTAGTATTGAATCCATAGTTCTAGGGTGCCTAAATTGATTTTGGACAATCCCTATACCATTTAAGTCTAAGTTTAGCTTCCATTAGTACCCTGCGTTGGTGGGAAGATGTTAACGTTTAATAGGGATCAAAATCGAGGATATTAGTGTGGAGTGAAGAAGGGATGGAAAATAAAATGTCTCAATTGACTGAGATTAGTCTCAAATTTATAATTTTGTTTGTAAAATTATTAGATTAACAGGCGCAATAGCATTTAATGCCACGTTTAGACGTGAACGGGCATGTCGGCTGGATTCTGAATTTACAGAGGCAGCACCGAAGGCGATGCTCACAGAGTTACACGTATTTTAATGTATGTGGATAAATGTATATTCTAGCGTATCTCCGGACTGTCTGAAGCAACTTCAACGAAACGTTAGAGAGTTATTACTTTCAATATAAGAAAATATTGTGATATAAAGATACTTCAAGTTACGGAAGTTAGGGGGAGTGACATGTAAAAATAATGTAAAACGACTGATCGTAGTGTGTTATCATAGTTTTCTCGGTCGTTAATATGAATAGTGATTTTCCCAGTGGTGTTTACATCCAAATTTATTCCCATCTTAAGAGGATGAAGGGGAGATCTGGAAAATATCAAATATTATTGAAATTATTGTCGACTTCATACTTTTGGGGAAAGCGTTTCTAATAAGTTTGTAGGTTATTTTGTTTTCACTTCAAAATGTGCACTTTCTGCCTACTTTTTAATCATATCAATTTCTCACCGTGAGAAGGAATGGCCATCTGAACCAGTATGTGTTTCAAGCCAATCTTCGCAATCGAGAAAAGTTGAGTTAATGTATGTTTAAGAAATAAGGCATGTTAAAAGGAGATGGAGTGGGTCGGTAGGTCAAATGGATCAAGATTTGTAAGTGGGTCAGTGGATCGTGGGTCAACAGCACGTGACCCAGTGCGAAACACCACTCGCCGTGACACACACTGACTCACGGAACTATTACGATCTATCGACCCATTCTGCTCACTGCATTGTAGGGAACTTCATCTGAACACTGGTGAATGTGTCCACGTTTAACTTTCAACACCTCTATTTTTCTTTTTTCTATTTGATTCTAATGAGAAAAGACGTTCAGGTCCTTTTGGATTTTGATATTTGGAACTATAATAGCGAGAGGACTTACGACTTGGCATTTGTGATGCAGCCTGTACTTATTTAAAGCAGCTATCTACTGGAAATATAATTGGTTTATTACAACTGTAAACTCTTTAGTCAGTAGAGAGGAAGGCGTGCATAATGGGTCAGAGTTTTCGATAAGTTTTAGTGGGTCGGAATTGGTCACAAAAGTCAGATTGATTCATAATCGGTGGTGGATCAAAATGTGTCTCAGCGAGTCAATGGGTCACTGTGATTCGTGTGTCAGTGTGTCGTGGATCAAGTTTTGATTGCCCACGCTACCTCAATTTAAAATTGTACTAAAGAGCAGAGGCACGGAAGGTGCACATCTTCAATTTTACACAAATTTTGCACAGCCACCAGGTACAATACCAGGAAGCAAAAAATCTGAAATGATTAATTTACCTTCTAGTAGAACTCGGGGCATGCGAATTTGTGTGATTGGTTAAATTAAGACCTCAATGATTTATTCTTCTGCAAACGAGGTTTCCTCCATTGTTTCCATGGCATCCCGGGGTACTTTTTTAGTGTAAGACATCTGAATGTAAACAAATCACGCATATATTTGATTTAGCATATTTCGTGGGAGTAATTTTGTTGGTCGTTTGTTTCGTCGCGTCTCTGACGCTAGTGGTGTAATTGTCAAAACTTAATTGAGGCAACGCTGCCGATAATTTCTTGCGATTGATCGAAAGTTGTCTATCGGTAGTCCACCGACGCTTACGGCATGAGGGGAGTTGTATCTAAAAAATAAAAGAATTGAAACTCCATAAATTCCATTGACACCCCTAAAAGTCGGAAGCGGTAAAACATGTCAAAGCGGGAAAACGTGTATTTGCTGATCCTTTGAGGGACGATGGGGCAAGATGAGTTTTATATATGAGTAGAAGAGACAATTCGACATAACCTTTAATAATATCCACCGTTTCTTTTGCTTTTACCTTTTCCAATCACTTGGTTACGTAAGGGCTAACCCCATTAGCATTCCTTTCATTTCTGTGATCTACCATTAATGATAATTCATAATTACTTGTCCTTTAACATAAAGGGCACTACGTGGAATTTAGAATTTAACGTTAGTGATGGAAAAACCTAAAATCGGGCACTTTTTGTTTTACCTTTGTGCATTGTTCTTTTGCAAAGGTAATACAGGTGTGTACTTATTCTGATATCGGTTTCACAATTTCGCATTTCTAGAGGTGGCCAGAGTTTTCAGTGAAAGATTTATTAGCATCTTGATCGCTATTTTGCACAAATTTAGCATGGGGACTCGAGAATCTTACCATCATTCTTTCTTTTAGTAATACTTTTAAATGATATAATACTTGTTTCCCCTTGCCGTTTGCAAATTTTATGTGAACCTAACGGACTACCCTGTGATAAATGCTTTTACCTCGATAGCAGGTACCTTTGAAATGAGGAAAAACGTGTTTTCTATCTTGACATCTGATTTACCGTTTCAGACTTGAGTGGTTCCAACGGACTTCATGGATAAAATGATTCTTTATTCTTTAATTTTTCAAACACAATTCCCCATGACGTAAGCGTCGGCGGATCACCGATAGGCAACTTTCGACATATCGCCAAAAATTGACAGCGCCACTGCGACGAACAAGGGTGGCCCCACTTGTGTTACGAAAATAATACCACCAGTGGTAGAGACGCGGCGAAGCACCAACGAACAACAAAATACTAAAAAAAATATCTTAAATCGAATATATACAGTACCTTCCATTTCAACTCAGGCAGAAAAAATAAAATTCTACCATCACCATTTCAGTTATTGTTGAAACTTTTATAGCAACAAGACATGTTTCTGACAGTCCCTTCTTTTGTAGAAAAAAATTCCCGTCAAGGAATGAGCCACCAAGGACAAGGAGTACTATTTAAGAATTGTAAGAAAATAGGAAAATTGTCTACTTCGAAGTCCTACCATTCAGCTACGGAGAAATGTAGAGGTATAATTCTTGTTGTGGTATGTACATACGGATATAAATAAACTATATTTTATTATAGTTTAGTTTGCAAGTGCATATCTTTTTGTACATAAATTAACAAACGAGCACCAACGAACATCAAAATACTAACAAAAATATCTTAAATCGAATGTATACAGTACCTTCCATTTCAACTCAGGCAGAAAAAATAAAATTCTACCATCACCATTTCAGTTATTGTTCAAACTTTTTTTTTATAGCAACAAGACATGTTTCTGACAGACCCTTTTTTGTAGAAAAAAATTCCCGTCAAGGAATGGGCCACCAAGGACGGGGAGTACAATTTAAGAATTGTAGGAAGCTAGGAAAATTGTCAATTTCGATTTCCCACCATTCAGCTACGGAGACATGTAGAGGTATAATTCTTGTTGTGGTATGTACATACGGATATAAATAAACTATATTTTATAATAGTTTGGTTTGCAGATGCATATCTTTTTGTACATAAATTAACAAACGAGAGCCAGTTTATCTGAAATGTCGAAGTCTGCAAAATTTTTTCGAGTAATTCTGGTTCGAAATTTTAAATTCTGTTTTCACGGTTGGTAAGACCTAATTACTCGCTTTCCGAAAAAAATGTATCGCTTCTGCGTGCAATCATTTCGTTGTTTATGAGAACTCTAGATATTGTCAAATTTTACAAAATCGCCATTTTTGGGCGCCATTTTCTCGCAAACACCATACTTTCATATTCTGAAATTTTGCCATGTGGTTCAACTTTAAAAGGGTAATAAACACCACATACCATTCTCGGCCAGTATTTTATGAATTAACTACAGCCTTTTCAATTGAGCAAAGTTCCGTTAACTTTGGTGTCAGTTTGCAACACTGGAAGTAATAAAAGTGCAACACTCTGATAATGTTTGTGGTTCTCATTCATTAAATAAAAAAAAACAAACGTTTTTCTCCTGACTGTTTTTTTTATTATTTTGATCAAAAATGCTCCCTGAAATAATAAAATTAGCCTGCCCCTCTCCTCTGCTTTCTTAAACCGAACTAACGAAACAAATTTTAAGTTCACTTATTTCAAATGGTTTTAGAAAACAAAATTTCACATTTTTTTCACGTGAACCAATCATTTGCTTGCTTTGTGTCTTCTTCGGTGACAGCATTTAATCTTGCAGATATTTCAATAGGTTTTGGTGCATTCACAACTCGTAGCACATTGCTGATAGTCACAAAACACTTAATTTCACTTCTGTTATTATCTTCTTGAAACCTGTATTCTGTTGAAGGTCCATGTGGAAGCATGGACAGCACTTGACGTAATTCGTGATTTATGCATAGTATTTCTCCTACCCAGCACTGGTTATCATATATACATGTAAAAAAAGTTTCTTTTTGCAGACATCTTAAATCTTCAGTTTGAGTTGCAGAAGCTCAATTTTTGTGGCAGCATCAAGTTACTTTATGGTGACCCGTTACCGCCATAAAAACTTCGCCATTTTCCGAAAGCCAAAGGTATCTTTGTTGAATACAGGTTACCAGTCGCACACTTTCCTATTCTTGCTGGCAACAACACAAGAGTAATACCCAGAGTTTGTACTTGCACTATACTGACGAATTCCTCTGCAGTTTTAATTATATATATATATATATATATATATATATATATATATATATATATATATATATATATATATATATGTGTGTGTGTGTGTGTGTGTGTTTGCCTCAGGTTATGCTGCATTGCCACATTCTTTACAACCCACCCCCAATACTGTCGCAGAAACCCTTACATGGACGGTTTCACTAAAAAACCAAAGCTATATCTGACTTTTCTGCATCTCGAACACCTGAAAGCGATTTCTAGATGGATGCAGCACAATCAGAAATCACTGACATGGTTTAGGAAATTGCAGACACTTATTTTCACGTATTCGAACCTTTTTCTATAACCTATATTTTCGCTTTTCTTCGAGTATTTTTAGAATCTTGTCTATGGCTATGAGTATATGAGCCGAATCGTGTTTTGTCGTCGCTTATTATTACAAAGCTGTCAGTTGTTCTGTAAAGATGGAAATTTGCTCGTTTTACGATGATAACTCTGAATTTCACTTAAAGAATAACAGTGCAGTTTTCAGTGGTCTACACGAAATAAATTTGTTTCTTTTAGCAATTAATTCTCTTTGGATTTTGTTGATGTAGTTATGAAAATGAATTCTTACTATTAAACCACCAACGTAGGATAAGAAAACAAAAAATAGCACAGATTTTAACGATATCATTGTTTTCCCATATGGCATGGTAGCACTTTCATTTTCATCAGGATCAATAATTAAAAGCTCCACACTTATTCCTTCCACTCCAGAACATTCACCACATACTTTAAGGCAGATGTCATTTTCTACGGATCATACTACTAAAGAATATAGGTCACTCATAACACCTTCAATAAAGGCTGCACCTTTTATTTGTTGCGACGCAGTAGCAGCTAGCTTAAGATTTGCAGGGGGCGCAGTGGCTCAGTGTTAGAGGGTTCACCTCTGGTGCTTGGGGTCCCTGGTCTGATCCCAGCTCGCGCCATGTGGAATTTGTGGCGGACAAACACCGTGCTCGTGGGTTTTCTCGGGGTTCTCCCGTTTCCTCTTACTTTCTCCATTCCACTATTTCAGTCATCTGTCATTATCACCCTCTCCTTTAGCCTAACAGGCATAACGCGGGACGTTAAACTTAAAGATTTCATTTCATTTCATTAATTTTTAAAATTCGCACAATACACAAACACACTTCCCTCGCAGGTTACGAACTTACCTAGTTTGGTCGAATAAAATTTAAAATGACCCATTCTTATGCTGGGATTGTTCTGTTTAAAAAGTCCGTAAATTTTTTTTAATGGAACGCGTAAGAAAATGTTCCGATTTAAATTTTTGTACATTTTCGATCACTGTAATGACAACGCAGATAGTATGACTTTATCTGGAACATTCCAAATCATCACTGAGGTAATAGTTCAAGCTTCTTATAGATCATCAGAATTTATTGGATGGCCGTTTTAAGTAAACTTAAAATTTGTGAGTTTCCTAATCGTAATATTCTCCGCATATTACTTCGGTTAAAGAAAACGAAGAAATAGGGGGAGGCTCATTTTATTATTTCAGGGAGCCTTTTTGATCAGAATAATAAAAAAATGGCCAGGAAAATCTTTTGTTCTTCATTTAATGAATGTGAACCACAAACATCATCAAATCGTTGAAATTTTATTGTTTTCAATATTGCCAACTGTGACATCAAAGTTAACGGAACTTCGCTAACTTGAAAAGACTGTAGTTTATTCATGAAACATTGGTCGAAAATGGTATTTCGTATGTTTATTGTTCATATAAAATTTTACCATCTGGCAAAATTTTAGAATTTTAAAATATGGTGTTTTGGAGAAAATGGCGCCCAAAAATGGCAATTTGGAAAATTTAACAAATTCTGCAATTTATTGTGACAAAACGGTTGCACACAGAAGCGATAGTATTGTTTTTCTCGGAAAGCGGGTAACTAGGTCTTACCAACCGTGGAAACAGAATTTTAAAATTCGAACCGGAAGTGCTCGAAAAAATTTCACAAAAATTCGCAAACTTCTACTTTTCAGATAAACTGACGTTTATTTGTTAATTTATGTACAAAAATACGCATGCGGAAATCAAACTATAATAAGATATAGTTTGTTTATATCCCTATGTATATATAACAAGAATTATACCTCTGCCTGTCTCCATAGCTGAATGGTGGGTTTCCAAACTTGACCATTTGCCATATTTTCTACAATTCATACATTGTACTCCTCATCTTTGATGGCCCATTACTTGGCAGGAACTGTTTTGACAAAACAAAAATATGGGTGCCTTAAAAACATGTTTAGGTGCTATAAAAAGGTTTCAACGAGATCTGAGATGGTGATGCTACATGCTTCGCCTGAATTGAAATGGAAGGTACCATGCGTGATTTGTTTATATTCAGGAGAGTCTTAAACAAACTACAGAAGTATCCAGTGTTAGGCGCGAACCATCGATCTAATGAGTACTAGGCGCTTGTTCTTCTGGACTTCGCAAGGGATACGATGAAGGAAACCTCGCTTGCAGCGTAATAAGTTATTGAGGTCTTAATTCAGGCAATCAGATAACTCCCTATATCTCGAATTCTATTATGTGTTACCGTGAACCGTTTCAGATTAAATGCTTTCTTGTGGTTAATTATCTATGTGCAGTTGATGCTTGTATTTATTTATTCTTGTACTTTTCCGCTGATCTCAGTTTACAGTTTCTTATATTATGATTCATTTCCTTTCTTTCTTCAGGACAAGTCACAGTTCAGAATGTAGTTCACTGATCACCGTTTCTATCCGAAGATTCCCCAAGCACTAAGGAAACCAATAATCGTAGCATTTTTTTCTGTTTTGTAGGTTTGATAAAATTATTATTAAATTTGTTAAAGCTCTTACTTTTCCTACTATGTACATTAACAAAGATGCCAGTGTTTACCCTCTCCAAAAACGTATGGTCTCATGAAGAAGTATAACTTTCCCCATATAGATTTTATTTTGAGTGTTCATTACAGATACTGGTCCTAACTTTTATTCTGTTCACAAATGTACTATAATTATGAACAAATTTTGTTCAGTTGATGTGTTTAAGGAAACTCCCTTACTCATTCACCTTATCTCTGTGTCCGTCCATCCAAGAGACGAAATAAATCTCAAGAACTACTTGTATCATCACATTTACCAAGAACGCAAAGCGTTTAAAGATAGAACATAAAAGTTTGTGCACGGAGGCAGTATTCGAAATGTAAGTGATAGAAACTGACCATTACTAACTCTTGTTCATCACTGTAGAAGTATAAATTCAACAATTTTTTTAATGAAATAAGCGTTTCAGAAATACATTTTCTGTATCCTTTATTATCTATTACACCAGAAGTGATAGAAATCCACCTCGGCTTTTGATTTCAGTATTGATTTAGCGATCTACTTATCTATCTATCTATCTATAGCATTTTCGTTTCAGGGAGAAGTGTAACATTTTTATAACTTCTAAATTACTGTTATGTTCTTAAGACACTATCAGCCTAACCAATCTCTGTTTTATTTTTCTAATAATAAAAAGTATTCTGCAATAAAACTAATACAGTCTTTCAGTATCTACAGATTATTCGTTTCAGGAATGAATGTACAAGAACTTGTACATTGACCATACAAGATCAGTATTGTATTTGTTAACATGAAATACCACGAAAAATCGTAAAGTAACGACGCTAAAGATAGTGAGATCTAAAGGAGAATATAATACGCGAAGGCAGTATAAACTTGCAGAAAGTAAAGAAGAGTGTGGGCATTTTCTATATATATTAGAAGTCTTCTGAGATGTGCATAGATTTGTTGTCTACGTCAATCGTACTCAAACTACTACGCACTTAGATGCATTGCGTGTGAATATACCTCTATTACTATTACACATTCATTGTTAAGTACTAATGCCAATTTGATGTAGTTTGCCAGATATGAGATAAAAATTTTCCTTTGTCATTGATTGTATATACAACTCTCGATTCCTTATTATTTTTTTTAACTTTCCAGTCTCTTTGATAAATATTTTCTGTATTATTTTTTGTAGGAAACGAATAACTTTTACCTGGAAACACTGTTTAATTAACAATCATCTTCTAATTAGTTCATGTTCTTTAGGTGATTGATAGCAAGTAGATGTTGGAATTGTCACAATGGAAGATGAACATAAACTTACATGTGAATTAATTTCTATGCTATCGGAAATTGTGCACGCGGCTGAAAAAAGCAAACGTTTTAATGGGAATCCAGTTGATGAAGATTGTGTGCAATTCAGAGATAACAAAGAAGCCAAGCTGACAGTAGTCCGAAATGAGAGTCCGATAACATATCAGAACGTTAATTCTCCAACTTCGGGATTACTACCCGCAGTGAAGCCTGAGCCAGAAACCAATGATGATAACACATATTTAACCAATTTCGTTGACGAATTAAAAATTGATTGGTTTGCCTCATCTGTAAAATCAGCTGTTTCATCGCCATTTGAGGATGGAATTGAAGATGGAAAAGGGGAACCTTATATTCAAAGGTAATTTCGTAATATATCAAATTTGAAAATCCTGAATATATATATATATATATATATATATATATATATATATATATATATATATATATATATTGTATTTCTTTGTAAAGTATTAGCATTTATTTCTTCAATATAAAACTTAATAAATTTTTATTTTCCCAGACACTGATCTATATATCAGGTTTATCCGAAACAAAGTTCCAATGTGAGTGTTTTTCACATTGAAATTCCGCTGGCACTGCACAGTAGGCCAAGAACCCCGAAAACATGACGCAAATCTCAAAAGTGAAAGTTCGTCAAAGGGTCTATCACCTAACGCATATCATCCAGGTAGATCCCAAACGTATACAGCTGTCAGTGTTATTTACATATGTTCACTCTTTTGATCAGGAGTGAAAGCCAAAACAAAACTTTGCAAACGTTCTATGTATTTTCTATGTTAGAAAAGTTAATTTCGCGATATTTTCGGGAGATTAGCATCATATCCACCGATGAGTAACTATTGTTTATCTATATTTGTATATTTAAATTCAATGATACATATCTAGTTTTGACATTATACCTGTATGTAATTTGTCGATTATGGATGCTTATGGAGAAGTAGGTTGTCAGTCACGAAGAAAAATACATTTTTTGTAGTTTCGTAGGTTTTTAATCTGGGAAAAGCGGATAGAAGATGGAGATTTTCGCTGTGTGATACTTGAATTATTTGTTTCAGAAGCAATGAAACATTTTGCCCGTTTTTGCATGTTTAGATTGTAAGCGCATATTTACTGTGGATAGTGTGTGAAAGTTTGTAACCAAAATACACCATATTAATACCTAGCTTGATTTCTTTTCAAAGCAACACCACAAAAAATAACTAATGGAAAGCTATTTGACTTCTTGAGGAATGCAGAAGAGAACAGAGAAGCCAACAAGCAGCAGCTTCTGAGTTTCGTGGAAGATGAAGTATTAGATAGAGGGATGTTATGTAGTAATGGCCAAATATCAGTAGTCACCTTTTCCCATCCGATATTCCATAACCTCGACAAATGCAATCTCGAGTACGATAAGGTAGAGAGAAATTTTGCGAACTGGCTGAGGACTGATATTAATCTGGGTGACAGTGAGCCATAGCCACCCACCTCGGCAAAAATCAAACACCCAAAGCAGACTTACTAAAAAGCAGTGAAAGATTAAAAAGAAGAAAAACAGGCAATTCAGTCAGCCAAGTGTGAAAACACTCTTGTTTGCGCAGAAGCGATAAGGTGCAGAGAACAAGGAGAACTTGACAAGTCAAAAGTACTACAAGAAAGCTAGCAAGTTTAACTGCAGCGAACAATATTAGTAAGTTCTGGACACAATCTGAAAGACACACTGCAACGTCGTACGATTCAGGTAAAAGTCTGGCGTTGAATATATGGCGTTTCAAGTCAAACACAGGATCCATTTTACGATGCTAGGCGGCAAATCAGCAACGGTATGACGACGCAAAAGTGTACACAATCTTTTTCTTTTTTTTTTTAAGCGGCACAAAACTTAAAGATTTGGACAGTTAGAAGACTTCTATCAGCAAGCCTAAAAATGCCGACTCCTTCACATTTAGACTTTTTACATTATATGTATTTATTACGTATTTGGGGTGGCTTCTTCATGTGGCCTGAAGACTTGATATAAAGAAATGGCAAGTTTGGAAAGAAAATCAGAAAAGAGCAAAGGAAAGGAAGTCAGACATATAAAAGCAATTTAAAGCTTAAGTTAGGTCTCATACTTGATTAAGCAAAGCCTGGCAGCAGTGGCACATGAAAAGAACGCAACATGGCTGGAAGGTTTTTTCAGAATGCGGAAACTGTAGCTACGATAATTGGACTCCACACGAAATTCATCGAAAACTGCTCTGTGTTACTGCAAGCGTTATCTTCAGGACTGGATATCGAGGGAGACAGATTTAAAAACTGTGCAAATGATATCCAGAAATTGTATATTGCAAGTTACCCGTTATTCTACATGCCATAATGAGTTCAGAAGATTGTCTCTCTTGACCAGTGTATCACCGTCCATGCTTTGCTTCCAATAGGACAAATGTTCGAAGAGGCCCGATAGTACATCAGCAATACCGAGCGCACATTAAACAGTACCAAGAGCATTACTCACGTAAGTGCTCCAAAGGAAAGGCAGTAGAAAATGTTATGTTCCTACAATTTGTGACACCTGATCCCCTAACTTCCACCATCCGACAGGCAATGTCTCAACGAAACAGAAGAAAGCACCGTCGGGAAGTCGTTTCTCTCCTGAAGCAACACGTGCGTGCAACAAGGATTGAGTTTGATTCTGAATAAATAGCCATATAAGTACCTATGTATCTATTTTTCCACTTTCCTTTTCATTCAGCCTTGAGGTTAATACAGTGATGAGCAATGTGAAATCTACGATGTAAAATGAGAATGTAAAACATGGAGCACGGGAAATCAGACAACATGTTCTAAAAAGAGTCAAGCTGGGACACAGATGAGTAACCCGAAATACGAAGACAATCAGCACAGAATACACAAACTGTTAAGTGATGTAGGTCGAAAAAAAAGTGGATGCGAGAGTTTGTGACGTTTCGAAGCATAATAGTGTATAGCAAGTATGATTTCATTTGTTGCTAGTTTCACATCCGCTTGTTCTTAAATATCTATACTCATATTACACACACGCACACACACACTAACATATATATATATTAATTTTTGTCCTCCATTTTCCCTTTTAGAATCAAATTCATACATAGCAACATTCTATACTTATGCATACCAAGTTCCATAAAAATTAAAACACGACTTCCTCTTTTGGCCAAGTTTTCGAAGTTCCTTGCCCACTGTGCACTGGTGTAATTAAGTTAACCCTTTCGGACGCAGATCATTTTTGGCGTTTTCCTATATTTTCAGTTAGTGAGTTATTTGCTGAAAATTTATTTACCCGATTGGTGCGGTTAGAAGGGGGATGTGGCTATTTTTTGGTGTAATTTAAATTGCGGTGTTGCCAGTGAGAGAATTATAGGAGTGAAAATTTACGAAAAATTCCCTAATGAATTTCAAGATTTTTTGTAATTGCCTCCACTGTTCCCATATGGTGGAAGTCACTTAAAAAAAAATTCTTTTGTATCTTGACGAGGTACATGGAAAATCTGAAGTCGCTGGCTGCCTTGTAAAAAGAGGAAGAAAAGTATCTCTTTCTCATAGTACACAGGATATTTGTACACTTTTTCCGACTCAGAAGAAAAAATCAAGAGTTATACATGTGCTGCAACTTCCCTAATTTTCCTATTGAAACATTGTGTGCTGCTTTGTTTTTACCAGAATCGAGGCTTTGAGATACTGATAAGCTTGTTCCAATGTCGCTAACAAGAAGGGAAAGTGGGATATTTTCCGATTTTTACACCTAAAATCAAATAATTTTGTGATTGGAAACACTGTTACTAGACACGCCTGTAGTATCTTAACTTTGGTGTACTACTAATATATTCTGAAAGTGTTATGACTATATCTAATAAGCTAAGCATGTCATTAAAAAATCTCATTCTAGCGAAAAGAATAACAATTATCTTTCCACTTAGAGAACGTCTACTGTAACCTCAAGTCTTTCCCTAATTATCCTATTGAAAGTTTCTATGGTGCGTTATGTAGGGCAAAGGTAAAAGAAAATTCGAAAATTCACAAATTTATAAATTTTAGCTGAAATTTTAGAAGGAAATTCGACACTCACAAGAAATAAAACTAATATGGTAAAGTGTCCAACTATAATTGGAAAAAAATTATCCTGATATATTAATTAGTGTCAACACAGGTGCGGATTAAAAAAGTGACACACATCTGTGTGTCTCACCACCTGAGTCCGGAAGGGTTAAGAATCATACTTTTTCGGTATCACCTCCAATTGGAAACAGTATATGATATGTTCAACTGTAGGTATAACTTGTCATACTACTGTGGTTTCGACTTGAATAATTCTATTTTAGAATTGGTAGATTGATTGAAGTTTAAGGAAGCTTTAACTTCTTCTCTCTACGTTACTTCTTGGCTTGGTCAGTAATCAGTAACAATTCTAAAATATCAAAACAAGTTGTCTAAAACACATTAATTTAAAAAAATTAAGAATAAAATACAAAATAAGGTTTGCATAAAACACGTGGGGTTATCTTCATAAAGCAAGACAATGAAAGAAACAAAAAAATGAGAATATAGCTAAGTAATTAGCAATACAAATCAAGCATTTAAAGGGAATTATCTAAAATTCACTTCATAAAACCTGATGCATTTTAATCACACGAACAAATCATGAAATATGAACATTGAAAAAGTTTATCAAGATATGTATAATAATATTAAATGGTCGTGAGTAGTTTCTAGTGTATCAGTATCCCCCAAAAATTTTTCGTATACTGAGGTTATATATATGCATGTATATGACACATAGTTTAAAAGTAAATGTTTGACTAACTTACAAAATTTCGATCCGAGAGAGAAATGTTTGATGCACCGGTGTTCCAGAAGCTTTAAAATTAATATAGAAGGGTGATTGCCAGTTATGATAGCAAGTTTAAGAAAGATGAATGTATTTTCATTTACCTAGTTCCATTCAGATTGTCAGAAAAGCACACCCAATAAAAATAAATACCGAGATGTGGATAAGGGGCTGTAGTATTGCAACGTCTCTCTGTGCACCATTCTTAACCTCCAGCAACCAGAAGCCAACAAAAGCATAGTTATATTGCTGTAGCTGGTTTCATTTAAGCAAAATGATATCTAGGAGAATGTATATTCCTAAAACATTTCCACATTTTTATTAACGCTATACGCGTCAATTCTGATAAGCACATGACAGTTGTAGCTGAAGCGAGTGTTCGTGAGAAAAGTTATTTTCGGTTATTTCGATAGGAAATACCGAACACATAGGTACATGCCAAATTTCGTGCTTTCTTTCTGCATGCCGAAAGAATAGCCAACAAAATGCTTCTTCCTGGTGCCGTTCGTATACAACAGAATAAAGTTATAAAAATTTTCTTAATAGTTCAATACATTCCTTGTTACTTTATTGCTGGATTCTGTATGATGGTAATCGACCATTATTTTTGTGGCTTCAACGTTCATATTATACAAGTTAAACATATGTCAAGCATGCAGACGGCTACGAAAATTTACCTGCGTTGAGACTCTCATAACGGAATGCCGGCATCTGACGTATAGTTCATAAACATGACATACAGCCACGAAGCCTGTTGAAAATGGTTACTACGCAGAGTGGAGCTTCAGGGATAGAGACATAATAGACATAATAAACTGTAATTTATGTAAAGTTTGTAAAGTATAAAATAAAATGATCTTTTTTTTTATCATTTGAATAGAAATCGTAGGACCAGAAATAGTACGAAGTATCTCAGTAGCTTTTGAAATTCTGATAAGATGTTTGATGTGTTCCATCTGAAATGAAAGTTCAAATGATTGAGCAATAGAACCGTAGTATAATTTGCATCGAATCAAAAATATTACACCTTGAACCCTACCATGATGATATGAAATTTCAACAAGCAGATTTATGTCGAAGAGTTTATTAAGTTTGTACCATAAGTCATGATGAATTATTATACCCTGAATTGTGGCCATATTAGAATACAAGTTGTTAGTGTCATCAAAATAATTGTCTGGTTCAACAGGGAAACTTTTTGAAGAAGGAAAGAGTATTTGTTTAAAAAACAGACATGCATGATAGATCAGCAAGCAAATTTATTTAAACTCAAGCCGTCCTGCGATTAGCGAAGATATCTGAAACAGTTACAAGTGACAATATCTTCAACGTAATCCTTGCGAGACTTAATAGCCGGAATATACTTCGTAACTGTTTTGAGAGTTAATGCAAATATTGTAATACGGAAGTCAATGCCTTAAGCAGAAACCCTGTTAATATAAGGAATTCTTATAAGGGAGTGTTATCGCATTGCAATCTGAATTAAAATGATTTCTGCGCTATGTGTCGTCTTTGGTGCATCATACTTCTTTCTCACGTTAAGCGAAAAAAGGCCTTTATGAGAAATACCTTTAAGGCGAATGAAATTGTCAGCAGTAGATCGGAGAGAGCTAAATGACACTAACATTTTCTGGAGAAAGGGCTATAATGGTAACATATATCGCGCTAGTTCATTAGCTCTCAATTTGCTTAGAGGGGGCCGCGGTGGTTAACTAGTAGAGCATTCCCCTCTGGTGCGTGAGGTCCCGAATTCGATCCTAGCTCCTGCCAAGTGGACTCTGAGGTGGACAGACACCGCGTTCGTGAGTTCGGCTTCGACTGTTTCCTCCCATTTACTTCATTCCAATATTTCATTCATTAGTCATAATCAGCATCTTCTTTAGCCTATCCGGCATAAGAGTGGGACGAAAACGTAAGATTTCATTCGTTTTAAATTGCTTAGACACAGTTCTTGCCTTAATCGATGTATCGCTTGTAGTACGATTTTGGCTTTTGGATTTGACGATCCAAGCCTAAATTCATTAAGGTTGAAAAGTTTTTGCCCATGTAGGATTAAAGGGTTGCAGTAGTCCAAGCTTATTATCAGGAGAGGAGTTCCGCAGTGTCATTAATACTCCATGATTCACATCAAACTAGGCACAGTAATAGAACGAAAATGGACAAACTAATCAAAGAGTATCGTTAATTCAAAAATAATATACTTGTGTCTGTTACAATTATAGGCTTCTTCCGGATCAGTTACTCACCAGGACCTCCGTAAATGTTTTAAAGTGGACATAACACTTCAGCACTGGTCAATTCATGTCGCAGGCGTCAAATGTCAGTTGCAATTGTCAGACACTTTGCGAAGTAACAGGAATTTCTAGCTTTACGCCTTCTCAGATTTATTGCAACTTTGCTCTCTCATTCGGAAATCAAAAGGGGTTAATAATTGGGCCTCAAGTCTCCCGACAAACGTGATCAGAACGCGGAAAAAATGTGAAGGTGCTCATTGAAAACAGCACAAGATCCAGTGATTAGCTGTCCTGGATAGGCTGCACCATTTTCTTAACTAGAAATACAGGCAAGATCTATATCAATTTTCACAAAAATAGATGCATGATTACTCGTCATGGTTTCATTACGATGGTGAATATCTTTATGTTTATGAAATATTTGCCGATCAGTACGCTCTCAGAAATAGCGTCTTCGTTAAAAATTACATTAACATCTCCTTAATGAAGCCTACTATCTGATGTGTAGTATCGTACTTGCACATTTTAGCCTTGTAAGTAGTGGTACGGTTAAGTATCTTCCACATTCTTAGTTCAAAGTGTTTGGAAACTAAAGGAAATCTGCTGCTGGAAAGGTTTATGTAGCAAATTGTAATCGGTCAAGGAAAGAAAACTCACGCCATTTGATTACATCCGAAATCAGGGTAGTAACGATAGAATGAAAAGGGTCATGTGCATTTATTCTGTCTTACTAAAGTTGAGATACTATTACGTAAGAGTGACCTGTTGATAAAGCAAAAAGGTACTTTTACCGCACTTATCCAACTAATAATCTCACAGCGATAGTTTTTTTCCCCTTTCATAGTTAATTTCCCCTGATCATCTTAGTAATTAAGTCACAGTATAATATTTCGATATCAGTGTGTAATTGTTATATTACTCAAATAATTTATTAACCAGCAATGTGTCTAATTTTTTTACCATCGTTGTAACACATTTTTTTCGTCTTTTGTCGACGAATGGTATGCAGTCGGTGTCTCGTATTTAGTAATTGATGTTTCTGTCACACGTAATGGTATATTTTATATTTTTCAGATCGCATAGCGAGGCTTGGAGTGGGTACAAAAATACAGAAAAAATTAATCAAAATTTCGAATTGACATTACATACTTCTGTAAACCATACGAGTGTGGAAATCGATAGCCAAAGGTCCGCTTCATTAATTCAGGTGTCAAATGATACCAGATGTTCCTTACGCGGATATCCTATTGATGAGACAGAGCACACTGTGGAATCTATATTTGTAAATGAAAGCGTATCACGTACAGCCGAAACAACAGAAGCTCCTATTATATGTGGAGAGACGTGTACTACAAAACGTGTGTTAAAGACTCATAGTGTTACACATACAGGTTCAAGTCCAATTACTTGCACACAGTGTTCCAAAACGTTTACCTCTAAATCATATTTGAAGGTCCACATGTTTGTTCATACAGGGGAAAGACCACATACCTGCACCTATTGTGGAAAAGGTTTTAGTCTGAAAAGTACATTGAATTACCACTTGCTTACTCATTCAGAGGAAAGACCGCATACCTGCACCTATTGTTGTAAGGCTTTTAGATCAAAACGTACATTGAAATGCCACTTGCTTACTCATACAGGGGAAAGACCGCATACATGCAACTATTGTGGAAAGGCTTTCAGTACGAAAAGTACATTGAAATGCCACTTGCTTACTCATACAGGGGAAAGATCGCATACCTGCACCTATTGTCGAAAGGATTTTAGTACGAAAAGAGCATTGAAATTGCACTTGTTTACTCATACAGGGGAGAGACCGCATACCTGCACCTATTGTGGAAAGGGTTTTATTCAGAAAGTTACTTTAAAATGTCATTTGCGTACTCATACAGGGGAAAGATCGCATACCTGCACCAATTGTCGAAAGGATTTTAGTACGAAAAGAGCATTGAAATTGCACTTGTTTACTCATACAGGGGAAAGGCCATATACCTGCACTTATTGTGGAAAAGCTTTTAGTCAGAAAGGTACTTTAAAATGTCATTTGCTTACTCATACAGGGGAAAGATCGCATACCTGCACCTATTGTGGAAAGGATTTTAGTACGAAAAAAACATTAAAATTTCACTTGCGTACTCATACAGGGGAAAGACCCCATACTTGCACATATTGTGGAAAAGGTTTTAGTGTGAAAAGTACATTGAATTACCACTTGCTTACTCATACAGAGGAAAGACCGCATACTTGCACCTATTGTTGTAAGGCTTTTAGATCAAAACGTACATTGAAATGCCACTTGCTTACTCATACAGGGAAAAGGCCGCATACCTGCACCAATTGTCGAAAGGATTTTAGTACGAAAAGAGCATTGAAATTGCACTTGTTTACTCATACAGGGGAGAGACCGCATACCTGCACCTATTGTGGAAAGGGTTTTATTCAGAAAGTTACTTTAAATTGTCACTTGCTTACTCATACAGGGGAAAGGCCGCATACCTGCACCTATTGTGGAAAAGCTTTTAGTCAGAAAGGTACTTTAAATTGTCACTTGCTTACTCATACAGGGGAAAAATCACATTCCTGCACTTATTGTGGAAAGGGTTTTAGTAAGAAAGATACTTTGAAACGTCACTTGCTTACTCATACAGGTGAGAAACCGCATGCATGCACTGTGTGTGGAAAAACATTTTCTACAAAGTCTAATTTGAAGAACCACACTATTACTCATACACGCGCAAAAGCACATATGTCCTCATTGTAGAATTGCATTTCATAGAATATATGACTTAAACACTCATATGTCTATTCATACGGGGGAAGGATCGCGTAACTGCATCTATTGTGGAAAGGGTTTTAGTAAGAAAGATATTTTGAAACGTCACTTGCTTACTCATACAGGGAAAATAAGGCACACGAGTACCTGGTGTGGAGAAGCTTTTAATCAGAAAGGTACTTACTCATACAGGGTTTATATGGCATACTTGAATCTTATTGTGGAATGGGTTTTAGTAGGAAAGATACTTTCAAATGTCACTTGCTTTCTAATATAGGTGCAAGGCTACATGCTTGCAGTCAGTGTTGGAAAAAATTTTCTGGAATGTTTGCTTTAAAAAAACACACTATTACTCATAGAGACGCAAAACCAAATGCTTCCCTTCATTGTAAAGAGCGTTTACTTGAAAATATTATTTGCAGGATCTTGTCATTACTCATACAGGTGTACGTAATGTGGCAAAGCGATTTTAACGATAGCTCCTTTCAAGACTCACATCCTTACTCATAGGATTCAAGGCCACATTGCAACACATAATGTGACAACGTCACAATTCAGAAAGCTTGTTTAGGAATCCGAATGCGAAAGAGCAAATGCTAGCAGTTTGTTTAGTATGTTGTTAACTATACATCGTGTTATAAATACTTATACAATTGAATGTCCATTAGTTGCACTTTAAGCAGCAAAAGAATTTCAAACAAAACTTGCTTACAGATCCAGATGTTCATTGATATAGGTGAAATCCAAATCTAAATCCTTTTTGGTGGCATGTCCTTCAATTACAAAACCAATTTCATAGCGCGCATTCTTACCCATACATTTAAAACTTTAGATCATCTTAGTTATTGCGGCAAGGCTGTTATTCGGTAAAGACACTTCGCTGTGCTTATTCTTAGAAGGCGATTGCTTAAAGCAGAAACTAAAGGGTTCGTGTCCTTATTCATACAGATGATTGATGGCATGCTTAGACTAATTGTGGCAAAATGCTTATGCAATGGAACACATTGCTCATGCATATGAAAGTCACCATTCTTTCAAGTTTAGCGAAGAAGTAACAGAGAAGTGATATAAAAAAAACAGTCTTTTTCATGTAGGAGAAGACGAAGCAGTTGCGCACAATATAACTAGGGTTTTACTAAAATGTCATCTTGTAATTCTGGTTTGAAATAACTGGCTGTAGCCCTTCAAAACAATCCAATTTCTTAGCTATAAGTCTTAGCATAAAATTATTCAGTTGTGAATATATTTTTTTATTCCAAACTCTCCATGAAGAAAGACAACGTCACCAATAATGCAGGGTAAATCAAGAGGACATTTTATCTTACTACACCCGGACTTACTATATTATGCTACTAATGAAGTAATTTTGATGAACATTAGTAATAGGAAATCTCCTATGTGTTATGTAAATAATAATTTTCCTCGTTTGGATAAAAAAAAAACAATTTGTAACCCTGGGAGTCTTTTTCCGAACCCATTGTTAAAAACTTTTTCTACATAAGAGCAAACAAGATTTTGTTTTCAGTGTACTAAGCAAACGCAGGTGAGAATATAAATTTTTTTTAAAATACTTTCTTTTTAAAATTTACTGTACAAATATCTCCGGTTCCAAATACTGTAGAGTAGTTCAAAAGGTGTGAATTCTTACGTCTATTCGGTCAGATCATATTCTAGGTTTCACTGTAGAAAAATATTTATTGCTTAAGGCAGGAACGAAACACTACAATCTAGTGAAAAAACGCTTCGTAGCACTTCCTGTGGGAAGACCTTTACTCATAAAGATAATCCGAAGAAAATTATTTATTTATACATTGATAGACATGTGTTCTCTTTGGCGAAGCGTTCTGTACGACAGTTCGTTAAAAAAACTCGCATCCCTATCACTGCAGGCGAAATGACGTTTCATTAATTATAGTAATAGTACAGCGTTTATTACGAAACCTTTAAATAATCTAATGTTTGTTCATACTGGCAGAAACCCAATTCGCTACATTTAATCTTGAAGGACTTACTTTAAAAAGTGGAAGGTAGTTCATATGGTTAATTGTAGGAACAGTTGAAAGCAATCATATTTGCACTAAGTGTGGCTTAATAGTTGATTGAAGAAGTAGTTTTAAAATATATATCCTTATTCATAAAGGAATGTGTTGGCAAATAAAGTCCTATTAAGCAGCTGAAATACCACATATCTCTCCTCAGCGTGTAGAAAGCATGCCTTAAAATTACACATCGTAAGTCATACACATGAAGGGTCAATCATTTGCAGTAACTGTGGGGGAGCCATTTTATCAGCAGAGATTTTTTAACGTCCAGTGTGCTCATCCAGAAGAAAAAGCACATTTCATCGCTCAGTGCGGCATTGCTCTTAATTACAATGGTCATTTCAAGCTCCATGTACATAATCATAGACGACAGAAATTACATCCATGCACTGAGCATGAGAAAGGTTTTAGAAAAAGGAATTGTTAAAAGTATCACATGTTTACTCAAAGAGGAGATAGATCACATTGGTGCGCTGAGTGATGCAAGAATTTTGCCAAGAAGAGTACTTAAGCTCGCATATACTTACTTATACAGCAGAGGCAACATAAATTCGCTGAATGTGCCAAAGCATTTACGATGAAACCTTACATCAAATCCCATCTTCTTACCCATACAGAAGTGAAATAACGTAATAGCACTGAGCGTGGCAAAGGTTTAAAATACAGGGGTCATTTAAGGTGTCATATGCAAACTCATACCGGAAAGAAGTCATTTATTTGTATTGAAGGAGGAAAATGTGTAAATCCAAAAGCTAGATTGTGGTACAATAAGCTTAGTCATATAGTGGAAAAACCGCACCGCTGGTATTTGTGTGACAAAGCTTTTGAACACACGGGTCTTTTAAGGTCCCATATGCATAATCAAACCGAGTACTCATATACTTGCAATGACTATGGAGAAGCTTTCCGGAAAAAAGATTGTTTACATTCCCATGTGTAGAGATGTAATATTTTTGCTTATGATATATGTGCGAAACGTTATCAAAATGCGTATATGTTTTAGGAAACATCAAACTTTTGATTTCAGAACTAGTGATGGGCACTGGGAATATTCCCGGTGAGAAGGAATTTAAAAAATGGGAATATTCTCGGGTTTCTTCTCTGGCCTATAAATTCCCGGGAAGTAATTTATTTCCATTTCTGTACTTTATCTTCTAAATTATAAGAACCATATGACTAATTACTTTATTTTAATATATTCTGATTTACTTCTACGTTTTAAAGAATTTGGAGTTAAAAAATTAAAAATTATTTGACGGTACTTTCTATAACTAATAATATGATCTCTTAAGTTCAATTTCCATTTGCACTAAAAAGTGAGGTAATTGTTAAGAATTGGGGGGCCAAAACTAGCAAAAAGTAGGATGATTTATGGAAGAAATGACCTGATAGTGATGTTCAGGTATTCAAGAAAGTACCGAACACAATTTCTTTTAGGGCAGCAGGTGATTTATACAAAACGGAAAGGTAAGTGGAAGTGATTTATGTGAGAAAAGAAAGTGAATTGTTGGTAACGAAGATAGAAAACAACGTGCCATGCGGGACCCTAACCCGCCTTCATTCGCTAACGCTCGCTCGGCAACGCTGTCTGAATTTAATGTTGGTAACGTAATTTAACGCATGAAACCATATAAAATAGAAAATAGCGCATCGGAATAGAATATCGCAAAAAAAGAAGGTGCAAAAGCTGGCCCCCAATGCTAAAAAAGCAGCCAAAAAAGCAATGTATTTATTTACAAATGGTGAAAAGCAACCATTTTGTAAAGTAATTTAGAATTATGTAGAAATATAGATGAACTACTAGTAATAAACCCTGAACCACCAATAGTAGTAGACGTCGGGCTGTCTCCTTTCTCTAACTCGAATTTCTGCTGAAGTACTGGGACTTCTTTTACATGTGAATTAACGTATGGAATTTCGAGAAATAGGTAGAACGAATGGTCGTGTATGGCAATGTTACGTGCTAAAATATAAAGATAAGTAAGTGTCTTGCAAATTTTGTGAATATAAATATGTGTGCGCAAATGTTGATAAATTGGTGAGATATGTATCCTCTAGCATTTACGTAATCTAATTGGTATATAACATTTATAAATTTAATGTGTTTATAATATCAGTAATAGAGTCAAGTTTGACAAATTCACTTACATATAAGGTAATAGTACCTATACATGAGAACACCCTGATCTGCGTTTCTTCTATGTTTTATTATTAATTCTACATCAACTACCATAAATTTCTACCTAGTGCAATAGTGAAAAGTATCCATGTGCACAAGACATGTGATATGCGTTAAATTCCCCCTCCCCACACACATAGTCATAGATAAAGTATAAGGGCACTACACATACACATATAAAGTACAGCTACGTTCTTTTTATTTTCGTATCAGTTGATAAGTAAATAAAAGTCGCTTTGTTACCCGTTTTGTAAGTTCGTACATACTCAATGAATAATCCCTAAAAGTATAAGCGTCGTGCTCCATTGAGAACTGATGCAGCTTTATGTATACTATGTCCAGATATAAATTTAAACAGTTAGTATATATTTTTTTCACACATATTTAATTCATAGAACATATTGTAAATAAATATAGAGTTATGCGTACTTTCTAAATACGATAAAGTGTTATAAAATTGAATATACATTTTAAAGAATCCTCTGTGGACAACAGTAATAATATGCTGTGATATAAAAATTAATTCAATTTTGAAATCATAATATAGTAATAGAATGCAATTTTCTTTCTGATTGAACATAAATTCCCATTTTGGGAATATTGCCGAGAAATATCTTCCCGGAAATTTAGGTACCCATCACTAACTCAGCCTTGAATACAAGATAAAGGCAAACAATGTTATAGATTGAGGAAACCAACCCGTATCAAACTAGATCACAAGTTTTACTATTTTGTATTGTATTGTATTGTATTTATTTCGTCCTTTTTTCATACGTTTAGCACTGTATTACAATGTATATGAAGTGGGCACGTCATTTATATAGAAAGACAAAAGTAAAAAGTACAATAATAATGAAAATTACACACATTAGGTTAATAATTACACATTACAACTTACATTTTGCATTATATTATTAAAAATAAAGTAAGACTAATTATTACTTGCAGTGTTTGTAGAAATCCTTGAACATATATCAAATGCTAAAAACAAGCAACGACACTGGTTACTGTAGATAATGTTTTTTTTTGTTGTTGTTGTTGTTGTTGTTTCTGTAAGCAATTCATGTATTCCTCTATCGAGTAAAAGGAGTATTTTAATAAATATTTCTGTAGTTCTTTTTTAAATTTAGCAACAGATTCCTGAGTGATTATATCTTTGGGAAGTTTCCTGTATAGCATGATACCCGCGTATTTACACCCTTTTTCATATAATACGGCTCTGTGTTCTACAATGGAAAAGTTTTTTTTTCTTGTATCATGATCATGTTTTTCTTCTACCCGTGTAAGGATACCCTCTAGATGTCTCTTTACAAATATCAGTAGATTTAAAATGTACAAACAAGGTACTGGGAGTATACGAATTTTTTTAAATATTGGTTTGCAGTGATCTTTTGGTTTAGCGGCCACCATCATTCTTATTATACGTTTCTGTATTGTAAAAATTACCTTGGCTTTGTGAGTATTTCCCCAAAATATAATACCATATGTTAAGTTTGACTGGAATAATCCAAAGTAAATCGTTTTCAAAGTAGACTCTTTTAAAATATTTTTAAGTACTTTAATTGCGAAATAAATTTGATTTAATTGTTTTACCAAGCTTAGTTATTTGTACCTCCCAAGAGAGATTTTTATCTATCTAGATTCCTAAGAACTTAGTTGAGTTCACATAGTCGATTCCGTAATTTTCAATTAAAATATTAACAGACTGCGTATGTTTGTTGGGCATATGATGAAAATTGATTGTTTGTGTCTTTTCAATGTTTAATTTAAGCTTATTTTCTTTAATCCACTGAGATAGTTTATGAAGGATTTGACTTGCATTAACTTCAACATCCTCATTTGTGTTCCCTTTTATTATGACATTAGCATCGTCTGCATAAAGGGATAGTTCTGCTGGAGCAATATTACATGGTAGATCGTTAATGTATATCAAAAATATTAATGGCCCTAATACGGATCCCTGTGGCACTCCACATGATATTTCTTGTTTTCCCGATGTGTAGTATGTAGTTTGGTTTGTATCTTTGTTACTGTATGTAATTTCTACTACTTGCTGCCGATTTTCCAGATACGATTTAAACCATTTGGACGCAATGCCTCTTATTCCATAATCTTGGAGCTTTGAAAGAAGATTTCTATCTGACACTAAGTCAAATGCTTTGGAAAGATCAAGGGAAACACCTATACATTTATCCTTACTATCTAAAGTTTTATGTACAATTTCTACAAAATTATATATTGCTTTTTCCGTTGATTTCCCTTTTAGGAAGCCATGTTGCTCGTGTGTTATTAGATCATGTTTAAGTAAAAAGGATGATAGCCGGATACGCATTGTGGTTTCTAAAATTTTTGAAAAAGTTGAGAGAAGTAAAATAGGCCTATAACTTTCAAGCTCTGATTTTTCGCCTTTTTTGTATGTTGGTTTTATTTTTGCAATTTTTAATATACTAGGAAATTCTCCTCTTAAGAACGTCATATTTATGAGAAAACACAGGGAGTCAGCAATATATTTAATGCTTTTCTTTACAATACTTGGCGGTATACCATCTACGCCAGCTGACCATTTACTTTTCATTTTCTTCACCACTTTTATTATTTCTGCATTGGTAACTGGATGCAGATACATTGTTTTGTTGCAAGTTTTTGAGAATATTTTTGTGGGCATTGCTGGCTCACTATTGTTCATTTTTGATAAGTTGCTGTAATAGTTATTAAATAGGTCAGCTGTTGTACTAGGATCTTTAATTACGTTGCCATTTTTAATTACCTCTAAACTACCGTCATCATTACGAGTGTTTACACTTAACTCGCATTGCACTAGTTTCCACAACGCCTTCGACTTATTATCGGATTTTTTAATGATTTTGTTATTGTGTAACTGTTTTGCTGCTTTCAGAACTCCTTTATATATGTTCTTCTATCTTTTGTAATATGTCTCTGTATATGGTGATAGATTTCCTTGTGTTTTAGCCTTTTTAAGAAGTCTCATTTTTTTTACTTGCTATTCTGATCCCTTGTGTTACCCAGGGTTTTGACTGTTTTCTTGAAGTTACACATTTTACAACAGGGAATGCTATATTGAAATAGAATGTTATGGTGTCAATGAAGTAACTGAAAGCTCGTATACAAGTAAAGCTCGTTCCAATTTTCTTCCCTGAGAAGGTGATTAAAATATTGTATATTTTCACCATTAAAGTTTCTTTTGTACGTTACATTACTTGTTTTTGTATTACAAAAACTTTTATTAGGAGTTACATGTATATCGAGTACTTGGGCAAGGTGGTCTGAAAAACCACTGTTGAAGACGTCTACTGTGTTGTACCGGTAGTTAAGATGTTTGGTCACTATGAACTGGTCAATGGCACTTTAGGAGCATTTTGTGATTCGTGTGGGAACTTTAACAACTGCCTCCATATTAAATGATTCTAGAAAAAGTTCTACCTCGTGTTTTATCGGCTGTAAAATATCTATGTTGATATCCCCAAAAATTAAGACAGTCTTCTTGATTTTTATAAAATAGTTTAGTATGGTAATTTATTTATAAAGATTTCTATATCACTGTCAGGAGTTCTATATACATATACAATTACAAAGGTATAACCTACAATTTCTAATGCACAACTTTCAAAGTGTTTTTCTACATTTAAATATTTAAACCTACTACATTCTCTCATTATTAGATCTTTTTGCATATATACAAGCCACTCCTCTATCTCTATCATGTCTGCAGTATTGTGCTCTTAGCTCAAATTGAGGAATGCTTAGGTATTCTAAGCAACTTGATCGTAACTTGTTATACAAAATAAATGTACTTCTAACAGTCTTGTCCAAAAGTAGTTCTTCTAACATGCTCTTTTTATGAAACGTAAACCCTTGTACATTTTGATGAAAAATAACTATATTATTGCTATTATATTTGTAACCTAAGTTGTCAGACTGTATACTTTGAAAACATGTCTACACTCCAACAGTATTACTCTTTCTAGACCGTAGATTTAATTTATTGTCAATTAGACTTTTATCAAAACTGGAATTTTCTTTACGGATGTCTTTGTTTTGGGTTGATGATCCTACCATAAAAAATAATCCGGACGGTGTGTTGGAGGCTTTCTTTGTGTGTTTGATTTCCTATGTATATTGTCCTGATGTGATGTAATTTCTTGAGAAGAAAGAATGTCACTTGAAGCACTCCTAGTTGCAATATTCGATTCTACACTGATATCTTCTTCATTAGATAGTATGGCATAATTTTGTCTTCCATTTACTACTCCAGAACAGATCGTTTCGTCGATTGACTTTTGCGAAAACTTACTGTTACATGACCTAGCCGGTGTGCTAATGCTTGTTCTCCTGATTGTACTTGCAATATTCCTAACTTTTAGTTCAGCTTCTACACTATTACTCGCTAAACAAAGACTGTTGTTATTTGTTGGAACTTTCCATGTTGCTGGAATAGCATGGTATACCTTCTTCTTGTTCTGGCTATACTTTGCCAGTAGCTGGCTTACCTGTTTCTTAAATATCTTATTTAAGTGCATTCCATGCTTGGTGAAACAGTTTCTTCCTAGATTTGAGAGGTCAACAAAGGTTACATTAGGGTGACCTTTACATATTTTTTCAAATTTTCTATTAGTTGATTTAACTAAATCATTTACGCACGAGCTTTCGATTAGATTATATCTAATTGGAATGCCTATTACAACTATATTACAAACTTTATCTTTGAGTAACGACAGAGCACTGATTAAGACTGAGACAGAATTTTCACTTCTATTTGAATATACATCATTAGCTCCCCCCATTATAATTAATATTCCCGTTGTTTTTGAGTAGAGACTATTAATTGAAGGATCCTTTCGTACTTCCTTCATTGGAACTCCAGGTTTTACTAAACTGAAAGTTGTGTAACTGTCATCCAGCGTATTGCTTAACATTTGAGCAATGTTTCTGCCATGACTATCAGCTAAAATTGTAATAAGACTTTTAACATACTTTAAATCGGATCCTTCTACAGAACCTGCAGCAGGATCAAGCGACTTGGAAGAAAAGTTCGGTGTGATACCACTACACTTTAATTTTACAATTGAACTACCCCCATTATTGTCATCAGAGCCCATTTTCATTTCACTCATTATATTTTCACTTGACTTTCTCATATTACTACACGCACTACTAGTACTCGTTTCAACACGTACGTTTTTTCACCTAAGTTTACCGCCCCCCTCAATGTTGTGCCTTTCTCAAACACCACTGGTTGAGTCATCATATTGAGGGACAATGCCTTTATTGCTGGATTGATTACTTGTTTTTGTCCTAAGAAAAAAGATTATGTAATTAGGCTTAATATTGACAGAAATTAATAAATATTTATTCAAATACAAAAGGGCAACAAGGAATGGACTGGACTGCCGACCGGTATTTAAGCTAACGTTCACTTACATCTCAAATCCTTACTTTAAGGTATTTTTAATACAGTAAACTAACGACTAACCACAGAATTGGGTTGTACGGTAATCGCAGATGAAAGTTAATGTGAACTGTGTATGAAGTCATCATCATCAATATGAAAGAATATTACTATGATGTGTGTGTGAAGTGGGTATGATGATCAACATGATACAGTATGGCTTCTAGCTATGAAAATAGTGTGGGCTGTGTGTGTGTGGAGTCATTATGAATATAAACGAATATTATTACAGGGTGTGTGTAAAGTGACGAACTGTGTTTTAAAAAAGGTATACTATACTTACCATCATTTTTTTCCTGTACAAATATTATCATCGTCTATAAATAGCTTTTTTCTACTTTTTGTCTTTGAAAAAAATATTTATTATTTTCTTCCGTTTCCTAGTAAATGTTTTATGATAAATTATGTAATTAAATAAATACACCATACACATGTTTTGTGCGTTTCTGTACTCATTGAATTAAATTATTTCATACTGTTTAAGAAAGAATCCACAACTGTTATTTAATTCAATTATGTAATCATGTAACTAAATAATAATAATGAATTCAAGTACTTAATTAAGTTATTCTTTCGTAAATTAAAACAAGTATGTTTATATTATTATTTTTATGATCGAACTTTGTTTCAAATTTTAATATTTTTTTAAAAAAAATAAGAAATGGTCTATCATACTTAAAACAGAGTTCTATAATTGTAATGAATTAAATAAAAACTTTTTTTGTTTTATTTAACTAAACATGTTAATTCATTTTTTATTATTATAATAATACCTATAGTATACAAGGAAAATATGATAGAATTTTGTTATCATAAAAACATTAGTACACTAATAAAAAGATCCTATCGTATTGAATTATATTAAACGAACACAAGTATATTTGTAAATAAAAGATTTCATTTCCACTATATTTTTGTTATAAAACGCACTAAATTTACTACTACCCTGTTCAGTATAAATGAAAAAACAAATCAGTTTTATTCTTCTTTATCCCTCTCGTGCATACAGCAGACTCTAGTGGACGCGTCTGATTGGCTGATATTGTTCTTACGTAAGTGCTGCAATTCATGGCGCTTGGGGTTCTTCTTTGTCGCCAAACTTCTCTCTCTTGTTTTCCGGTGCAATTTTTCGTCACCTGTTGGCGGGCGCCCGAATTAGTCAGTTTCTTTCCACTTGGGCAAGAACAAAGAGTAGAAAAACGAACGGTGAGAAATCAAGAAATTACACCGAATATCTTCTACGGAGGAACTAGTAGAGGGGTATGTATTCCTTATTTACTAATAATAATCTAAAGAGTAGGACTAGTATGTAGTTTATGAAATATAGCTATATATGTGGCGTAAGAGGCTGCTTTCAATGTGTCCCATTCGTTGGACCTCATGCAATAATGGAGTGAAAAGCCTTTCTGTTGTGTCCACTGAGATAGACATTAGCCATTACTGCGTAAGCCACTTTTTTTATTTATTACTCTAGTAGTTTTTAAGAAAATAACCGCAGGAAAATTATATATAACTAGACTTTCACATAGTCGGGGTTATTATGGCTAAGAAACAATATAAATATTCATATTATACCGTTTTTTACATTTTTTGTCGGAGAAAGCTCTCCTCAGAAGGCTTCTGGGTTTTGTTATGTATACTATAACTTCATGCAAATATATCTGAACAGGGGCGCATTCACAGTGGAGGGGAGGGGAGAGCACCGGGTTCGTGTGAGGTGGGGCACCAGCACCCCCCAAATCTCTGGAAACCTGAAATAATAGGTTTTTGCTTGTCAATAATTACACATTTCCATACATTTAGATGTAAATCTGTAAGATTTCAACCTTGGACCCCCTCCCCCCAATGTTATGAGTGCGGTCTGCATCTGAGTAAGTGTACGAGATTTTATGAAACTAGTAGTTGATTTCATGATATTTTCTGTTGCGGAGGATTTACGCCCAGGGAAGAAGTTCATACACCATGTTCGCATTGACTCTGACAATTTCTAACTAAACATTAAGACAATAAATGCATAAAAAATAAAATGAAAGGTAATTCGAAAGTAATAATAATATTACTAACACAAAACATTTGGAAAGTATATTTTTCTTTGAAACACAAATGATATAGTACGTCTTTTTTGACAGGAATGAATGAATTAAACGTTTATCTTTTCATCGAATGTTGCAAATTACCAGCGTCTAATTATAGATTTTTTTCGTACAGGTTCAAAGGGACAAACGCCGTTTGTTTGAGATCTTCGAATCATTTCCGAGTGAATCGGAGGACAGCGATGATGATGATGGTAATTGGGAACCTCGCAGTACTATTTCTTCAGATGAATCATCCCTGTCGGGTGAAGATGAACCTGCACCCTCGACCAGCAGTAAAAGAAGAAAAGCACCTGGAGCAGCACGGAACTGGACAAAGAAAAGTTATAGCTTTGTAGGAACTCCTGCCCCTTTTCGCATATTTTATATAAAACGTATAATGTATTTTATATAAAACACAAAAACCTTTTTGTATTTCAGAAAGTGATTTCGATTCTAATTAAACCACAAATACTACTTTAGTGCATGATGTCCTTTTAAGTGGACTGAAAAATGCCTATAATTCAAGGATACTAAGGGAAAAAAGGAAAGCGTCCAATTTATCGATTTCACTTGAGGTATAACATATGTAGAAAGATAATCGCCAAAAATATTAAGTTTCACATACATCATGCACGAGAAGGTTATGAACAGATGTCCACTTTCTCGATACCCTACAAAGGCTGAGTATCGGTTTCCCCCAGTCCAGTTTATCGATACCCTTGAACGGATGAGTATCGTTTTCCGTCAACCTTGGTTGTGTTTGTACACTATCAAATAAATCAGCAATAATTGAGTCTGAGTTTTTGTTTGCAAAATACTTTGATTTCCAATTTCAAACTTTCCCCATCGATGTTGAACTCACTGTTCATATCAAGAGATACACTTTGAAAATTGATGTTCATTCTGTTAATAATGCTCTGTTCATCCACACATGCATGAATTCCTGCAAGTTCTCTACATGTAAGACATTGTGATTGTACATGATTACGAATAGTATTACACGTCATAATAATCACGTAGCACAACACTGCAAGCTTTACTGTTTTTCACAGCCTGTTCAATAAATTTAATATTTCCAAGAAATAAAGCCAATCGCTTGGATTTAAGTACACAGTGTTTTGAGGAGCATGAAGTGTTCCTTTCTTTATTAACATCTCAAATTTTTCACTCATTAGTTTCCGCACAACCAGTTCATTTTTTCGTCCAAGAGATTTTATAAATGTAATTTTCATTCAAAAAAATTAATAGTCCGAAACAAACTGGGTCAAATGTACAAGTTTCTCCCACTCTGGCAAGTTTAACTTCATTGCAAACACCAATTCTTTATCAACACGAATCGCTGGTTCAAATGTATCACTATACAGTACAATACAAATTAATTTGGTTTTCATTGAATTAAGACCATATTCAACATTTGACAAGTACTCTTTTTTAGTAGCCATGGTGGATGCACAAGCACTCAGACATGTTAATCCAGTAGCTGACCATCAGAGAATGCATATATCTATGCATCCATGAAGGGGGACGAAGAGGAAAATTCATGTTTTATCTTCTTTTTACATGTCCTACACACCTACGATGAAGATACCAATTCAGTAGATTGAAGATCGTGCATGTTATGTCCAGATCGATTAATCTTCATTCCTCTATATGTTAAACATACATTTTGTAAATACGTTAATAATGCACCATTATCTACTTCCAATTTTTCAGTACAGCGTCCTGGTAAAATCACATTTTCGCCTCCTTCAAATGTTAGACATGCATTCCTGCCATATGTCATTGTAATTATCTCACAGTTTCAAATACGAAATGGTACGAATCTCTAAGTCTCGCATTTTTGTAAAGGATATCAATGATGTCATATTAAGCTTATTTAATAAATTCATTGACATTGCCATCTATATTTTGACGTTTCTTCTTTTGTATCAGCTGCTAATGAAAAGATCTTTACAAACACATAATGTACGCTCTGCGTTCCGTCTACGACGTCATCATCCTTTTGTTCGCTACTTTTCATCACGTGATCCTAAGCTATTCACTCTAGACCTGGGAAATGACCATTTCGCATAGCAACGACCACCAAGTCATGTTTCATCTTGTTTCTACAAATTCTTTTCCCATTTACAATCAAGCTTTTCCCCGGGGGCAGGGGCGGGGTATCCGAAATAACTACCCAATACACGACGAGAAGAAGACGAAAAATCATATTTCATCTTGTTTCTGTATCCACACAATCCTCCAAAAGCATGCATCCGGCCAGTCACCTAGTAACATACTAGTTTAGACAGGTTTAGGCCATGGAAACTTTTCAAGGCCTGGCCTAAGGGTCGAAGGTCAAATGCGGTTATCCACCGGGCCTTCTAGTGGAAACAGAATTTGAAAATTCGCTTTCGTTCAAGAGTGTAGTGATGAGTAACGGATGTACGTACAAACATTTGATTTGATCTACGTTAAGTTCTTTTTTCAGAGACAAGGCTACACAAGACATTGATCTAGTTGAATGTAGAATATGAACCACTACAGTTCAATACTTTTAAAAAGGAAATCGAACTTGGGACCCCATGCCAAAAGATGCGAGCGCGCTATTCATGACTTGACTCCTACACCTAGAAATAATAGTGATTTGTCTCAAAGGAAAAAGGCAGTAAAAACAGGTTTAAATGCAGGTGGAACAATAGCGACGTCTCCAGAATATATCGGTGGTCTTTGAAAAATACAATCGCACCCTAGCCACAGAAGCACCCGAAAATTTAAATTTCGAGACCGCGCCAGCGAAATTTCGAAGCTCCCCAACCCTTGCGCAAACGCAACGACAACTACGTTTGCCCCATAAGGTTCAATACAACGAGGTGCTAACGGTGAGGACTGGGTACAGTGTGTGGGTTGCACTACCTGGTATCATGAACTATGTGCTTCTAATGCCGATGACACTTATTTCACATGTTACAATTCTTTGTGAAATGATTAGAACGGTTTGGGTACAAAACCTCGCGGACCAAAATCTCGCCTGACCATAATCTCGGGGCCCAAAATCTCGCCGGACCGAAACCTTGCCTGGGCAAAACCTCGCCGCCCAAAACATCGCGGGCCAAAACCTCGCCGGGCCAAAACCTCGCCTTGCCAAAACCTCGTAATAATCTCGTGACAAAGAATCTCGCCTGGTCCAAATTAAGCGAGACGTAGTGTCTGCTGGGAAGAAATGTCGCCAGGATAAAACCTCTTCACGACGATTTCTTCAATGTAGAATGTTCTATATATTACTATATGTATATATTTTGTAATAACACATAATTACATTAAAATAATGACAAGAAAAATTCTAATGCATGCTTTGGAAATCCATATATATATAAATGACTATGTTTGTTACATTATACCTCTTGAGCCATCCTACCGATCTCAATCAAATTTTCAGCATAGATGAGGTTTGAGCCTAGAATGTCTTTTATAATTTCACTTTGTCGGCACAACAAAAGGGAGAGGGAGTGGGATATATATATATATATATATATATATATATATATATACAAAGCCGTAGCTAGAAATTTCGGCGCCTGTGGCGAAGTAGAATTCGGCGCCCCTACTCTAAAATTTTGGTTCGCGAGATTTTGGATGGCGAGATTTTGGGCAGCGAGGTTTTGGCCACGCGAGATTTTGGGCGGCGATGTTTCGGCCGCGAGATTTTGTCCGTATCCCGATTAGGGTTAGACCAGATCTAGGAAGAACGAAGTTTTGTTTGACTTTCATTTGTATCCTTCTGAAAAGAAAAAAATGTAAGAAGGCATAATAGTATATTTGTATTGTTTTACTATAAATTGTTCCTTTTTCGTATGCATTATTTCATAAGTTGCCTGTAATACATTAAAGCTATTCCAGATTGAAATTTTGCTGGAAAATTATCGCCGGTTCAGCGTGGACTGTAGATATTCTAACAAAATAATTCCAGCATATCCAGGAATGATTTCTTGCTGAACCAGCAAAAGAAAGTCCAGCATCTTTCCTCGTAATTGGGACAACTTCCACTATGTGTTACTAAGTTCTCCAAAATTATTTCTTGGATTTTAGGTTCTTTCAGCAAAGAATTCTAGCATGCTTTGCTGGACTACAAACTGGTTCCAGCACGGAATTCTGTCATGTTTTTCTAGATTTTAAGCTGGTTCTAGCAAGCTTTTGTGAATTAATATGCTCTTTCCAGCAAGAAATTGCAGCATTATTTGTTGAACATCTATGCAGGTTTCACTAAGGAATTTCCACCTTAATTTGATTGATTTGTATGCTGGTTTTCCCTGTATCTTTTTCCTACAATTGCCGTCTCATGTTGATTATTACATTACGAGATAATAACCTTTTCAAACCAAGATCTCTTTACTTGAACTCATGAGTAACAGTTGATATAAACTGGCAAGCATTATATCCAAAAACTAACGAAACTCGAGAATAAACAATATCGAAAACTTGTAATTTCAAGTTAGTTGAGGTCATTTACACTCACAAAACTAAGCACAGTAGGCTTATCTAGTGTACATTTACATACAAATAATCACTGAAATGAGAGAGGTAGAAAAACATGCTTGGAACACACCTTGCCATGGGATGTACAAGGAATATTATATTTATGAATTCATTTAAGAACTGATAACACTGTTCAACAAATTTTGATCGAAAGTATGTAAATTCTTTGAAATTGCGATTTTTGCATTCATTTAAGCATAATATGAAAGGAAATGATAATAGAAGAATTTTCTTAGCTCAGGTTGTGAAGAAAAAACGCCGTGTACAACAGTAGCTGTATATATACAAATGTATTAATATTTATAGAAGATTTAAGCAAAATCCTTGAGAAAAAAAACTACATTTCACTTTTTTTTATCTATTTCACTGTGATGTGATAAGCTGGGGAGTTAAGAAGTACCCTAACCTATAGCTTTCTATACCCTTGTACTTCCTTTTTCAAAATTGCGCAAATACCAGTTTCACAGCGATACAGAAAATAAAGTAACCGTGGTCAAGTTAAACATCAACAATTCCGTAATAAAAATCAGTATTAACATCAAAACATGAAAAATATATACAAATACCTTTTTGTGCAAGAACTATACTTCAATGTAGACAAAAGTTTCAAGTGATCCCTTGTACAGGATTATGTTTATTTTATTTTGAGCGTCTTCGCTTGGCTTTCCTTTTGTATGTTACATCTGGAGCATCCCTTGTAATAGTCCAACAGTAGTCGGTCAATATGTTAGAACTCCACTTTCCCTCATATATCTTCTCCATGGCTGCAATATCTTCATGGAAACGCTCACCATGTTCGTCACTTACTGCTCCACAATCTTCGGGATAGAAGTCTAGATGTGAATGAAGAAAGTGGAGTTTCAGAGACACATTGCAACCAAGATTTTCGTAGCACAATAACAACTTTGCTACCAGTTGTTGGTAATTTGTTGCTAGGTGTCTTCACAAGAACTGTGAACAAACACTCTTCAAGCTTTCCCATGCAGCTTTCTCCTCACCTTGGAGAATTTCGTCAAACTTGTGATCTTTGAATAGTTGCCTAATCTGTGGCCCTATGAAAACACCCTCTTTAACTTTGGCATTACTTAATCGAGGGAATTGTCCTCTTAGGTACTTATAGGCCTCATCCTCTTGGTTCATGCTCTTAACAAAACTTTTCATAAGACCTAATTTAATATGTAGAGGGGGAAGCAAAATTCGGTTACGATCTACCAGTGGTTCATGTTGCACATTTTTCACTCCCGGCTGAAGAGTTTCTCTGGTACTCCAATCATTTTTGCGGTAATGAGATCCACGATCTCTACTGTCCCATTCACATATAAAGCAACAATACTTTGTATACCCTAACGGCATACCATGCAACAGTGCTATTACTTTAAGGTCACCACAAATGAGCCACTGAAAATCGTAACATTTAATGGCTTGAAGTAAACGTTTCAAGTTTTCATAAGATTCCTTCATATGAACTGCGTAACCTACAGGAATTGAAGGAAGTTCATTTCCAATATGTATAAGCACTGCCTTTAAACTCACCTTGGACGAATCTATAAAGAGCCTCCACTCCGTAGGTTCGTAATTAATTTTAAGTGCCCTCATGAGACCATTTACATCTGTACATGCCACAACTGTGTCTTCCATAGTAAAAAATGAAGTGAACATGTTCTCCCTATTCCGATACACTGAAATATTTACTTTTTCCTGCAATAAATTCGATTGCTTTAAGCGTGGCGCTAATATTTCGGCTTTGCTTTTCGAGAGGTCCAAGTCTCTGATTGATCACTTAGTTCCTCTTGAGTAAGTCTATGTGGTTCACATGGAGGTTCTTCTACAACAAACGTAGGGTCCTTCAAAGTACTTGATTCAGGAGCTTCAACTTCTTGATCATCAGAAAAAAGATCGTATTCTTTAGGTGGGTTAGGAACAGGTTGTCCTTCTCCATGTGGAACAGGACGCATTGCAGAAGGAATGTTAGGATAGATCAAGGCCCGCTTCTTCTTCGTGGAAATTCCCTTCTTGACGAAAGGAACCATACAAAAATAACAGTCTCTGATGTGGTCGCTTGGCTCCCTCCAAATCATGGGCACTGCAAAAGGCATTGAGCGCCCCTTCCCATTAATCCAATTTCTTAGATTGCTGGCACAAGTGTTACACACAATGTGGGGTGCCCAAGATTTATCTTGGTCTCCAATCTTACAACCAAAGTAATATTGATAGGCTTTTCTTATTAGTGGTGTTATAGTCTGCTTTCGTGAGGAAAATGTCACTTCCCCACACACATAGCAGAAGCTATCCGCACTGTTTACACAATTTCGCGGCATTTTTGTTTATTGAAATCCTCAAAATGTCACTTGAAATAGTTCCGATAACTATTTAAAAATATACATTCGAAACACCAGTATTTTTGCGTACTTGTAGTTGTATTTTTATGTCCTGCACTGGACAAACGTCACACCCAAAACGCTTATAACTACACTAAACCTGTCTTTTCTAACAATAGCAGAACACTACTGAGATAAGGAACACAATGAAACCAAGCGTTCATTAAGTTTCTCCAGTGTTGCCGGATCAGTGTAACATTTTACCCCAAACGAAGCGAATATATTTATTTTTAAATCGTTATTATTAGACATGCCTGTAAAACGAAAAGTAGAGCTAATATTCGAAAATAACTTTCAAATCCGTGATCAGCACCACAAACTCAATAAGAATTAGCTGATTTTGTTCAATTTACATTTTCGTTGTTGAACAGTGTAATTAAATTGCTCTTATTTATCTAATCGGTCATTCGATGAGAGAAGAACTCTGATAAAAATTAAACATTTTAATAATTACTCATTACTTGTTTCTATTTTCACTTTATTAAGAAATGTTTTCGTAACTCACTAAAAACAAATAAATTTAATTTGTATTTCACATTTCAGTGTGTGACAGTGGGTTACGCTTAATGTGTTCAGATTCGGACCTTAAGGTCCGCAGCTCGGCCTTTTTTTACGGATCGAGAAACAATCCGGACCGACGAACCAAATTTCCGAACCAGTCTAGACCTCGCCCTAGTAAGGGCTTTTGCTACTGCGCTTACCTTACTCTGCTATAATTATATAGTTAAAGCATTAATGTGTAACATTTCATTTAAATGAACTTAATTGGATATTGTAGCATCCCGAACTGCCCAAAGTTTCTAAGACACTAGCCCTCTTGAGTATGGAAACACCGAAATTAAGCAGTGTCGCTATCCTGTTATGATTGATGAGCACAGGAAAACTCAGATAAGAAATTAAACTGTAAAAGCAAAAGTTTTAAATGCGCTCTTTAGAGCATTTGCACACGTCCTCGGCAATGCCGGATCCGGCACCGACAATGCCGGAACCAGAACCGGGGCTGCTTTGCACACGCAGCCGGCAAAACCGGTGCCGGATTCGGCAATGTCGGTGCCAGCGCTGCTTTGCACACACATTCCGATAAAGGTGATGCCGAAAGGTAGTTTGAGTTTGAACGTGAAAGAGAGAACATGAATCCAGCAATAAATAAACGATATCTCCTTGCCTTGCTGTACTTACGGCGAAGCAAGAGGAAACAAAGCAGCACTAGAAAGATTGGGATCCAGCCATTGTTGACATTGCGTCATGTGGAAGGTTCGTTTTATACATTATATGAAAAGCTGCGGAAATATGATTCGAAATATTTTAATTAATTCCTTTCGCATGTCTAAACAAAGTTCGATTTCTCAGTGCAACGAATTAGTAATCATATTCAGCGCTGTTCAGTTTCATTTTTTTTTTCTTTCTTTTTTTCTTTTTTTTTTTTTTTTTTTTTGCAAGAGCCTAGTAATGTTACAGGCTGGCATGAATAAATGGAAGGGTCGTTCAATATCTGAGAAATAGCTCAATGCAAAGAACAAGGTTAATTGTATCACGTCAATCAAGTGACGTAGGAGCATTAACGTCTAAATTACCAAATATCTTTTGTTTAGTACACAAAAAAAATTTGTAAATTGGTCCGTATATAGGCCTAATCAAAAGCATTCACAGAAGAACATGGCCAAATTAATAATTGTGACAAGTCACAATAGGTAGTAACCCTATACTTAGATCCATAATCCAATACTGTCAAATTGTCAAGAATTTGGAAAACTGGTGGCAAATTGTCCACTTTGTCGAATTTTGGTGGCAAATTGACCGCTGGTAAATTGTCTGTACCCCGAAGAAAATATCGAAGTGGCCCATTTCTTCGATTGTACATTTTATTTTCATTTACATATAATCTACATTTTATGTATCAACTGTAAGTAAACAGAAAGCGTTTGAGTCACTATTGTTTTATATTATAATATACATACTTCTCGTTTCTTTTTGTCCATAGTGTCGAAGTCTTGTGCAAGGTTTGTATATCTTTCCAGGCTTTCTGCTTTTCGACCTTGTCTTTATATGAGTCTGTAGTATTGTCCCAATGAAATTCAAAACATCGTACTGAAACACTTTAGTAATTGTCACTCGATGAACGATGAAATGAATTGTTACTGAAGCAAAACTTCATTGCACTGCAGAAAACAATCCAGGGCCATTCCACGCGAAAGTGAGCCTGAACCAAAATTTTCGAAAACTGTCAAAACCAATGCATTTTTACGTATATATCAAGTAAATAGAACGAAATTTACTTTTTCATAAAGAAAAACTTATTTATACTTAGAATTCACATAAAATTTTAAGTCTGAGTTGTGAATTTGTAACATGTCAGCTGCGAGGATTTTTTTTATTCTTGTTATCGGCAACATTTTACGGGATATTGTGCATGTTTGGCTGAAGTAACTTCGGGCTATTCAAGATGCTTCTTTTTGCTACAAGCTGCAGTTGAAATTGTGTTTACAGGATAAAAATTGTTTATAATATCATTAAAGATATAAACGTCAACTTGAGTGTCCTGCCCGTGACAGAAAACTACCAAAAGTTATTGTACTGAATTACTAAATTTGTGAATGTGGTTCGTACTTAGTAGAAATAACAATTTTCACGTGTACTTCACATTTACCAAATTTTGGACTAATACTAACAATATATTTCGATTTATTTCAATTTGAAAACTTGTCCTGCCCGTGACAGTGGGCATGCCACTGGTGGGATAGTTTGTGTACATTGGTTATTCATGATAGAAAATTATTCCATGTGTACTAAAATAAAGTTTTCTAAGCATGAACATTATTTACTTAAATAGAGGATTATGTATTACTGTCAGTATGATGTTTTAACTTAAAATAAGTGTCATATAAATATTATCATTAGCGTCACCTTTCTGTTCCTTTCAAGGGAGCAGTAGATGGGATTGGAGTACGTACAAAAATGACAGTATGGAACTTTGTGAAACAAAAGAAAGTAATTGTAGAATGTGCTGCTGATTTCGTAGCAACTTTAAACTCTTCGTTTCAAAATATATCTGTTTCACTACTATGATCAGCAGAAATTGAAAAAAAAAAAAAAAAAGCCGTTTTGAATAAAAGACGGGAAAATGCTCTTGTCAATTGAATGTCCCAAATCAAAACAGTTTTTCCTGCAATTTGACAGCGAAAATTTGGTAGTTCGTCGAACTTTTAAATTAGAGCTTCATCCGTATAAAATATTTAAATTTCTAACAGACTTTCATTCATATTCTGAAAATGATTCCGAAAGCCATGAAGCTATCCTAAGCGACGACTTAGGTTTGCATGTTAACAAGGCTTGTGTTAGACCAGCTGTTGAAGACATAACACAAGAAACATTCGGTTTTTGTTGATGGAATTTTTCTCTAGTGGACAGAAAAAGAAAACAGACATGCAACTATCGCACAAATCCCAATGGAAGAGGACGAAGAAGTCAAGGAAATTCGTATGAAGACCGTACGCGACTGCGGTAAAATTTTCAAGACTGTTGAAGATGTGTCTTACATGCATTTCGATCAAGTAATACCTTTGATACCAGCAGTGCTGTGAGCCGGGAGGAGAAGGGGCAAGCGTGGTTACGGCCCCGGGCGTCAAAGTAAGGAGGCGCAAAATTCAGGAGGAATATATATATGTATAATGGAATGAAAACATTATTAAAGAGTGCTCAAAATCAAGGAAAAGTAGGGTTTATTTTTGAAAATTTTCTTACGCGTCGCGCAAACCATGATAACGCTTTGCGGCTGGTCTGTCGACCTCACTCATATTTATGGGGGGCGCCGTCGCGACGCGTCGTATACTCTCGCCCCGGGCGCTGATTTTCCACGGCACGGGCACTGGATACCAGCACCTATTTTATATACTGTTAGACAGTATTTTGTACGAATTTCCCTATAAGGTGGGTGTAAATGGGCAAATAAAACCATCTCCTAAAGTGTCGGTGGTGAGAAATAAGTGTACGGCATATTATTTTTATGTGATAAAAACGAGCCTCAAGTAAAGTAAATATACTTATTTCTGTAAAATGTTATAACAGAACAGCAGAAATTAACTTATTTTCGATTTTATTTCATTTTTGAAATCATTCATATTGAGATGTGTGTTGATTCACACGGTGTCCTGCCCGTGACAACCATGTGTTCTGCCCGTGACACAGTAAAGTTTACTTAATTCATTAAATAAATATTTAGCAAATTTCTATTATGTGAAGTTTGTTTAAAAATTTCATCATTTATACATTTCCGTTTAAATAAAAACATTTTGAGCTAAGAATTCACAGAGTTTTGTAACATTCACTTGGTGTGTCGAAAGTCACTTCTCTTTTTTGTCACCACCCGTGACAGACGTTTAGGAATTAATATTTTCTACTCTAAACAGAAAAAATACTGAAAACATCAGCTACATATACTCCTAAGTCTGTACTACTCATATATCATACAATTAGCAGAATTTATGTTGTACTTTTAGAAATATACAACTTTAAAGCATCGAAAATGTAGTGTAAATGTCCTGCCCGTGACGGTGGAATGGCCCTCCACTAAATCAAAAAGCTACTTCAAACGGAAATAAGTAACATATAGCTACACTCACGCAGAAAGTATGGCACTCCAGAATAGTTTCATATAAATGATATACGTCAGTTTAATCCACCCCTGTCAACTTGACCTACTTCTGTCCTTGATACCCTGCAGGCTTGCGTAGTTGCATATATATAGACGAATCGAGTACATTCCTGGAATCGAACGGAGGAAACGGAACTAAATTATAATTTTCTTCAGCATAGGAACATTTTTCCAGGGCAGATTTTGTTCTAGATAGGCCTACATATGTAGTATGTCCGATATAACATTCATAGACAACGTTTTGCAATGCACCTTGCATCTTGTAGAACAAAAACATAAGGCTATTTCGGCTGTAGCCTGTTGTGTTGATAATCATTAAATGAAATCATACTGTTATAGGGTCTACAAGATAGTCTTCTTTATGCATTCCTTTCCGTCTTTCAAGAAACAACCCCCCCTCTTCCAAATTACGTACTATGATCTTGCAGGAGCCAAGAAAGACAATCCACACAAAAGGAAAATGCTTAGGAGAAACCTGATCGCTATCAATTATTGATGGAAGGAGTCTTGCAAACTATTATTTTTCTGTATTTTCCTCTCGGGGGAGACTAAACCGAAGATTTCCCTCCCTCCCAAAAAAGTTATTTGCTCTTTGTGTGTGTGGATGTGTGCGCAAGAGGTATATGCCCTTCTTTTGGTTTCTTTCTCCTTTTCTTTTCACTTTTGTTCCCATAATTTTAACATCTATTTAAATTTCTCAAAATTGAAACAGGCTGAGATCACGCTATTTAAAATAATAATAATAATAATAATAATAATAATAATAATAATAATAATAATAATAATAATAATAATAGGTTCTGGAAAGGCAACATTGCGGCTGCCTATTCACTCAGTCCGCAATCGTTCTATGGAACAAATGCCAGTCAAGCCAGAGCACATGAATATTTTTATAATGATCTATATGGTAAAATAATATGCAACCAGAAGATGGAAATTTTCTTGCTCTGTTTATGCTTTTTCAGTTCTTTCTGTAGTTGTGTTTTAGTTTTTACTTACTTTAATTTTATTTACAACCTTTGTTATGCTTGGGAATGCCTACTTCTTCGATTATGATGGATATTTATACCGTACCTACTGTGTTGCATAATTAACAGGATAAACACTGGACAACTATCGTAGATTCATAATTTCTTCGTATCTCTATTTTGTTCATTTCCGCCATGTTGAGTTTTTAAATTATGACTTCATATATGCTAAACCATATACTCTATCAAATCGAATCCAACGACCCCTTTGTTTAAATCGTTTAAGTAAGTTTCAGCTATAGAAGATAACAAATTAATATACATACATACATCTGTGAAACTCACTTTCCGCGTTGCCGTAGTTGGGTAATTCAAACAAGATCCGAATTTCCCTTGCTGAGAATTTATGTAAATAGCAATCCGCTATATTTGTGGTACCTCACAGCCATTTTGATTATTTCATTCTTCATTATATATTCATATGATATGAAAAAAAGAAAATAACGAAAAAACTGAAGTAAACGAAAAATCCAAATACAGGAAAAGAAACAAGAATACACAACGCCTTGCCACTCACTCACTGTAGCTAGATTGAAGAAACCTATCAGCAGGCCGGCTCCGTCTTTACCGGCTGCGTGTGCATCCACGCATAAGAAAACATTGCCGCCGACAAACCCGGAGCCGGAGCCGACACCGACATTTCGGCGGCTAGTCCCAACTCCATTTCCCGGTGCCGGGAGTTCCACCGGCTTTTTTGCTGGGTCGGAAAGCGTGTGCAAACTACCATTTGATTACATTGCCGCCGATTCCATCGCCGGCATTGTCGGGGACGTGAGTAAATGCTGTTAGGGAAGCGAACGGATAACAACAGACTCAAGCGAGGCTACCTCTCGCTTAATCATACGAATGGGAGGGAACCCTTTTCCCTCACTTGCTTTAAGAACCTCACAGATCTATCTGCTTACTTAACCTAAGATAATCTGAGACAAAGATATACCAATAAAATCAGAACATAGGATATTTGTTAGTCATTTTATTATTTAAAAAATGAGAAACTTAGTACTTTTGGATTTGGAAAACTCAAATACCTAACACAGACAAAAACATAATTGACCAAAGTGAGATAAAACAAATAAAAATAAAAAAGGGGATGAAGTTTTAAATGCAGTAATAACTTTGTTTACAATCTTTTCTCCACTTTTACAGACATATATAACACAAATATAGCCGGATTATCCAAAACGAGTGTAACACAAAATTCCTTGATACAGCAGGATTATTCACCGCAACAAGACAATAAGCTATATCAAAAATAGTACTGGTAGTATCATACCTTACTACAAATGGTATAAGTTACTCCAATTATATACTTCTTTACGAAAGAAGTAATTGGCATTGACATTGGAAACTTACATGTGAGTAATAAAAAACAGAAAAGAAAAAGAAACAAAATAAATGCAAATAAGCAATGTCATCAAAAACAATTAAAAATGTATGCACCAAAGAGAAAGATAATGAGTTTCTCTAAGACACTATTACTTGGTACATCATTTATCTTAACATTCTCGTTACAACATTTACAACCGGAGTTTACTTAACGGCCAGGGAAATATTCAACCTTCAAGCAATTATAAAATATACTCCCACTAGCGTTCCGGTGGAAGTAATACTCAGCTTGAAGCCGTACATGACACTGAGTATTGCAAATCAGAACATGATACAGATAACGTTGAATTACTTTAGATGCAGGCGCAGACCTGTAGACATAAAAGGCTTAACATGACAGTCAAGCACACTTGAAGAAAATCATAGACAGTTCAAAACATTCTTCTGCGGCGAAAGAAGACAGGGACATATATTGCTTAGAGTGGCAATTCACAGCATAGACCAAACACTGTCGAACTACTTGGGATAAAGGTATCAGCCTGTAGACATGCAGAAACTTGATATAAAAGTCACGCACTCTCGACATAAATCGTGGACACTCCAAATGACTGGTTGTCGCCAGAAAGAGCTGTATGGCGAGAAAAATAAAAAAAATAACAACTGAAATCCAGTTTCTTCCATGATTAAAGAAGACGGAGACATAAACAGCTTCGGTTCGGGTAAAAACCTCAGGAACTGGCTTAGTACGAAGGCTAAGCTAACTGGTAGGATAGTTCCATAACTAAACAGCTTAGTACAAAGGCTAAGCAACACATAAGGAAAGTCCCATAAATAACAAATGGCTTAGTACGAAAGCTAAGCTGACAGCAAGAATACTCCATAAATAATAAATAGCTTAGTACGAAGTCTAAGCGACCATAAGTTACATAATTAATAAACAGCTTAGTACGAAAGCTAAGCGACCATTACTTCCATAACTAATAAATAGGTTAGTACGAAGGCTAAGCGACCATGAATTCCATATCTAATAAATAGCTTAGTACGAAGGCTAAGCGACCAAAAGTAAAGTTTCTTACTCGCAGGCCAGTAACTATTAAGTGCTCCAAAAAGACGAAAACTCATATACAATACCGGCTTAGTCCGAAGGTAAGCCGGTAGACTTAAAAATCCAAGGAGGTAATGCAGACACGCCTGGTAAATAACCATGTCACAAATCAAATGCAAGTCCATATTGGTAGAAAGGAACGAAGTAGCTTCTAGTGGGCTAACCATTACAATTAGAAGATGAACAAACACTTACTTCTTATAGCACTTGAGACTAGCATTGTTGCTGTTGAAATATTTGAGGTGAAGTTTAAAATCAGGGTATAACTGCCACATCTATCGCTACTGGTATGCTTACGAATATAGAGGCACGAATTAGGTTGAAAGGGCTTCACTAGAGGTGTACACAAACATGATTTTTTGGGGCCGCGGTGGCTCAGTGGTAGGGCGTTCACCTCTGGTGCTTGGGGTCCCGGGTTTGATCCTAGCCCCCGCCAAGTGAACTTTGTGGTGGACAAACACCGTGTGCGTGGGTTTTCTCGGGGTACTCCCGTTTCCTCCCACTTTCTTCATTCCACCATTTCATTCATTATTCATTATCACCGTCTCCTCTAACCTAACCGGCATAACCGTGGGACGTAAAACTCAAAGATTTCATTTTACAAACATGATTTCACTAGATGAAGTGTTGAAGAAAAATATCAAAAATTAGCTTCCAAGCTGAAATAATTACGAAAATCCCAGTACCAGCACAGTCACTTCGATTGATTTTCTGGTAGAAAAAGACACTTCTCAGTTTAAAATAACTAATACCCTGAGACTGAGAACATGTGTTAAACTTGTTAATTGTAATGGGTTACTTTGATCCAAAAAATATTACGAATTTTACACTTTTTTCAGCCACTGAATATGCCCTTCGACCGTTTAAATATCCAGGTTATCCACCATTATTAAGGATGCATGCTGTATGTATTAAACTGACAAGAAATAACATGATTTCTTGAGGGTTTACATGGTGTTACTTCTAACGATGAACTTCCATCTTTCCACCCTTCTACGTCACTTCCCTTACACTCAGAGACGTAGCTAGAGGGGGCCCAGCGGGGCGCTCGCCCCGGGCGCTGATAGCAAGGGGGCGCCGAACGAGCAAGAAGAAAGAAAAGTGTTGGAAATGAATAAACAATGCGGCGCCCCGTAAAAATTCTCTGCGCCCTACTAATCAATAATGTCGGTTAGCAAAGAAATGGATTTAAAAATTTTCTTGTTCGCTTCGCTCTCGCAACTCAAACGTTTCAATAATAGTCACAAGTTTTTCACTTATTATTAATAAGTGAAAAACTTGTGACTATTATTGGAACGTTTGAGTTGCGAGAGCGAAGCAACCGACTTATTAATTACGATGTGATATCAAGCTGCCGAGTAATGTCTTATAGATTACGCAGGAGCATTTTCAGTCAAACGGTCGAAGTCTGAAATGTGTTTCGATGGTGATGAATTTGCTTAGTTAATCACATCTTTCTACCCAATCGAATTAATCACGATGGTGAGAATGAAGGTATGAAAAGCAGAGGAGTGAAAAGAACATGCAAGTTGCTGTTTGGGTGGGAATATTAAAAATGAAAGTAAACAAGAATAATAATATTTTCGAACTTGAAGAAGTTGTAAATAGGGGCTTAAGAGGTCAGAACTTAACCAACGATTTTGTCTTTTTTAAAGACTGATCAATACCAGTAATTTTTAAAAACTCAATTGACATACGAATTGCTTCCAATTTGAATGTTTTTATTGGAATCATTTCTCCATTCGTTTCATACATATTTTTTCTGCATATGTATCTAGTTGTGTGATATTATTACCTATCTACATACATACAAAATATACACACATTATATATCCGTATGTATTCCGTTACATTTCACAAAAATTTTTCTACCGTAAAAGATTTGAAATTAAAATACTATTCAAATAGAGAATAAAATTACGGAAGTTTACAATTATTACTGGAATCAATGCTGTCGCCCATTTTGAACATTTTAAAAGAACATAGTTTCTAATGTATTGAAATTTCATTTCTTATGGATAGTTTGAAACGTTGTAAATAGTTGTAAAGAGCTGGAGAAAATTCCATTAAAATCCTTCTACAATAAGGAAGCCGTGTTAGACATGGAGTTAGTGAATGCAGATGGTGGCGTTGGAAAAGTCCGGGTCTCCTGAATACAGCGGGGATATCAGAAACCGGACGCAGCCATGAAGCTCCAGAAAAATGGGGTCGCGAAGTTTTGGGCGCGGGTTCTTTTTATACGCCTATTAAACATGGAATTGTGCGCGGGTGGTGAAGTTGGAAAGGTTCGGGTCGTCTGAGTACAGTGGTAATGTTAGAAATTGGGCCCTTGTCTCAAAGGACCAAAAATGGTGTCCCGAAATTCTATTTTTCTTTTAAGCGTGGAGTTATTGGATATATTTTGGTGTTGGAAAGCTCCGGAACCGGAGGCCCCAGAAATGAGGTCCCAAAAGTTTGGGTTCGGGTCTCTTTTATTTGCCCTTTTAACATGGTGTTGTACTAGGGTGTTGGTGTTTGAAAGTTCGGGGTCGATTAACGAAAGCGGTAATGTCAGAAATTGGACTCTGGCCTCGAAGCCGCAAAAAATGAGGTTCCGAAATGTTGGGCTCGAGTCCACTTTATTTCTCGTTTAAGCATGGGGTTGTTGCATGCAGATGGTGACGTTGTAAACATCCGGTTCCCCTCTGCACAGTGGTGGTCAGGAACCGGGCCCCCACCATGAGGCCCAGAAATGGGGTCCCGATGTTTTGGGCATGAGTCCCTTCTATACGCCTATTAAACATGGATTGTTGTACGAGGTTGATGGCATTGGAAAGGTTCGGGTCGTTCAGAGGTAATGTCAAAAATTGGACCCAGGATTCAATGTCCCGGAAAGGAGGTCCCGAAATATTGCTTTCGGGTCTCTTACATTCGGCTATTAAACAATGTGTTTTTGGACACAAGAGGTGGCGTTGGGAAGGTCTTGGTCCCCTGAGCAGTGCGGTGATGTCAGAAATCAGGTCCGGGTCCCGAAGTTTGGGTCGTGTTTTAAACCTTTGCAATGCCTCAATCTCAATACTTGATTGCGAGAGATAAAAGCATTAATTCAGCTTTTATTATGGTTTTATCTTGTACAATCAGGTATTGAGATCAAATTAGACAGAAGGTTTACGACACATAAAAAAAATGGGGGCCCGGAACCAATTTCTCACCAACGTTGTGTTCAAGGGACAAAGACTTCCAACGCCACTACTTTCATCCTATAACTCCATGTTTAATAGTCAAATAAAAGGAACCCGAGCCAAAAACTTCGGGAACCCATTTCTGAGGTTTCAGGGCCCCATCCCCGGTTTCTGACATCACCGCTATGCTCAGAAGACCCAGACCTTTCCTACTTTACCACTTTCGTCCAACAACTCCACGTTTAATAGGCAAATAGAATGGACCCGAATCCAAAATTTAGGAACCCCACTTCTGAAGTTTTGAGACCAGGGCCCGATTTCTGATGTTACATTCTACTCATACGTCTAGGACCTTTCAATGTCACCACCCGTGTCCAACAAATGTTTAAATGAGGAATAGAAGGGACCTGTGCTCAAAACTTCTAGATTCAATTTCTGAAGCTTCGAGACCAGGGTCCGATTTCTGACGTCACAACTGTGTTCAAGGGACCAAAACCTTTCCAATACTACTACCCTCGTCCAAACAACTGCATGTTTAATAGGCAATTAGAATGGAACCGAATTCAAAATTTTGGAACCCCGTTTCTGAAGCTTTGTGACCAGGGCCCGATTTCTGTTGTTACACTGTGTTCAGACATCTAGAACCTTTCCAATGCCATCATCCATGTCCAACAACTCCATGTTTAATGAGGAATAGAAGGAACCTAAGTTCAAAACTTCTAGATCCCATTTCTGAGGCTTCGAGGCCAGGGCTCGATTTCTGACGTCACAACTGTGTTCAAGGGACCAAAACCTTTCCAACGCTAGTACTCTCGACCAACAACTCCATGTTCAATAGGTAAATAGAATGGACCCGAATCCAAAATTTCGGAACCTCATTTCTCGGGCTTCGGGTTCCATTTCTGACATCACCAATGTGCTAATGAAATCCAGACCTTTCCATCGGCACCACCCGCGTCCAAGAATTCCACGGTTTATAGTCGAATAGAATGAACGTGAGCCCAAAATTTTAGGACTCTATCTTTATGGATTCGGGGTAAGGATTAGATTTCTGATATCACCACTGTGCTCAAGGGACCAAGATCTTTCAAATGCTACTAACTCCGGACAACAACTTCATGTTTAATAGGTGAATAAAAGAGACTCAAGGCAAAAGCTTCAGGACCCCATTTCTGGGGCCTTGAGTGTCTGATTCCATTTCTGACAAAACCAATGTGCTAAGGGGACAAAGATCTTTCCAACGCCACCACCCGCGTCCACCAACTAAATGTCTAACACGATTTCCCTGGCGTAGGAGAATTGGCTCCATGCTCTTTCCATAACTGTTCTGCAAATGGATTTGTATACAACCAAAAGTAGTTTTGTCAAGTTAAACAGAAAGTACAAAATAAGCATCTTGAAAGCAGCTCTTATTTGTAAAAGGATACATAATGATCGCTTTTGGTTGTTGCAATGTTCTGTCCAAGAAGCTTGATAAAAATTTAGCATAACAACAAAAGCTGCTTCTCTTACATGTAAAAAAAGGAAAAAAAAAGCTTGTTAAGGTAAGTGTAGAAGGGCGCCGAATTCTACTTCGCCCCGGGCGCCGAAATCTCTAGCTACGGCTCTGCTTACACTACAACGGAAAATGGAACATTTTTACAGAGTGGCCAGATCAATAATAGAAAAAGTATTAAGGTTAAAAATATTACGAACCAAAATTATCAAGAATGTAGTGGGTACTACAATATGTCCTGGTAGTTGTTGCCTTTCAACCTTTCAAGCATTTTGTGTATAGCATGCGTTAAGAGCAACCCAGCCTCGATGATAGTGTCACGAATGTTTATCACTGGTCAGAGAGTGAAGGATAGTAAAGAGGAAGGAATGACCAATGTCACTGATTGTTTGACTCTACTTTCATGTGGAAACGTTTTTCCTTGATTATTATTTCGTCATTCTTCTGAGACTCCTCTTTCCAATTTTTAACTGAAACAGTTTTCCTTTCTTTCACATCAATGTTTAAAGATCAGCGTAAAAGAATAATGTTGTGTCATTTGTAATAAATTTCTCTGGAACCCATCGAAAACAAATGCCGAACGTAATGGCGGAAATACTTGGCCCATCTATTAGTTCTTTTCTTTAGGATAAATTTACAGAACAAATTTAATTTTAAAATGACGGTCGTAAAGGATATCTGTTTTTTTTTTTTTTTTGATAGCGATGCATATATATGAGTCTATTCAGTTAAATCCATCAACAATACCTTGAACACACACTAGATCCAGAAATCAATTAGAAAATACTGTACAGCGTATTCAGTGCACAAGCTAATCAAATCCATTTTAAAAAAATCATTTTGGACGTATCTTCTTAAAGATCTTTATTCAAGCCCCTTTCAAAGCTTAAGAGACTCATGCTCAGATATTGTAAATAACTCTTGTAGTGTAATTGAGTTGTCCAGTTTCAAAACGACTCTTGCCCATTTACAGAGAATCCCAGAAAAACGTGGAAAACTGTAGGATTGATGCGTTTTGTAGAACTGGAAATATTTGAGTATGTTCAAGTTTTTCACATGAACACACTAAAGTATTCCCAGTTCTACAAAACACACAGATCTTACACTTTTCTAAGTTTTGTGGGATTTTCTGTAAATGTGCAAGAGTCATTTTGGAACTGGAAGAAACAATTATCTGAAAACACGGCAAGAACTTTTCCATATACTTAAGCGCTCCGTACGAAGTATCTATTTTTCTATTAACTTTGGTTATTGGACTTGTTTCCATCGTGCTCTGATCGCCTTGCGCTCATCCCTTTCGGTGCATTGAGTTACAGGTTCGTTTCCCGGTGGAAGAAACTTAGAAGATTTGAACGCATTACTGTCGTCATTAAATGACAGGGATTCCATCTTAAACTTTAGGTCCACGTCCCCTAGAACCTCGGTTTTGAAAAGAACGCTAAACTCTAATCCAACCAACCAATAAATAAAGACATATATAAAAAACAAATAAATTCTATATTTACCCTATCTATTCTGTAATTATGGACAGATAATAGTTGCGAAATCCAAATATGTAGTATCACAATTATGGCAGCAATGAAACATCTAATCATGTATACATTATTTATTTAGTCCTCTTTAGCACCTTATCTCTTTTTATCCGTGCGACAACTGTTAAATTTAACAATGGAAACATTGTAATGTATCACGTGAAATCTTACAATATGCTATTACAATTGGGTCTAAACTTAAAGGGCGGTATTCATAGAGGATTCGTTAATGGAGGTTTAGTCACAAACCAGTTAGTAAGCATACTAATTCTTTACCAAGGAAGGTGCACTTTATGGTATTCAGAGTCAACTTTGAGTACAAATAAAATTTTGATTTGAGTATGGTAAACTTATATAACCCCAATGCATCGGGTGAGAAAAATAAATGTGGCAACTACGGAAAAGTAGACGAGCGCATGCGTAGTCTGTAAAAATGAAAATAAATGAAATACGAAATGTTGTGTCGCACGCTAAACCATGGGTAAAAGGGGGGAGTTCTTAAGTTGACATAACTACAGCAACAGGACATGACGTCAGTTAATGTCGTCACTACCCTGGAGCACTTAATGCGCAGTGTATCCATAAGCAAGGCAGCTCTGTTGACAGTAATACTGCTGAGATAATATGCCAAGGTGGATTATAATTTAAGACATACCTGGAATTTGTTCGTGTACTGGTGGACAACAAAAAACACATTATGTTGTTACAGTGGTTGTGTGATTTGCGTTTTACATTCAACAAACGAACAAGATTATACACAAACAATGCACTGAATAATGCGTAAATAATTGCGGTTTGTCCCATCAAAGGCGGGAAGAACGCCGGGATTTTTTTTAAAAAAAAAATCTTATTTCGTGCTGCGCACTGATACGTGTATCAAGATTGAAATTTCAGGTTTCCTCAGTTATGTTCTATTTTTTAGGTGTACTGACATTCATGATATATCAATTTATTTTAGCACCAAATGAACACTTGTAGGTTTAGTAAGTGTTTTGGAGTGGCAGAAACGGGATTAAGAATACGTGGACATTTTTAAAATTACAATTTACAGGTAAAAGGTGTTAATTCAGAACACAAGACAAATGTTTAGGGAATTTATTTATGAAGGCGCAGAATATGTAAGTCATCTGTGAACATAGATACAGCAATAAGATGTTGCTTTAATTTTATGAAACTCTCCATATGGGCGTTATTCCAGGGCTGCAAACTAATGTACAAGGGACTTGAAATATGACTATTTCGCTGCTTGAACCTATCCTAACCTAACCCGAACTACTGCTACTTTACTACTACTAGTATACTATTATTACTACTACTAACATTACTGCCTTATTATACTACTACTACTACTAGCCTATTATTATACCATCATTGCTACTACCAGGGCCGAAACCAGCTACGGTTTGGAAGGACCGTGAATATGTTACGGGCGGCCAAGTCTTTAAAATTATATTATAAATATCTAAATTGTGTTTTTTGTATTAATAATAAAATTTTGAATTGAAGTCTGGAGGGGCCACAAAAAGTTTAGAGGGGCCTGGCTCCCCTCTGGTTGCGGTCCTGTCTACTACTCTACTACTACTACCTTGCTACTACTATACTATCATTACTACTATTACTACTACTAAGTGTGCACCCATATCTTTTTTTTTAAATGTAATTTTTGAACAATTATCTCTTGTAGCTCCCCTGAATTTTACCTGTTCCTGGTGGATCACTGGCATGTGCCAACACATATACAGTCTAGAAGGCGTGATGACACTATTTTCATCGAGAAATGTGGGTTTCAAACTGATATGAATTTGCCCACGTATTATTGATCTGAACTGCGGAAACTGCTCTATCCCAATTTAAGGATGCACATTAACACTGATGTAATAAAGTAATTATGCAGCCTATACCTAAGCTACACGAGGTTTACGTCTACGCACCCACCGTTTCAACTTTTGAAGTATTTCGTTTTATTAGCGTATCGACGTCGACCATACCCTAGACGCCGCATGGACAAAGTCGCACATAGTAGAACTATTCGCAAAATCAAAGTAGCCGAATCACTTATAGACAATTTTCGCATTTATTACTGCCTTAAAATGGGGAGGTCCTTAAGTGACATGAATTCCCGCCTATATCTGTGTGTGTTGTGGATTACACGCACAACATTTAACGGATTTATCAAGAAATACTGAACCCACAGGTTCAGCACCCACATAACTGCATTACTTATGAACAAGGGCGCCCATCAAGGGGGCCAAGGTGGGGCGCTCGCCCCTCAGAGGAAATTGTACTTGGGAATACTGAAAACCCAACAGAATTTTTACATTACTTACAGCAAAATTTGAAACGTCGCTTATACTTGCCCCCCTTGGAAACCACAACATGGGCGCCCTTGCTTATGAACTGCACACTAAGAAAAATCCGTTCTCCGGACAGCGGTATATTATACAAATATACAAAATCCTCTTGCTTACTACATAAATCAGTATGGGGCATATGCTACATACGCACTGCCCTTAGATGTTACATCATGCCATTGCAGGATGTCTGACATCTAACAGTTTTCCGTATATCACCTATGTTACATTCTGCAGCTATATTCTATTCTACTATGGACATTCTGCGTCGATTTGTATGTGAGATCCTGACCGCCTATATTGTTTCATACGGAAAGTACGTATAGATGGAACGCTTATACGGAAAGTAAGTATTATAAAACATGCGTTTTCAGTTATACGTTTGCTGTACGTTAAGTCCAAAAGCTACAGGAATTACGCATGTAACCTACCGTTTTGAGTACGCTACCTACAATTTTTTTTCACAGTATGTGCTTTGAAAACTAGCCATATATCGAATTACTGGGAGAAAGCATTTTTTGTTGAAATTCATTGCTGTTTTCTTAAACGTGTTTGAGGTTAATCTACCTAAAGCCAAACATACCACTAACTAAAGAGTTTCAGACAGTATTGCTGAGCATGAGTAGTCGCTAATGCTCTCGCCTTTGGTCCTGGGCTCGATTTCGGGCAGGGTCAGTCGGTCGAAAAGGTGTAACAGCTTTTTCAGGCTAGCTATACTAAATGAGGTTTTTTCTGGGATTTCCTCATTCACACCAGGTAAATGCCGGGATGGTATCTAATTTACAGGCCTCAGGCCGCTTCTTTCTTTATCCGTTCCTTATATCTCTCCCCCGTACCGTGATTGTGTGCTCGCCGAGGATGTCATCCCTCCAACCTGACGTGCTTAAGGCCATAGATGCCGGTAATGGCCATGACTTGTGTCAATAAATAAATAAATATTGACGAGCGAGCGCTAGCAAGCGAAGTCGGGTTAGAACGCCGCAATGCACGTTATATTTGTCCATTCTAATTAATAGCAAATAGTAATTGCAAAATTTTCTATTCAGCACACAATATTTCCAGTCTACTCAGTTCACAAATTACTCACATATCAATATCAATTATCTTTCCGCAACATGAACTCATTCCACCTATAAACATTGTGTTTTTACGTAGTTTTCGTCCCCCGTAATCCAACAGAACCCGAGAAATATATTACATACTTCTTTCGTAAATTTTGCAAATTCAAACTCGTAAAATATGACAGCACCATCGTTTTCTACGTACAGTAAACGTTACATAATTTTTAAAAATTAGTAGTACAGTCCTCTTTTACACACAGTCATTCATTTTAATCATAAATTACTGTTTTTATGTTTATGTATTCTACACCTGCATCCATTTATCCAGCGCCGTAACTTAGATTTTTTCTTGGGAGGGGGTAAGCATTAATACGCGTATTTGGTGCTCCTAGAAAAAAGTTGTTTTTCTAATTCTTGGGCTCCCTCTTTCCATCTTTCTCTTACTCTTTATGGGCCCGGGTCGTTAGTTACACCTTTGATCCCGTTCCATACATGACAAATGAATTAAGGGGGCAATATTGACAAATATCAAAGCCATACGAATAAACATTACTTCTAGGGCCCCTAATAGAAACTTTTTTTATTGAAATGGGCTCACGACTCATTTTTGTTTTATTTACTTTTTATGTGTTGTTTTGTTTATGTAATATAGTGGACATATTCGATGCTTCATTTATAATTTCATGTTCGTATCGTATACGGAGTAACAAAATGTTGTCTTAAAATGGGTACCCTCGAACGGCGGGGAGCTTCCTTGGGGAAGAATTTGCCCTTCTCCCTCCTGAAGTTAAGGCCCTGTCACTTATCACATACTAGGCTGGTAGCCAGCCCAAAAATCTAGGGGAAGCCCGGTAGAAGTTTGGGAGGGAGTCCCGATCCAAACGTACTATAGTTAATCATCATATTATACCTCAGCGTACAAATTTTCGACTAGAAATTGGCGACTAGAAATTTAGAGCTGGCGACCAGTGTTCACTAGGAATGGTTTCTGCCGGAACTCACAGAGCAGCGCATTTTCTGTTTTGTAAGAAAATAATTGTCACCGAGTGAGAGAAAACACGGAATGTGAAGTCTTTCTTTGTCAAACCAAAGGGTGTTTGGGGAGGGGGGCATCTCAATTTGTACGTGAGAGATACTGGCGACCATTATTTTTGGATTGGCGAGTGCATCTGACTTCGAAATTTTGCACCCTGTTCATTTGCAAGCGTACTGTGAAAATTTTAGGGGACCAGTACCGTAAAAATTTAGAGGGGCCCGCCCCCCTAGACCCCATAGATAAGAGCCTGTCACATATTAATATGATGTAGACCTATCATTAACTTTTATGTCAATTATATATCGTAGATCTCCAAATTTTTTGTGGCAACAAATATTTTGCGGAGCACATCATCAAATATCGCGTGTGGAAATGCTATGTTTTCATACAAATATACAAATATCTCTTTAAATATATTACTTCATTAACAGATAATCATTTTTAAACATATTTTCTTTACCGGTCTGTTACTCTAGTATAAAATTAATAAGTTGACACCAAATCAGCTGCAAACACTGCTCAACTTACTATCACATTTAGTGACGTCATATTGTGTGGTGCTCTGGTTTTGTCAACTTAAGATCTCCCGGGTAAAAGATTAGCCTCTACTCTAGATTAATTAGTCACATGTGATAACCTTCGTCAAATACTACATCCTAGTCAGAGACTCTGAATACAATTTTGATAACCTCCGTTAGTCAACCCCGTAGTATGACGTTAATCAGACGTCAAAACGGCTCTGCACAAGGCTCAAATTACTATTAAACGCTAACAAGGAGAGTATAAAACAATAAATTACAGTAATAATAAATTTATAAGGTCCATATTTTTTTTTTCAAATGTACTCCCATGCGCAAAAAAAATTGCGCGTATACTGTAACTCACGATTTTCCGTATTTATTCCTTTTTCCTTACGTTTGTGGGTAAAATTGAGTTATTAGTATGTGGAGATAACAGAGAGCAATCCATCTAAGGAGATATTTCCAAAAAATATAATAAAATAATAAAAATATAAACAAAAAACAAAATTATGCTTGGTTTTGTGTATACTGGCAACGATGATTTCTAGGGATTTTTTCAGTAGCACAGCACGATTGCGGAGGAAATTCAGTAGGAGAGTGGAGGAGCTGGATACTGGACTAAAATGTTGCATTTATTGGTTAAAACCTAGTGTGTAGATTGCCTGCCAAATATAAATTAGCTTCTGTAACTAAGATGTCGTACGAAAATATAGAATTAAACAGAAAAACTCTTATGTTAAGGTTCGAAGTGATACGCACCATGGTTATGAAGATTATTTCTTAAGAAAAATGAACAAACACAACGTAGCCTCTGTGGTTAGGTGGATAGAGTGGCGGACTCGTAGTTATTTTATTACTTTGACACCACATCGAATCCCATCCTATCCCATTTTTTTTTTTTTTTTTTTTTTACAAAACATTATAATTTTCATGTTAATAAGAACCGAAGCTATATACTAAGGACAACTTATTGATATCCAGGATTACAGTATTATTGGTAATAGCTATTGTTTTCAGTTCATGTTGTTGTATAGCTTCTCTCACCCTGTTTTCTTGGGAAAATAACAATTTTGTCTCCAACAAAATGTAAAGGATATATACGGACAGAAAAAGACATCTTAGTATCAAACGTGATTTATCGTGGTGAAATGGACTAGTTTGCCATTATTAAAAAAAAAAAAAAAAAAAAACTAAAGTAAATTACTGAAGTTGACTTCCCTTTAGCTTTTAGCTAAAAAAATATTTTTTTTCTTTATAAGACTATACTTTATGAGGCAAGGTGTGTGATCATACCCACAAATTTAGCTAGGGAGTGAAAGATAATCGTTTATACAAACATTTTACAGGTTTAGGTGCGTGAAACACCAATACACCATGGTCTCGCTTATCCGACCATCCTTTGTTACACATACCGTAAGATCCGATATATCATTGTAGAAAGCACCAATCGGCAAGAAGAACTGCAAGTTGTGGTCTTAATCTATTTTTCATGCTCTGGAGTATATCGCCTAGCGCGCCCGTCTACACGTTGACTCATACATCTATCATTCAGTGCAGACACGTACCCAGGTTTTCTATTCGGAGGTGGCCCAACACGAATCCTCGTAAGCACGTAATTCTAATGTTTTAAAAATATCAATATCAATAATAATAATAATAATAATAATAATAATAATAATAATAATAATAATAATAATAATAATAATAATAATAATAATAATGCAACAGTTCTGTATTTCTCTTAAACTTTTTCCTACTTTTCATTTATAAACCGGTTTACTTTGGAAACTGCATTATAGCACAAACAAAATGAAACATATTTTCGAGAGAAATGTAACTAAAGAAAACTGTCTGCTACGTATATCACATAACAAAAATAGCAAGAAGATATTGAGTGTATCGTTCTAATATATTAAAGTTAAAACAGAACGGAAACAAAATGTTAATCCTATTTAATTCCTGTTCTTTAATTCCAAATGGTATAATGGCATTATGGTATGTTCTTAGAATTATAACAAGACAACAGCACATTGCCCAAAGTTTGGACACTGACTATTAGTAAACTGATATAAAAGAATCTCAAAAGGGTAAAAGCATGTTTATTTAAAAGTGCTTGAGTTTCGGAGGGGGACAGCCCTCAGGCCCTCACGCTGGATACGTCCCTGATTCAGTGCAGTGCAGTTATTTGTTATAAAACATTATTATTAGATGTGAAATATGTAAAATTATATCATAAGTTTTACTTTTAACAGGTCTTTTCTTAACACATCCATATTATCCAGCGTTCTGCCTGCCTGTTTATGTCGGATAAGCGAAATTCTACTGTATTTCCAAAGCTAGCATATACATGAACTAGAATTGTATTGTCCTAGAACAGACAATAGTGTGAAATGCTTATATTAAAAGGCTGGAATAAAAAAAAAATAAATACTGCTTTGGTAGCGTGAGAACAAATTAAAAACAATTCAATATATTTCCTAGGTATTAGATTATCATCTTATTGTATCGATATGTATTCTTTTTTTAAACATAGTTTTAAAAGTCATACCATTCTCAATATTCCTAAGGAAATCGAAAGAAAAACTCCTATGTGCCTCTTGTGGCAAAGCGGCTTAAGTGCGTGGTCTGAAACGTTAAGGTATAGATAGAGTACCCGTACTTCAAAAATGCAAATCCGGGACGCTACTAAATTACGAGAATCTTTGAAATGCTTAAAATTGAAAGAAGTGTTGAATACTAATTTACTTTTCTCCATTAGATAGAGTTGTTCAAGCATTACGTTATCACATTTTTATTCCTTTCACTAGACCTTCTTCCAAGGGCGCCGATTTCTCTGTAATTTTTTTTTCTGGGAGAGCATTCAAATGCAGACGATGTATATTAGGATTTTAAGGCAAATTGCATTCAAATTATGCCAAAGATTGTATATTCATAAATACAAAGGGGGCCTACATGAGCTTTGGGGGGCCTGGCCCCCTAGGATCGGCGCCCTTGCCTTCTTCCTAGTTAAGCAAACGTAAGCAGATGATTTACTCCCTTCCCCTGGTAAGCAAAATTGTTTTTGTTTCTCAAGATTTGTTGTGTTTCGTGAAATAACAGCAGGAATTTCCAGATTACTTAACCATCTAAATGAATGTTTTCACTTAGAGCCATCCCGTCGATTCGCTTTGCCTAGGACTAAAATAAATTAAGGGTCAATAATGAAAGAGACATGTGGATCGAAGATCTTTCTTTGTTCGAACTTTGATTTTTTCAAATCCATGATGGGAAATTATATTATGTGTACAATTTTCGAAATTAATAGTATACAATCGTAAAAATATCTTACAAAACGATGGTTTAATGCAAAATACTTTGACTCAAAGAATAAATTACAAGTAATAAACTTGTTACTTTTCCTGAAGAGTCTAAGTCTTGAATGAGACAGAGGCTCTTCAGCGTAGTGCTTGGAAAGATTGCCTCACTTGTTCTACCTTCCCTTGATTCGACTTGATCCTAAACGGATTATTCAGAAGTCGAAGTCGGAAGATGTTTCCCATTTTTCCCAAATACTCTTGGTCGATTACAATCTGCCTCACTTGTGAGGGGACAACCCCATGCCGTAAGCGTCGGTGGACTACCGATAGGCAACTAGCGACATGTCCCCAAAAATTGGTGGTCCAGCAGCCAAAAATTGGTCCCACTTCCGCTTTGAAAATTATACCACCACTGGCAGAGAAGCGACGGAACGCCAACGAACCACAAAATTGTTCCCCTAAAATACGTTAAATCGCCTTTGCATTAAGGTGAGTCTACAAACACTTTTTTAAAAAAAGTAAAAATAAAGTGCCCTGAGCTGGGCGTGAACCACCAACCTTAGGGTTATTAGTTGCGTGTTCTTCCGAATTCGCCACGGAGGCACGGATCACAGCTTGTAGAGTGATAAATCGTTGAAGTATTTTTAATATTTCTAATCAGAGTGCTCCATTAACCGTGTATATTTGACGATAACTGTTTGGAATCAGATCAAATGCACTCGTCATGTAATTTTATAACAAAATGGCAAGCGTCTATTTACTTTTTTCATAGTTCTCCCATATTCACTTGCTAGTGATCGGCGACAGTTGCCAACTAAATTCATACAATTATACGCACCCATCTCAAGATTTTTCACTTCATGATGTAAAGGCAGGAGTTACTCTTCACCCCCGGAGCTCAAGTATTGTCCTTATAATAACAATTCGTCAGGGAAAAGTAATATATAATAATAACCGCATGCTCATGACTGGCGATAGTTCGTGTTGGTCCCTTTGCGATTCTCCGTGACAAATCAAAGGAGCGGGGATCAAAATGAAGTCCTCGCTGTTACGTGGTGGTAACTTCAATATCCCCGATTCTAGATATCTGCTTCGACTCGACGAATCCCTGCCACTAGTGGCACACTAGCGGCAATCCTTCGACGCGTCGCTATATTGACGATCGCCATTTACCAGCAAGTGGGCCCCTAGGTGTTGGCGACGTTTACGGCATGGAGAAGCTAATAAACAAACAAACCAATAAATAAATCTAAAACCTTATAAAAATGTTTTCCCAAAATTTACATCTAACAAAATCATTTGTTGGTATTCCAGAACTGCAAATTCACCTGTATTCATAATTTACTTCTATCGTAGTTTTGATATGAGAATGATGTGTCTGAAACTGTAACACAGGTCATTAAGACCTTCTTTTTTTGCTTTAGTCAGATTTAGCAGTTTTACTTAGCAGTTAGTCAATTTGGATCTGTGATTTTAGAGTTTTGGAGATTTCCTTAAATTTTTCATTTCTACAACAGTTGGCAACTAACACCATTAACGTATCTCTTTCGATATTTCCATAGGCAATGGCTTGGTCACTCCCAGTATATTTCATACAATGAAGTACAGTGTCTTACTCCATTAATCCGAACTACATTTAATATCCAACAACTCTGTACATTTTCTCTTAAATCTGCAAACTTTCTACTAGGTTAAAACTGAGTATTTTCTATTTTCTTCCTTTCTTGCTAAAACGAAAGTGTTCTTTAGACAACCTGAAATGATGACTCTATATTACATTATGTTGCATAGGGCATTTTATGTAGTATATCATTTGACAGCTGGACACTTTCTTCGTAGATTGAAAGCAACAGGGATTAAGTCCTTCTACACTTACATGACAAGTAAACAAACTCTTCTTAATTCGTGGAATTGTGCCAATGCACTAGGTTCAGGGAATTTTTAATTTAAGATTATTATTATTATTATTATTATTATTATTATTATTATTATTATTATTATTATTATTATTATTTTATTGACTTAGGTTTTCCTGAATATTAAGCAATATTTCACAAAAAGCTGGTATTTTTAAACAAATGTGTTCGATATCAAGTTTTCATAAAGTAGTCACTCTCTCCTATATATAATTTCAGAGGGGCCGCGGTGGCTCAGTGATAAAGCGTTCACCTTTGGTGCATGGGATCCTTGGTTCGACCCCAGCTCGCACCAAGTGAATTTTGTGGTGGACAAACACCATGTGCATGGGTTTTCTCGGGGTTCTCCCGTTTTCTCCCACTTTCTTCATTCCACCATTTCATTCATTTCTCATCATCACCGTGTCCTTTAGCCTAGTCGGTATAACCGTGGGTCGTAAAACTTAAAGATTTGATCTCAAATAATTCCAACCCAAACAGTTGCAGGAAGTTTGTCATTTCGAATAAAACAAACTACTCTATAAAATTCTGAGTATTATTATTTTTTAAATATACAATTCTAGCGGACCTTATTTCTAAATCGAAGGGTAAGAAGACTAAATTCACTCTTATTATTATAGATTAATTTCAATTGAAGCAGTTAAAATAGTTGGGGAAAATTAGAAAGCCATACCCTATATTCCAGTGTGCCACAACCGGATAACAGGCATACTGGCGTGTCCAGCAAATTACAAGAATTTTTGTCGAGTTTATTTTATTTATTATTATCAACGATTCTCCCATGGATCAGCTGTCTGTATACAGTTAAACAAACAAGTATCACGTTGAGGGAATGAGTGTAATTATTTACTTTAATAGTAATAGAAAGGTATATTTTCTTGTATTCTCTACCGGGAATAACTGCATCCGGTCTAGAAAGCTGGGGCTAACAACGAAGGAACCCGATGTGCCAAACACACACCACTCTATAGTCATGAGTGCCACAAGTCCTTTTCTACGTCTTGGCACCCTAAAGGTTGTTGCCTTCAAAGAGAGAGAGAGAAATAACTTAAGTCCATTGCACTTCCATGCTTAACCCTTTGTTTACTGACGGTACTTTTAAGTACATGCAGAAAGAAAACGTTATAGGAAATCATTCGTACTTTGTGTTCGAACGGTACTTCTTGGTAACGCTTCACTCTGTTTTGCAAAACGACCAACAGCTGGCTGCACGATGTAGAAGAAATATTTTTCCCACCAAAGCCATTTTGTTTCAGCAATTCAGAAAGGGTGCCACGAAGTTTTCGCTACTAAGGATTTGAAAGGTCCTGGAGAGTTAACTAAAACAGATAGGTGCTCAGATATTTTTTATTTTTATCAACGTACTCAGTATTCATGTATTCATTGTTTAGTTTCGGAATCTTTAGATTGTTGTGTGCGAGAAAGCCAATTGTTGTTTCTTGCCTTTGAAGTACCGTCCGGGCTGGAAAGATAGATCATTGGCTCATTTTACTTGTTTTTGTTATTTTTATGGGAGAATTGAGTAAACTTCTCCATGTAATGTGAAATGTGTTTGCAACTTCTTTGAATGAATGAAGCATAGATTTATCTGACTTAGATGCAAGCAGTGGCGTATGTGGACAGGGGTTTAGGGGGCATTCGTCACCATGAATTTTTTTATATAACATAATGTATATTTGGAAATAATCTGAAAAATGGATACCGTAATCAAGTCAAAGTAAATAGGGAATATTCGGGAAAGCATCTGATGATCAATCTTCCCATGCTGGTCGCGCCAATAATGCACTCACTAATACATTCAGATGTTTCATTGGTGCGACCAGCAAGGTACCCATGAGGAGAGTTTGGGATTCAATCTGATGAGCAATCATACTTCCGGTTGTGCTAGTAAATTTGTAAGTTTCTACTAGATTCCTCAGTAACATTAGTGTAAATAAAATGAACATACGGCGCAACAGCCTGTTAGGACCAGGGCCAGCTAAGCGGCTTGTCTGCGGGGTGTACGTAGTCAGTGTGCCGCTATTCCCAGCCGCTTTGAGTAACCTTCTCCACTGGTTTGATTCCGGTTTCGTCGGCACTCATTTTCAGAGGATGAGTGAACCTCTGGGATAGTGCTCTCAACGGGTCGGGTCAAGGTCCAACCCAACCCGACCTGGGACCCGATTAGCTCTAACTTGACCCGACAAGTGACTCGAGCTGCTCTGACCTGATCCGACCCGTTTGAGAGCAACACTCGGGGACTTAAGGTCTGAGGTGAACGGTTCCTCTACTACACCCACCGGAAATTGAACCGTAGTCGATGGATGGGCAGTCGGCCACCCTACCGACTGAGCTACAGGCTAGGCACATTTGAGTAAATAGGGCTCTAAAATTAACTTATTTGTACGATATTTATGTAATTCTCCTACGATACTAACATTTTTAGATGGCTGAACATAGACGCCTGCTCCCCTCAGACGAAATCCGTTTTTGCTTGGAAGAGATGGACGACAATGTTGTAACGCCTGAGGTTTCAAGCGACGGAAACAATGAAAATCCGAGTTTTGGTCAACAGGCAAGTTCTTGTTCCAGAGAATCGCCATTACCCGAAGATGTGGAACCAGAAGTTGCTGTTAAAGTTGAAGAAAGTTCGCTTCCATCGAATATTCCAATCGCAAGGAAACGGCGGAAGAAGGATGCAAGCATAACTATCCCGATTTTCACACTAAAGAAAGGTCCCATTACAGAAATATTCTATTCATTGGATACCGCTACTGATTATTTCCTGAAATTTTTTGAAAATAATGTCATTAATAACATCGTCTGCCAATCCATTTTGTATTCCGTGCAAAAACAAAGGAAGATACAGAAGGAATAAATGTGGAAGAGATTTATGGGTTTCTTGGTTTACAGTTTCTCTTTGGGTAGCACAACTTCCGAAAATCAAAGCCTATTGGTGCAGTGATATAGATTTATGCGTTCCAATCGTGCCAAAATAGTCTAGGCTCAATAGAAATAGATCGAAATTAGTATTAATGTATATACTAATTTCGACGTTATTCCTGTTGGTACTTAGGCTACCTTGTATTCAACTGTGGTTATAGTGTTGCCAAAATGTATTGAGCCGTGGCAAAAAGGCAAACTAAAGCTCACCCTCGACACACCCACGAGTTGAGCCAATAAGTGTTCAGCTGTTGCTAAACGGGAGAGAATTAGCGAAAGGGAGTGGAATTTCTTCAGTCGACAGCAGCGCTCAGAACAGAAGACTAGGTGTCAACTCAATGTGGTATATCTATAGTAAATGTCTACATTTATTTCTGAGTGGTATTAAAGGTCAGTTGTTCGCTTACAATGTCATATTTTATTTTAAAAATCACAAAACAAAGAGTTAAAACATTTTCTTGTATACTGTACATTTTGTGAAAAATGACATTTCTGACCTGACGGTACTTTTGAGTCAAAGGGACCGCCAAAAATTCAAAAAATATTTTTTTTAATTGTTGCGCAAAAATATTTTATTTTACTCCAATTCAAGCAAAAAGCACTAAGGAGATCATGTCTAGCTTCATTGGTTCATAATGTCGTAAATAAAGGGTTAAATAAATACATTATGTAAATAACTGTTTCGTTTTCTGTTTTTATTATTATTATTATTATTATTATTATTATTATTATTATTATTATTATTATTATTATTATAAATTTCTTAGGAAGTTGACTGCCATATGTATGCACACTGCTGTCCCGTGCAGCGCCTCGTGTATGATTTCCCATACATAAACTATATATATTCCAAGTTTGTTGTGTTCGTTCTATAGGTGTGTTTGTAATTAGATGCATATGGCGTAGAAGTCAAAATTTAATGTCCACGCTACGTATATGCAAAACCATAGACAAAGAAATTTATGAACAAAGACATTTATGGTGCGAAAACAAAGGGCAAAAATAAAGAATTACTGGCGGATTGTTGCCAGTTGTGCACAGTTATTAACGGTTAACAGTGTTAAATTTAAACACATAGTTTTAATTAAGCACGAATTTAACTTATAGAGTACAGTGCGGAAAGGCTGAGGAGTTTGCTAGGATCGTTACAATATCGAACCCCGTAAAATGTACTGCAAACCTGTCCGCAAGCCCCCCGTAATGTTCAACAGATGTTGTGTATTAATGCTCATTTCAATGCAAACCTATATAGACCTACGCACTTCAATACTCAACGAAGGTGCAGAGACTATTCATGAGTTCCAGTATTAAACTCTCTCACCCAATGTATTCTCCTAACATGTCTCCCAGCGATTACAATATTTTTTGGTATCTCAATCACTTCCTAGTAGGATAGCTTTAACTAGAGACCACTGATTAACCTGGTATTGGATGTTTCACTTTCTTACCTTTGGAGTTGACAGTCATGGGTTGGACTTTTACACGCAAATATCTAATATTAACAACGTTTCTTCTAGAATTTCGTAATATTGTATTATTTCTTTGTATTATTCATTAGCTTGGTTAGACTTGTTTAAACACTTTTCTCTTTGCACCTATTCCTTAACGTTGGATAGGAACGGGAATGGGGAATGGCGGAAACTTCATAACGAGGAACTACGCAATTTATATGATCTACCCAACATTGTTAGGGTCGTCAAGTCTAGGAGGCTTAGGTGGGCGGGTCATGTAGCTAGAATGGAAGAAAGTAGAAATGCTTTCAAAGTCTTGAGTGGAAGACCAATCGGAAAACAACCATTAGGAAGACCTAGGCGTAGATGGGAGGACAATATTAAGATGGATCTCACAGAGATTGGAATACAACGTAGAAACTGGATGCAGTTAGCTAAGAATAGAAGTCAGTGGAGAGCTTTTGTGAACGCGGCATTGAACCTCCGGGTTCCATAGGCCATATAGTTAGTAAGTTTTTTTAAAGTGTTATAAAAAGTTTATGTCTAGAATTCGGTCCAGATACGTCGAACAGTATGGCCTCTATTTGAATACATGAAAAAGCGTGACGAACCGACAGACGAACAGATGGACAGACATCAAATTACTTTTTCGATATGTGGGGGCGTGAAACTTGAATTCATTGAAATCTCGAAGTCGATTTTTATCACTATTACTACAATTTCTTCTTTCGTCGGTCGAACGTGAAAACGAATAGGAATACAACGATACGTAAGGTGATAATTTGTAATTCCCAAAATTTAATAAGTTTAATGTGTTGCCGTGCTAGAAGAAAATGCTTATGCCTGTTTGTTATATCATTTTAATATCAGTTTTTCACGCTAATATAAAATGTAGAAATATGGTATGATTATCGTTCATATTCATGCTATCTTTTGGAAATATTCGTGTTCCGCATACATAGATCTGTATAATTTAGCTTCGTTCAACGAAAACATTCCTTACACAGACATGATTGCATTTTGAAATCGTGTTTTTGTCGTCGTTAGAATTTAGTAAATATAAGCATAACACTCAAATTAGTTTTTGACTTTTACAGAAAACCAAATTTCTGTAAAAAAAAAAAAAGCCAAAAAGAAAAAAACTGCGGCTGACTTAATCCCCACCCTCCTTGTGCAGTGCATAATAAAACGCAAGTGTTATATAAATTATCCCCTACTTTCATTCGTTGCCGCTAGCGCAAATTATAAATATTTTTTTTTTAAAAAAATCATTCCTATAAATCAAAAAGGCCATCTAATCAAAGTAAATAATTAAAAAAAATAAAAATAAAGTAATTGTTTTTAAGCACTCAGGTTGTTTAATATATAATTTGCTTGTAGTTTACTTATTGTATATTATTTGTTTAATCATAATACATAATACTCGTAATTTTAATCTCACGTTAAATTCTTAGCCGTAATCGCTCGTAACTTTACAGTGTATTATAAAGATTTATAAGTTATTTCCTTTAATTTGTTTTTGTTTTTTTATTCATTATCTTTACGGCAAGCACTTTTCTCTTCCCCAATATCTTTTCAGCAGCCGGTGAAAACGGGAACTGCTTATATAGTTTATAATGACCTTTCGTGGGTGCTAAGAGCCACAAAGCCAAAGTTTAAAGCAAATGGTTAAAAAAATGTCGTCTGTTAGCAATCCAAAATAAATCGTCCTATTCCCAATAAACCCACAAAGGTCGGTCATAATTTCTTGCAATTGTGGATATGAAAAAAAAAGAGAGAGGGAGAAAGTCAATACTCTAAAAAGAAAAAAAACACAAGCACACACACACACACAGACAAACGATAATTTAACATCAGCTTTTTCCTTTCTTCCTTTTTTTCACGACAACAAGCATCATTCGATGTAACGTCATGTCGATATAACAAGGGGTAAACTTGGGAAGACTGTCAAGGTCGCGTATGTTATTTTTCCTGTTCTTGACACACAAATCCGAAGTGAGTTGTCTGCTGTTCAAGAACGGACAGGTAACATACAAGACCATAAACTGAAAACAATAACTGTTTCCAACAGTACACGTATTCTAATACTGAATAAATACGTCGATTAAAGGATACTATCAATAAGTTATTTCCTTATTATACTGTTTCGGTTCTTATTAACATCAAAGTTATACACTTCCAATAATGTTTTGTTAAAAAAAATGGGATGGAATAGGATGGGATTCGATGTGGTGTCAAAATAATAAAATATCTACGAATCCGCCACTCTATCCACCTAACCACAGGGGCTACGTTGTGTTTGTTCTTTTTTCTTAAGAAATAATCTTCATAACCATGGTGCGTATCGCTTCGAACCTTAACATAAGAGTTTTTCTGTTTAATTCTATATTTTCGTACGACATCTTAGTTACAGAAGCTAATTTATATTTGGCAGGCAATCTACACACTAGGTTTTAACCAATAAATGCAACATTTTAGTCCAGTATCCAGTTCCTCGACCCCCCTACTGAATTCCCTCCGCAATCGTGCTGTGCTACTGAAAAAATCCCTAGAAATCATCGTTGCCAGTATACACAAAACCGAGCATAATTTTGTTTTTTGTTTATATTTTTATTATTTTATTATATTTTTTGGATATATCTCCTTAGATGGATTGCTCTCTGTTATCTCCACATACTAATAACTCAATTTTACCCATAAGCGTAAGGAAAAAGGAATAAATACGGAAAATCGTGAGTTACAGTATACGCGCAATTTTTTTTGCGCATGGGAGTACATGAAAATTATAGCCTGGGACGATATTTGCATTACGTATACAATTGAACATTGCAAAGTCATACAGATAAAATAGTAGTCAAGAGGAGATAAGACGTTTCCTTTCAGTTGACGTGAATGCCCATGATTGGAAATGATTTGCAAAAATTCTCAAATATCCTCTCATACAAGTTGGAGTTCTCGCCAAAAGATTAGTTCTTGCAATGGCTGTAAGCCCTTGCCTGGATCTGTAATATAAATTTACATAATGAACCGAATGAAATGAAAAAAAAAAAAAGATCTGAACATTTAGTACATTTCACTATCGCTAAGTAGGGGAGGCCGGGGCTGGTTGGCGAACTTTCCATTCTTTATTTTTTATAATCAGATAGTGCACTGTATTGCAATGTAATGGATGTGTACGGACAGACCAATGTTTACTCCAATAAATTAAATTTTGTTTTTGTTTTATTGCTTACAGTTTTCGATAAATAACTTTTTCTTTCTTTTAAAGTGGAGTATGCCAACTGACCCCTAGTAAGGAGCTGGTTGGCTGATATTGTGGGGTTAGTTGGCATACTTTTTAAATATAGCAAAACAAACAAAAATTGGATTTATTAGTAGTAAACGTAATTTTTCTAAATTCTATAATATTGCAATGAAGTAGGCTATTGGAAGTTTGAAGTGACTTTTATACACAACATTTAAAAGTATCAGCATTATGAAATATGAAAACTTCTTTCTTTCATTCTTGCTTGGTTGTCATGACATTGAAAGCTACAAGATTATCAAACCTGTTTATTTCCTGCTGTTTAAACAATAGCTAAGAGAAACTAAGATATGTTTTCACTGAATTATCGAGAAATGCAGTTTATTTCCTACCTTTCACAAAAAAAAAGCAATAGCTAGGCCTATATTTTTATAAGAAAAGAGCACATACAAAATATTCTTCATCCTGAGAATTAGGCATATTCAGAAAATTCAGAGTCCGACATCCAGTCTTATTCCGATTTTTAAATTTTGACAGTAATCCAATATGAGCATGTTATTATATAACATTGAAGTAAAATATTGATAGAACTGTAAACAACATAACAATAAAACAAACAATGTACCAATAAAAGTAAAATAAAATGAAATTCTACACAGGGCTGTTTGTCATACTTGCCAACCAACCCCAAGCCCATGTTGTGCAACGAAGTCGTAATTACTCAGCAATTGTTTGGCATTTACGTGTTATTGTTTGAATATCAATAAAAACAAAGTTCAGATCTAACTAATGCTATATTAGTTACCTCTGTACTCCAAGTAATGATCATTCTGTGATGTAACGAAGAACTAAAAAAAAATATTTCAGACTGGCAAAAACACTTTACCTAATAGACATTATCCGCAAGTTACAAATTCCATATGAAGGTGACAGCTGTACAAATTCCATAGGTTGCTCTTTTATGACATCAACAACAGCTCATTATGTTAATTAATAAAGTAGTTGTATGCAGTTCGTCAACCAGCCCCGGTCTCCCCTATTGCGAAATTTGACATATGATTCTAGTTACGAAAATAAGCTTTAAATTTATTTTGTGCAATAAAAATTAGCTTTAGTTCGGAATTTAAACGCTACAATACATGGAAAATACATTTCGATACTATTGACTTCAAGTAACACAGTGCAGTACATTTTGATTAAACTATCCTATATTACACTTCCGTACGTTAAGAGCTGAAAATTTATAGGGAAAATTGTAACACTTCAGCAAAAATACAAGTGAGTAAGATTTAAATTCTTACTCAAATATTACAGTACATCCCAGAAAGAATGAAATAAACATTAGTACAAACAGTGTTAAACGTAACGGGATAATTTTATTCGAGTTTAAAGTACCTTTCCAGCATCGAGGGTATGTGAGACGATACCGACACCAGCTACTGCTTGGGTTCGTACCCGAAGAAAGTACACACCGAGAATCGAAACCTACACAACGCGCGCTATCCACTTCGGCATACACAGAATGTTAGAAGAGCTAATCTATATTATAAAATTGAAAGTGACTATGTTCGTGACTCTTAATCTCTTGAATCACTAGGCCCATCTCGATCAAATTTTCAACATAGATGAGGTTCTGGACATTGAAGTTTATATATATATATATAATTTCATTTTGACGGTAGAACTTAAGGGTGAGGGCAATATATAAAAATAAATCAAACTTAATAACTCTTGGACCGTATTTCGATCAAATTTTCAACATAGATGAAGTTCGGACCTGGGATGGATACTATCATTTTACTTTGATGGCGCAGCGTACGACAGGGATATATATAAAATGAAAGTAACTGTCATTGTGACTTCATCACTCTTGAACCATCCAACCGATCTCGATCAAATTATTGACATGGATAAGGGTCGGACAAGGGATGGTTTTGAACATATCACTTTGACTTAGGGAAAGGGAGACATTTTAAAATAATCGAAAATGACCGATATTAGTGTCGAATCTATAGTTTGTGGAGTCGTTGAGATGAACAGTGACACTTTCGATGCTGTTTAAATCCAAATTGTGCCCCTCAACTTGGGATTGGTGGCGGAGGATATATATATATATATATGTAGATGATCGACAATGACCAATATTACTGTCGAATCTATAGTTTTCGAGGTCGCTGAGATGAACAGGTGCCACATCCGATACCGTGCTCAAGACATGAGGGAATGTGATACACAAAATTACCGAAAATGACCGATATTAGTGCCGAATCCATAGTTTTCGGGATCGATGAGATGAATAGTTACCAGGGTTGACTGGTTTAAACCAAGACAGTTTAAGCCATGGTATAACATTGATTTAAACCAGAGGTATTTTTTTTAAAAAAAAAATACTCGTTTAAACCAAGAAAAAAGAACGAAAAATGTTTTAAAACGTGTGAACTTCATGTTTACGTTTCCATAAATCAAACCATCTGCAACAGTTTTATCTCCTTTTCATCTATTAATCAAGATGTTCCATGTTCAATTCTCGGTTGAACTACAACCATTCTTTTTTAGTGTAAACCGAGAAGATGTTTGAATGTCACTTTAAGCTAAAGTCTTCTTCTTGATAACCTCGGTATTGCATAAAGATGTGAAGCCTAAATATACGAAACGCAACGAAATTGTATATTTCTCCTTCTCTGAATGCTTGTTGTTTTCTAAATAAGCAAGGGTTGCTTAAATATATTGATAGACAATGGCAAAATTTATCAAGTGTCTACGTAGCTTCAAACATTAGCTTAGATTGGACTTCAAATTTATTTAATGATACCTATATACTAAATTTGTAACTTAATACCTCAATTTTGAGTACTGATTACGATACGTTGACCCTAAAATTTTACACCCAAAGCAATAACGGGATTTGCTTTGCATTTAAAGTAATAACAAGATTTTCCCAATGCCTAAGGCGGGAGTTTCCCATTTATATGTAATTCTGTATAAGAGTTTCACTTGTGCAACTGTTTATCATTTTGTCCTTCTGAAATGACTCTCGATAATTACAATTACAAGTGTGTAAAGATTAGTACAAGGTATCAGAAGACCTACGTGAGTGAGTCGGCAGACTCATCGCATTTGTGGCTAATTTGTCCTGGTTTCGAGTGCAAATGGAGGACAATTTCTCTCGGATGAAAGCAGGGAAGCGGTTTAAATTCCGCTTTAAACTTATGTGAACCCTTCCAGCATAATCCCATTGTTACGTACTAACATCAAGGCGAAACAAACTTATTTCAGTCCGTATGTAATATAAATACGTAGAACTAGTTATTTAAACCAAGAAAACCTGCTTCAAACACACACACATACACAAAAACAGTTTAAACCAAAAACATTTTTTCAGTTTTTTTCTAATAAAAAACATGTTTTTTTCGACCCTGATAGTTACACTTCTGATGCCGTTTAAATTTCAAATTCAATCACAAAACTTGGAGACGGAGAGGAGGAGATACATAAAATGATTTAAAAATAGCCAATATTAATGTGGAAATTAGTATTTGAGGTCGCTGAGATGAACAGTGACACTTCCGATCCCGTTTCAATCCAAATTCAGCCGCAGCTTGGGGGACAGAGGATACGTATAAAAATCACCGAATATGATCAATACCAGTATCGAATCCATAGTTTTCGGGGTCGTTGAGATGAACAGTAACACTTTGGATGCCGTGTTACACAACATCGGGGAAGGAGAGAGGAATACATAAAATCGAAAATGACCGATAATAGTGCCGAATCCATGGCTTTGGGGTTGATAAGATGAAGAGTGACACTTCCGACCCCGTTTAAATCCAAATTCAGCCCGCAAATTGGAGAAGGGAGGATAGGCCGGGATCTGAGGGGGATTGAGCATGCATGGAAAGCCTAACGCAATTTTATTTCTGATTATTGTTATAGGCACTATTGTGATCGTGAAAACCGATCTCTTCGCCCCCCAGCGTAGTCGACAACTTGGGGGAAGTGGGAAAATAGGTGGGGCGTCCTAATAGCCCTCCTAATTGGCCCAGGGACACGAAAAATACCTCGTTGAAAAGCTTATGGAACAGAAATTTCGACGAGGTAACGTTTGTTCTCCCAGTGCCCAACATGTTAAAGAAGAAGTAGAAAATAAAATATTAGGAAGAATAATTATTTTTTGTAAAATTCGTGGGACGCTGGCAACGTTGTTGCTTGTCGTACGCAGAAAAAAATAATCTTACATCTAGGCCATACATAGGCAACAATCATATAATGAAATGAAGGGCGTAGATACAATAGCAAGAGAGATACAATTTCGGAACTTCCTACCTCCGATGGTCACTCTGTACATATTTTTCTATGGACTGTCGTCACGTTGGCAGCCCTAGCGACGCCTAGTGATGGGCAGTGGGAATATTCCCGGTGGGAAGGAATTAAAAAACTGGAAATAATCCCGAGTTTTTTTCCCTCGCCTATAAATTCCCGGGAATGAATTTATTTGCATTTCTTCACTTTATCTTCCAAATTGTAATAACCATATGAGTAATTATATTATTTTAATATATTATGATTTATTTTAGGTTTTAAAGAATTTGGAGGATAAAAAATTTAAAATTCTTTGACTGTACTTTATATAACTAATAATATGACTTTTAAAGTTCCATTTCCGTTTGCACTAAAAAGTATGGTAAACGTTTAGTATTAGAGGGCCAAAGCTAGCAAAACTTATTATGACTTATGGAAGAAATAAGTTGATAGTGGTGTTCAAGTAATCAAGAAAGTATCGAACACAATTATTTTTAGGGCAGTAGGGAATTTATAAAACCGTAAAGGTAAGTGGAAGGGATTTATGTGAGAAAAGAAAGTGAATTGTTGCTTACGAGGATAGAAAACAACGTGCCCTGGGTGTCTGCATATGCAGTTTGTACAACAGAAACTGCTACGGGCTAGCAAAGGCAGCGTTGAAGCACCCCTAGCCATCCCGTTGACTTACAGGGAGGTTGCGGGCTAGTTTGACCTTACGGGAGAACTCTGCAACGCAAATTAGAAGTATCCCATTCGTAGCCCGTAAGCAGCCCTCAAAACAACTATGCATACGGCCCTAAGACTCCATATCTGATTCTCTTACACGATTCACCATTACATTCCGACAACGAGAATGCAAATGCATTTGCTGACTATCTCCAAACTATATTCACACCCTCAGAGTCTGACAACATCACTCATCCAGTCGATTAAGTCGATCTTAACTGTCCTTCATTTCAACCTCATATCTCTCATACAGTCCCCAACCATGCTCTTACCAATCCCATCACATTCTCAGAAATCACCAGTGTCATTCAGCGCTAACGCAACACCTCACCAGGTTTCGATTCGATCACTTATCGGCATATTAAAGAAAGCCCCAATATATTACTCACTCTTCTGGCACTTATTTATACTTTTATCTTACGCACCGGGTTTTTTCCAACGGACTGGAAAGTATCGAAGACACGCATGTTTTCCAAACCTGGTAAAGCGCAGTCAGATGTTTCTTTATATCGACTTATGCAGTTGACAGCTACACTGAGTAAAATATTCGAGCGCATTCTTGTGAGATGCCTTCATCCATATTTACAAGACGCCAACTCCTTCCGACTAATCAAGCAGTTTCCGTCCCTCATTCTCCATTAATGAACAGTTTTTTCGACTAACCACGCTCATAACCAACCATTACAACTCCACCCAACCCTCGTGTCTCGTACTTTTCGACCTTGAAAAATTTTTTGACAAGGTTTGGCATCTGGTGCTAATTTATAATCTCATTAAATTTCAGTTTTCGATGGCATACATTAGCATCATTTATTATTTTCTTGTCTGTCGTATATCTTATGTTTCCATTAACGAACAGCTCTCACATCTCATTTTTCCCATGTGTGGTGTTCTTCAAGGTTCCACTCTTTCCACACTATTATATATCCTTTTTGTTGCATACCTTCCACATCTTCCTCCTGACGTCCATTTGTTTCAGTACGCTGATGATACAGCTTTTCTCGCACTTGGCAAAACTATACACAACATCAATCATTTAGTACAAATAGCCATCAATCGCTTCACGCACTGTTCTAAGTTGAAACAAGATTAACGCCGCCAAAACCCAAGTTATTATTTTCATACCGCCCCATAAACGTACCAAGGTCCACTGAAATCCATCTTTTTTTTATCACTCCATGTTCATAATACAGCCATCGTTCCAACCCGAACCGTTACATACTTAAGCATACTATTCGATCATCATTTAACGTGGAAACCGCATATCAACCGTGTAATTACTAAAGCTTACAACCACCTCAACCTCTTGAAACAGCTAACAGGCACAACCTGGGGTTTCTCATCACACATAGTTCTTAACACTTACAAGGCCTTTCTCCACCCAGTTTTTACTTACGGTTTTTCAGCTTGGATTTTTGCTTCTTACCCACATTATCAGAAATTAGCCATTTTTGAGAGACATGCTTTCCGCATTTTTGACAATGTGAAAGAAGCGTAACAGTTGGCTACATGAAGAAAATGCACAGAACAAAAAAGTGCATTTTTTCTCGAGGACTTTTGGTAGTATGTTTTGCTGGTATATATTCAATTAAATAAAATGTTTGGCATCAGAGAGTTTCGCAACTGAATATGCTGACAATTTATTATGACATTTTATTTTCCTTTTTTTCCTTTTTTTTAATATTAAGTGGGATATTACTATCAATGTTAACTGTCAGCATGTTTTAATTTTTCTTTTTTATGCTGAATGTGAGCAAAACAAATTACCTCTATTGCTATGTTCGGGTTTGTGGAAAAGTCGCTCGAGTTTTCTATGAACGCACAGTTTCATTAGTTGTTACTATATAAATTTCCTACCTTGGAAGTTCAAGAGGTTTTCATATTCTATGATCTTAATCTAAAATAATAATAATAATAATAATAATAATGATAATAATAATAATAATAATAATAATAATAATAATAATAATAATAATAATAATAATAATAATAATAATAATAATAATAATAATAATAATAATAATAATAAAATAAAGGGGCATGGAATTTGTTACTAAAACAACAAAAGCAAGTGCCAGCCTCAAAAAAGCACTCATAAAAATCTATGAAAAAAAAAAAAACATTTCTAATTTCTAAAGACGTTTGAAAAAGCTTCAAATGTCAAACACTCTTCAAGTGGATAAATATAACATTACAAATAGTACAGAATGCGCTTCATCTTCGTTTTGCAAAGCGGATGTAATTTTGCATTACATCGAATTCTGTACTTGGAATACATTCCTTATCCTTTTGCCAATGAAGCAAACATCTGTCTGCAGCATAAGTTCAGCATACACTACCGTGAGTTTACGCATGTAAATTATGCACGTAAACTAACGATGTGACTTTACTCGAGTGACGGAGCTCATACATTGAGCGTGAATTTACGCGTGTAAACTGAGGAAAGCAGTTGCTTTCCATTGTTTCTTTGTTTTCAGAGTGGATCGATCGAAAGCAATGATTTTAAATGCAGGTACTATCAATGTTGTGTTGTTGAGGAAAAGAATAAAGAAATAGACATATTTAAACAAAGAAGTGGCCAATATTTAACAAGGCAAGAAAGAATAATCCATCTCTCACTGATTATATCAAAACTTTATTTAGATCGCGGTGAGTCAGTAGTAGAGGGATCATCTCTTGTGAGTGGAGTCTCTCGTTCGATCCCAGCTTGTGGGTTTTGTGGTTGACAAACACCGTGTGCGTGAGTTTTCTCGGATTGTCCCGTTTCCTCCTATTATTTTTACATTCCTCCTCTTTAGTGATGAGCGCAAGAGTCTTGGTCTTGCAGTTTTTGCAAGAGTCTTCACCAAGACCAAGACCAGGAATCCCGATGCAAGACCAAGACCAAGATCAAGTGTACCAGTGCAAGACTTATTTCATCACGACCCCCTTTTTATTACACCTTCTTGCCAGTGACTCTCATAAGTACTTTCTTGGTTGTAATAAGCTTTAGGTTAATTTTAAATCTTGCTACTATGGAGATTTCACACAATCTATCAATATACCCAGTGAAACACAAGTCCTCAGCACCCTTGTGTGTTGAGAAAAGGTTGAGGGAGAATGATGAAACTTGAATGTGGTCTCGAGACGTGATGAAATAAGTTGAGAATTACTAATATATACTGAAATATTCTGTTACCAACACAGTGTAGTCTTAACCAGGATAAAATAATAGAAAGGTCGGTGGCAAGTAAAAAGCAAGAAATGTTATCAAATAAGTTATTACACGATTTTTAAAAATATGTTTAAAATCATGTTTTAAACTGTTAAAAATGTTTATAACATTGTGTGTGCGTGTGTGCTTTAAAACATGTTTAAAACATTTTGAACACCTTTTTCATGTTTTAAACACATATTTTGTCCTTTTTTTAAAAAGTTTTTTTTTCAACCCTGCCTTCATGCAAATATTATCTACCACAGAATTATGCTTATTTATGAGTGCATTTCGCGATATTAATAGTTTACAATCACAAAAAGGTCGTTGGTTAATACCTAATTAAAAAGGGGAAAATAATATTGAAATATAAAATACAGGATGCAAATTTCAAATTTCGTTCAGTTACAAATATAAATAAACTAGGTGTCTTCACGCTAATTTGAAGAAAGCGCATTTTATGATGTAGAAGACGACCCCTTGTACTACAAATATAATATGAAATGCAGGAAATAACATTGTAATATAAAATGTACGAAGGAAGTTCCAAGATATATTCACTTACAAATATCTACAAACTTAATGTTATTACACTAAATTACACACCTGCAATTTCATGAAGCCGAATATTATGATGTAGATAAAGGTCACTTCTACTACATATTATATTAATATGAAAAGGGGAAAAATAATAAAATATTAAATATACGAGGGTGATTCCAAAATTTGTTCACTTACAAATATCTGGAAAGGTGGTGTCTTTTTGCAAATTTACACCCAACCTCCCTCCCTACCTACCCACCTACCTACCTACCTACCTACCTCCCTACCTACCTACCTACCTACCTCATCAGGATCCTGCCGCCTATAGTCGGACAATTTGTCCATGCCGACCAGATGCCGCGGTCGGATTGCCGGCGCCGGACACCGGCGTCTTTCCGCTCGATTTTCGACCGCGACGAGCAAAAAGAGATTCGTTCACCAAAAGAAAACAAAGAGAGTTAGAAGGTAATTTGTTGCTTTAAAATACGAATTAGGGCTTATATTTCCCTCGTATAAAGCTTTCTCGAAACAGTCGGCAGACAGTCGGACGACGACTGCAAAAAGAGACTGCCGGCAATTTCTTGAAAAACGACGTCGGCGAAAGTTGCAATAACGCGTACCAGCGGCAAAGAGTCGAATTTTGGAAAATGAATAGAGCCTGTACCTTCTTTAATGATGAAGTAAAAATTGAAACTGTCCGAAGGTTTTTCTTGTGGGTAGGCACTAATTCCATAAAATATGTGTTGTGAAAACGGAGTCGGCAGAAAGTCGGCATACATCGGACGGAACGACAGCGTCAAATGATGTTTGTAAAGACGTCGAAACGTTGACGGCGTGCCGACCACGAAAAAGGTAAATGCATGAAAAGAAATGTAGTAAAGGGAATGCACGTAAAGGGTATATGAGAAGTAAATACTTAAAATAAAATACAAGTACGAGAGGATCCTTGACAAACATTTTGCAAGGAGACGGCAAACAGCGGACGGCGACCGCGGCAAATATTGTCGGAAAGACGCCAAAACGTTGGCGGCGTGCCGACAAGTAAAGGAGCCGAAAGAAGGTCGGCAAACAGCGGATGGACCGACCTTGAAAAGATGCTCGGACAGGCGCCGAGTCGCCTTTGCCGCTGAAGAGTTTGATTGAAGAAATTGTAGTCTGATTGTGCTGCCTGTATGTTCGGTTCGCGTTCTTCATTTGTTACATTGTGATGCAGTGTGGGTAAAGTCCTTTAAACAAAGTTCGTTGAGCTGAGTTTACAAGTGGGGAAAATAATGTTTATCATTAAAATATTCATTCATTGGAACTGTACGCAGTTGCTGGTTAAGCAAATACCACGAAAACATGAAGTGAGAGAGTGGTGAGTTAATTTAATATTATTCATATACATTTGCATATATTATTGCACATATTATGCATATACATGTGGTGAGTTAATTTAATATTATGCATATACATTTCAAATTGTCATAAATTTTATATGTTGTGTTACATATGTTAATTGTTGCTGCGCATGAAAAAGATTCGGTTATAGTATGTTCCCGCGCACTGGCGTCTCTGGCATATAAAATTTTTGGGGGGCGGGTATCAATCAAAGATATACCTTCACGAACACCCTAAGGTATATCGGCAAGTCATTACTTTAGGCAAGGCAGTGACAATAACCAAGTCATCTGAACCGGTTCCCGCAATTATAGTTACAGTTCCCAAGAAGGAAAGACAGAATACAACGTGCCCTGCCGGGCTCTAACCCGCCTTCACTCCCTAACGCTCGTTCGGCAATACTGTGTACTGACAGGATATCATTGCCTTGCCAAAGTAAAGAGTTACCGGTATATCAAGAACTAGATTACAATTGTAGGGTCCGCGCTGGCTCAGTGGTAGAACGTTCACCTCTGGTACTTGGGATCCCGGGTTCGATCCCAGCCATCGCCATGTGAACTTTGTGATGGACAAACACTGTCTGCGTGGGTTTCCTCGGGCTTCTTCCGTTTATTTACACTTTCTCCATTCCACCATTTCATTCATTACTCATCATCACCGTCTTCTTTAGCCTAACCGGCATAACCGTTGGACAAAAAACTTAAAGGTTTCACTTAATGTTTATTTTTTAAAAAACGAGGAACAGTTAAGAAACTGTAGTACACTATTTTCTTCTTGAAATTGCAAAAGTTTACATGCCTTAGTTTGTAAGATAAGTGTCTTCTAACTCAACGCCAATGTATTTCTGCACAGTGTACGAAAGCTGTATTTTATGTTTACAACTGAAGCGTTACTTGTATGTAACCATAAAAAGTGATATTGAAATATGTATGTTTACGAAAGCCCACATGTTTTCACTACCATCGCTTACGCGTATACCCACCGTCGCTGACGCACTTGTTCCCTTCGGACACGAACCCACCAGCGTTACCCTGCTCTGACTCAGTTATATAGAATTCGTGCTCTTTAGTGGCCAACTAGCGCCAGGGGCGAATTCAGGGGGAGCGATCGGGGCGATTGCCCCCTCCCAAAGAGGAATCCTTATAAATAAAACCCATTCCAGAGTTTGGAGTACTTAAAAGTAGTAGTATTACAACCTACCTCCCCCCCAGAAATCCGTCCTGGATCTGCCCCTGACTAGCACAGGTTCGTTTGTGTTTTTGCGCTGTAGTTTTTATGCCCCTAAGCTAATGTAAAGTAATCGAACGTAACTTAATCTAATCCATCCAAATATAACCGATCGGAGTACGTTTTCGTACTTTTTTTTTTCGATTTTCAAATTGGTTCTGCGATACAACAGTAAATCCCTAAATTTAGGTTAGGTTAGTTTGGATAATTTTTAGATTAAGTGCTCTGACTTACTGCTAGAGGTGATAGCTTGATTTTGTCTTTTTGTGAATAGTTGTGACCCGTAAACTTTCCTTATGGCAAAAATACTTAATAAAGCGAGGTGGTATACATGCTGCACTCCTATAATACAATCAAAGGAACGCTATTTCCAAGCAGAAATCGTACTCCAGGGGAAAAACGTCAGCGCGGTGAGTGGCACACTGAGAAAAATGATCGGTAACCAACTGGAGATTAAAGGGTAACTTGGCTGCTAGAACCAGTTAATAATTTTATCTATGCCAGGTGTGATATTTTCATGTCGCCTAGTGGAAATATTTTAGAAACAATAAGAAGGAAATTGGTAAAATAATTAAAATTTTTCATAAAATATTCCGGGTGGTGCGCCGACAATAAACCTGAACGAACGCAAGCTCGGATTTGTACATAAGTTTTAAGCCTAAATAACAAAAAGGAAGATAATTATCTTAGAGAAACGTGGACAATTTCTCATAATGCTTAGTGCCGTGTCAAGCTTTGTATTTCTGTAGTATTCTCTAGTATTTAGTGTTTCTTTAGTAACCTAATAGTATCCACTAGATTATATACTGCAGGACTTGTTTCAAATGTGAGCGAAAACTTCCAATAAAAAAATAAAAAAAAAAAAAACAGGAGAAATGAAGTAGTGATTAAACGCTCTTGTGTACAGGTTTACTTGTGGCGCAATACTAGACAAAACTGTTGAAAAATTATAATTGTTTCAACAATTTCCTTTTTATTGTCCCCTAGACGCTTTCTACTGGGCGGAATATATTTTACTTGGCATAAAGAAAATTCAAGGGGACCTCTAGAAGTAATTGTTGAAAAGTTACAATTATTTTACGATTTGCGTATAAATAAGCCTTCCAGATGTCTAGCATAAAAACAGCGCAAAAAAGCACAAAACAATCTGTGCTGGGTGACCACTAAATAGCACGAATGCTATCGAACAGAGTCAGATAGGGCGAAGCTGGTGGTCTCGCGCGGGAATGCGTCCGAAGGGAGCAGGCACGTCAGCGATAGTGTGTATGCGCAGAGGTGAGGGTAGTGGAAGGAAGTGCGTTTTGGGAATGATACAAGTTTCAACAACACTTGTTGTTGTTTCATACTAGTAACTCTCCACTTGTAAACAAAATACAGGTTCTGCACACTGTGCAGAAATATGATGCCGGTGCAAACGGTGCAGAAATAAGCCGCCCGTGGAAAATAGCATCTAATAGAGCCATTTTTCACACGCACTCATTTGTTTTATTCGTCATAAAGCACTTGTAATGATTTTACACTAGTAAACCTAAGATACAGTTGTATTACATTGTATGTAATTAACTTACCTGTACAAATTTGTTCCACAGAAAGGTAGTAAAATAATTTTATGGATTATTAAATAGACCCTCTACTGTACTTTTAGAAATCTGTTATGTTGCAGCCGAAATAATTTTTCAAATTTCAATTAGCAAATTACTATAAGAAATTAAGGAATTACCATTTCGCATTGCATTGATAATCCTTTTCTATACTATTATTAATTAATATTTCCAATTATTCATTCTGAATCATTCTAAACAATGCTTTTACCTTTCTGTATAAGACACCGTCCTCAGATTCATATTCAAAATAAGTACGCCACTTTATGTGGTTTAATAAACTAGAAAAAGTTTAGTTTTGTACATAAATGTTTATTTCACATCGCTACGTTAAATGGTTCAAAAATTATAAAGCGAGAACAATTCTGAATTGGGCATAAAATTTTAACCTTCAGAAAGGTTAAACACAATTTTAACCCTGGAAACTTTGTCAATATATGGACAACAAAGCAAAAGAGGTTATAACAAATTGAGTCATAGTTATTTCAACTAATAAAGGAGGTTATATTAGACGAGATACTCGGTTACTAGAATTAACTTACCCTATTACATTAACCGAGTAAACGGGTTATTTCAATTAACTGAACAGGTTAAATTAACCGATCTACTCGGTTAAACATTTGCTCTACCTTATTACATTAATTGAGTAAATGTGTTATCTTAACTAATTTAATTTGTTATATTAACCGATCCACTTGGTTATACATTTGTCCTACCGTATTACTTTAACCCAGTAAATGGGTTACTTTCAGTAATTGAATATGTTATATTAACCAAAATACTCGGTTACTGTAGTTGATGCACCCTGTTTCATTAACCGAGCAGTCGGTTATTCCAACATACTAACTAGGTTACCGGTTACAGGCTAGTTACATTGATTGTGGTAACTACGTGATCGGTTAGCGTACCCCTGTGAGTTATTACACTGTAACCTAGCAAAATTAACCTGTAACGCAAGGTTGCTATCACCTTCTCTCGTTAACCTTTTTGGCTTGGCTGGTTGGACACACGTCTCTGTTTTCCATATATTGACAAACTAACTTGGTTACTGTCCACCTTTTTCTTGTTTATTAGTAACTTTTTTGTGTGTGTGTAGGCTCGGTTTGAATCTCTCCGCCACCATATACCTTTTATTACAGTATTTTTATTTATAATTTTTACTTCATTAATTTTTATTTAAATCTCATTTTCCATTGGGAGTGTGATCCCTGTACTTTAAAAAATTTAGAAAATCATTGACCTTTAAAATTTTTTTCCAATAGTTGATGGGAAAACGACAACCTGAAAAGACCGTATTCCGACGGATTGATGCGGCTTTTTTTTTTCTTTCTTCGATGAAAAAGCGTTTGCAACTAGCAAATTTCGATTGCATAGAACAGTGTTGTTCCTAGTAGTCGTGATAGTGAAAAATGCGCTTTCAGGGGGAAAATGTACTGACTTATAAGTTTTTCACATTAGGCCCCCAGACATGTTAATTGAATTATTCTTAACGTTCATTATTAGCTGCTCAGTTGTTATTTTTAGGTGGCTTTTAAGCATTTGTAAGTCATTCACAGATACTTTCCCTCTATATAGCACTTAAATCGTACTGAGAATTGTAGAAATGTACTGCGTATGTACCGAGTGCAACATTACTGGTGGGAATCCGTCATGATTTTCATTGCAGTGCTACGCATCTTTTCTGCTATCTGTCGACTGGTCGGAAAGGCAACTTTCCACCGGCGGCGCGGGCGCATTTTATGCGCCTTTCCGGTTGTTTGCCGACTGCTCGAAAAGACCTCTTTTCGATGTCAGCTTCTCAATTCTCCCACAGCCGGCATCCGACCTCTTGCCGCAGTCGAAAAGTAGCCCTTTGCCGACTGGATACCAACCCTTCAGGAAGGCAAAATTTTCACCACCTTTTACAGTAGCTTTGCCTAAGTTTGCCTGTGTGCTATGATTTCTTATGAAGGGCACTATTGCTAGTTCTGAAAGTATATAATACTTCCATGTCCCATTCAATTTCTTTTTTGGCTGAGAGTGCTACAAAAAAACATAAAGGAACAAATTTTATACTGGAACACACAAAAATGCAAGTATTTTATACTTTAAGAACTTGTCGAGAAATCATAGCATGGAGGAAGACTTAGGCAAGACTAATGTAAAAGCTGATGAAAATTTTGCCTTCCTGAAGCGTTGATTTCCAGTCGGCAAAGGGACACTTTTCGACGGCGGCAAGAAGTCGGATGCCGCCTGTGGGAGAATCGGGAAGCCGACGTCGAAAAGAGGTCCTTTCCAGCAGTCGGCAAACAGCCGGAAAGGTGCATAAAATGCGCCGGCGCCGCCGTCGAATAGTTGCCTTGCTGAACAGTCAGCAAACAGCCGGAAATGAGCATTAAATGCGCCGGCGCCGACGTCGGAAAGTTGCCTTGTCGAGCAGTCGGCAAACAGCCGGTAATGAGCATTAAATGCGCCGGCGCCGCCGTCGGAAAGTTGCCTTGCCGAGCAGTCGACAAACAGCCGTAAAAGTGCAGTAAATGCGCCGGCGCCGCCGTCGAAAAGAGGCCGGCGTAAGGAGTCGGCAGAGGGTCGGAAAGAGGTCTTTCCGACTGTTTTACCAACTCTGGCGGTCGGCAACAGTCGGCAAAGGTCTTTTTTTTTTACGATTTTCGACCGCTTGCCGCCTCGGCAAAAGGTCGGCAATTTTGAACAAGTAGATCGTCGTGCCGCCGCGGACGAGTGCCGGCTGCCTACCGGCGGCCTGCCACCGTCGACGGTGGCAATCCCTCTTGCCGACCGCGGCATCCTGATGGGAAATGCAGGACCAAGATTTGACTGCAAGACAAAGAATAAGACGCAGTATTGATGACCAAGACTCAGGGAGCGAATTGTTTGAATTTCATTTGTTGGGCTGAAAGTGGTGAAATAAAATTAGTACTTTATAATTAAATATCATACTGTATTTTTAAAATTTAAATTACAAAATTCATATTATGTATATTCTTACGTGCAACTAAATATACTGTAAAATACGTTTTAATTACCGAGAAAGAAAAATCAAAGTGGCACGGGTTCCGGAATCATAAGAACCTATTTTGGAATGAAAGTTGAAGGGTTTGAAAAAAATCACAGGTGTTCCCCTGTTTCCTCAACCCTTGTAGTTAAACGATTTCCTTTTGTCTCTGCCAAGAGACTCTTGCTAGTGCCTTCCGAGAAGACCCCATGCCGTCCAAGCAGGTGAGAACACTGACCCTGAATAAAAATTTCGTCTCATAAAACTAAAGCAAGAAAAAATAAATAAATTTCTCCCACGTCGGACATTGGTATCAGTTATAAAAGGAAATAACCAAACCTCAAAAGTGCCAAATATTCATTAAGATGCATATACAAATCCCCCGCTTGATCTAGCTAGTGGTTAACGTGTAAGACTTCGGTACACGTAGTCCGGGTTTAATTCCCAATGGGAGTGCATTTTGGCGTTCACCCAGTGTCGTGACTATAGTGCTCTCAAAAGGATCGGGTTGACCCGACCCGACCAGACCCGACTCGGATCGGGTCAGCTCGGGTCGGGTCGGGTCAACCGGGTCAGCTCGGGTCGGGTTGTCGGGTCAGGTCAACCAAGTGGGATCTCGGGTCATCGGGTCGGGTCACTCAATTCGGGTCGGTATTCAACCCGACCCGACCCGACCTGTTGAGAGCACTTCTTGTACCCCTAGGGCCTCCCTTCGTGGAGGCCCAGAGCCCAATTTTAAAATTTAAAATGGAAATATGCAGCGAGTGGTACCTCGTTCGATAGATCTTTAAAAACTAAAGAGCGTTTTGACAAAAGGTTGTTCATATGGATCACTGCTTTCAAAATCACCACCAGGACGTGGTACCTTTATGAGATAAAACGTCCAAACTCATAGAATGAAAGCAGTTAAACATGAAACAACAAAACAAAAATTCGAATAGGAAAACATAGAGGATATTTATCATTCCACGGCTCAAGAATGTTGGAACGAAAAGATAATTAGAGTAAAAGTGCCATAATGCAAAGGAGGAAATCTAATTCCTAGAAAATTTCTCCGTAAGCGGTTAAAGTGGGAAAGAACTGGGAATTTTGAAATGAGAACCTTAGGTTTTGTAAATTGAATCTACGCAACAAAATCATCTGAAATGTGTTTCTTTAAGAGATAGATTTCTCTGTAATGAGTAAAGGTAAGGTAAAATTCGTGTAAAATTATACCTTTTTTTTTCAGGCAATGATTTGATGCAAAAATGAGTCAACTGAAATGTGAAACAAAATTGTCAAACAATGCAGTTTTTAGAACAATATGCAAACCTTGGTTTTGTTCAACCGTCGTCTGTACGATATTGTTTCGATTCTTTTCTTTTTGTCTTCTTGCATGTCATGTCCTGGGCTTTTTCTTTGTGTCTCCTCATCCCTCACATCCGGGGTGTGTTTTCTTCTTGAGTAACCTCACGTCTGATGTGTTTTTTTCCTTCTTCGTGAGACTCCTTGCCTCTCATTTACCAACAAAATGGGAAAATCTATTTCACAGTTTGTTCAATGACATCTCCATTTTCCTGTATACATAAATTAATCCTTCCGCGAAAATACATGATAGTTTAATAAAACTTTACGTGGGATTTGAACACAAGCTAAGCGAGTTCGCTCCATCATATCTTTCTTTCCTAGTTGTTGGTTCGCGTTCATGTACAACATTCTTGAAATATCCCCACAAAAATCTGGTGAGGATAAATCTGGAGATAGTACGGGCCATAATATTGGTCCGTGCGTTTCTCCCAATCCGTTTTCCATTATATCGCATGTGCAAATACTCTACCACTCTTTGCGCAGATTGAGGTGCCGTTCCATGTAATTGCACCCACGTCCTCTATCTTGCCTCTAGGTTCACCTCTTCAGGTAGCAATGAAAAATGATGTGAATTCCAGAAAATTTTACCAGTCACATTTCCATCGAAAAAATGTGGACCAATGAGGTAACCATTGACAATAGCACACCATACATTAACACTCCAACGATATTGAACATATACTGGCCTATGCCAACAAGGATTGATATCTGGACCAGTAGTGACAATTATGCCTATTTAATTCGCCAGTATTTCGAAATGTTGCTTCGTCAAAAAAATATAGGTCTATATCTAAAAAAGAAAGAAAGAAAAGAAAAGGAAAGGAAAGAAAAGAAAAGAAAAGAAAAGGAAAGGAAAGGAAAGGAAAGGAACATTTACACAGATATCCTGTGCTCACTGACAAAATGCCAAACGGTGTAGCATGTCGTTTGCAGTAAAGACTTGAGTTAAAGTGATATGATATACACGATATTTAACCCTCGAGTAGTCGCGCCGCGGTCAAAAGCACCACAGGGAAATTATTTTCGATCGTATGTCCATTCTGTTTGTCCGACAGACTTCTCCGTCTAGCTAATCTTCCCCTTCACCTTCCCGAACATTCCTGCTCAATCACTCCGTTATCCGTTGTTTAGTTTAACTACTAGTGATTGTTTAGTGATTCTGCGGTGCTTTCCACCGCGCGCGACTGACCGTGTACACCGTTTGGCATTTTGTCAGTGAGCACAGGATATCTGTATAAATGTTCCTTTCCTTTCCTTTCCTTTTCTTTTCTTTTCTTTTCTTTCTTTCTTTTTTTAGATATAGACCTATATTTTTTTGACGAAGCAACATTTCGAAATACTGGCGAGTTAAATAGGCATAATTGTCACTACTGGTCCAGATATCAATCCTTGTTGGCATAGGCCAGTATATGTTCAATATCGTTGGAGTGTTAATGTATGGTGTGCTATTGTCAATGGTTACCTCATTGGTCCACATTTTTTCGATGGAAATGTGACTGGTAAAATTTTCTGGAATTCACATCATTTTTCATTGCTACCTGAAGAGGTGAACCTAGAGACAAGATAGAGGACGTGGGTGCAATTACATGGAACGGCACCTCAATCTGCGCAAAGAGTGGTAGAGTATTTGCACATGCGATATAATGGAAAACGGATTGGGAGAAACGCACGGACCAATATTATGGCCCGTACTATCTCCAGATTTATCCTCACCAGATTTTTGTGGGGATATTTCAAGAATGTTGTACATGAACGCGAACCAACAACTAGGAAAGAAAGATATGATGGAGCGAACTCGCTTAGCTTGTGTTCAAATCCCACGTAAAGTTTTATTAAACTGTCATGTATTTTCGCGGAAGGATTAATTTATGTATACAGGAAAATGGAGATGTCATTGAACAAACTGTGAAATAGATTTTCCCATTTTGTTGGTAAATGAGAGGCAAGGAGACTCACGAAGAAGGAAAAAAACACATCAGACGTGAGGTTACTCAAGAAGAAAACACACCCCGGATGTGAGGGATGAGGAGACACAAAGAAAAAGCCCAGGACATGACATGCAAGAAGACAAAAAGAAAAGAATCGAAACAATATCGTACAGACGACGGTTGAACAAAACCAAGGTTTGCATATTGTTCTAAAAACTGCATTGTTTGACAATTTTGTTTCACATTTCAGTTGACTCATTTTTGCATCAAATCATTGCCTGAAAAAAAAGGTATAATTTTACACGAATTTTACCTTACCTTTACTCATTACAGAAAAATCTATCTCTTAAAGAAACACATTTCAGATGATTTTGTTGCGTAGATTCAATTTACAAAACCTAAGGTTCTCATTTCAAAATTCCCAGTTCTTTCCCACTTTAACCGCTTACGGAGAAATTTTCTAGGAATTAGATTTCCTCCTTTGCATTATGGCACTTTTACTCTAATTATCTTTTCCTGTTCCAACATTCTTGAGCCGTGGAATGATAAATATCCTCTATGTTTTCCTATTCGAATTTTTGTTTTGTTGTTTCATGTTTAACTGCTTTCATTCTATGAGTTTGGACGTTTTATCTCATAAAGGTACCACGTCTTGGTGGTGATTTTGAAAGCAGTGATCCATATGAACAACCTTTTGTCAAAACGCTCTTTAGTTTTTAAAGATCTATCGAACGAGGTACCACTCGCTGCATATTTCCATTTTAAATTTTAAAATTGGGCTCTGGGCCCCCACGAAGAGAGGCCCTAGGGGTACAAGAAGTGCTCTCAACAGGTCGGGTCGGGTCGGGTTGAATACCGACCCGAATTGAGTGACCCGACCCGATGACCCGAGATCCCACTTGGTTGACCTGACCCGACAACCCGACCCGAGCTGACCCGGTTGACCCGACCCGACCCGAGCTGACCCGATCCGAGTCGGGTCTGGTCGGGTCGGGTCAACCCGATCCTTTTGAGAGCACTATAGTCACGACACTGGGTGAACGCCAAAATGCACTCCCATTGGGAATTAAACCCGGACTACGTGTACCGAAGTCTTACACGTTAACCACTAGCTAGATCAAGCGGGGGATTTGTATATGCATCTTAATGAATATTTGGCACTTTTGAGGTTTGGTTATTTCTTTTTATAACTGATACCAATGTCCGACGTGGGAGAAATTTATTTATTTTTTCTTGCTTTAGTTTTATGAGACGAAATTTTTATTCAAGGTCAGTGTTCTCACCTGCTTGGACGGCATGGGGTCTTCTCGGAAGGCACTAGCAAGAGTCTCTTGGCAGAGACAAAAGGAAATTGTTTAACTACAAGGGTTGAGGAAACAGGGGAACACCTGTGATTTTTTTCAAACCCTTCAACTTTCATTCCAAAATAGGTTCTTATGATTCCGGAACCCGTGCCACTTTGATTTTTCTTTCTCGGTAATTAAAACGTATTTTACAGTATATATAGTTGCACGTAAGAATATACATAATATGAATTTTGTAATTTAAATTTTAAAAATACAGTATGATATTTAATTATAAAGTACTAATTTTATTTCACCACTTTCAGCCCAACAAATGAAATTCAAACAATTCGCTCCCTGAGTCTTGGTCATCAATACTGCGTCTTATTCTTTGTCTTGCAGTCAAATCTTGGTCCTGCATTTCCCATCAGGATGCCGCGGTCGGCAAGAGGGATTGCCACCGTCGACGGTGGCAGGCCGCCGGTAGGCAGCCGGCACTCGTCCGCGGCGGCACGACGATCTACTTGTTCAAAATTGCCGACCTTTTGCCGAGGCGGCAAGCGGTCGAAAATCGTAAAAAAAAATGACCTTTGCCGACTGTTGCCGACCACCAGAGTCGGTAAAACAGTCGGAAAGACCTCTTTCCGACCCTCTGCCGACTCCTTACGCCGGCCTCTTTTCGACGGCGGCGCCGGCGTATTTACTGCACCTTTACGGCTGTTTGTCGACTGCTCGGCAAGGCAACTTTCCGACGTCGGCGCCGGCGCATTTAATGCTCATTTCCGGCTGTTTGCTGACTGTTCAGCAAGGCAACTATTCGACGGCGGCGCCGGCGCATTTTATGCACCTTTCCGGCTGTTTGCCGACTGCTGGAAAGGACCTCTTTTCGACGTCGGCTTCCCGATTCTCCCACAGGCGGCATCCGACTTCTTGCCGCCGTCGAAAAGTGTCCCTTTGCCGACTGGAAATCAACGCTTCAGGAAGGCAAAATTTTCATCAGCTTTTACATTAGTCTTGCCTAAGTCTTCCTCCATGCTATGATTTCTCGACAAGTTCTTAAAGTATAAAATACTTGCATTTTTGTGTGTTCCAGTATAAAATTTGTTCCTTTATGTTTTTTTGTAGTACTCTCAGCCAAAAAAGAAATTGAATGGGACATGGAAGTATTATATACTTTCAGAACTAGCAATAGTGCCCTTCACAAGAAATCATAGCACACAGGCAAACTTAGGCAAAGCTACTGTAAAAGGTGGTGAAAATTTTGCCTTCCTGAAGGGTTGGTATCCAGTCGGCAAAGGGCTACTTTTCGACTGCGGCAAGGTCGGATGCCGGCTGTGGGAGAATTGAGAAGCTGACATCGAAAAGAGGTCTTTTCGAACAGTCGGCAAACAACCGGAAAGGCGCATAAAATGCGCCCGCGCCGCCGGTGGAAAGTTGCCTTTCCGACCAGTCGACAGATAGCAGAAAAGATGCGTAGCACTGTAATGAAAATCATGACGGATTCCCACCAGTAATGTTGCACTCGGTACATACGCAATACATTTCTACAATTCTCAGTACGATTTAAGTGCTATATAGAGGGAAAGTATCTGTGAATGACTTACAAATGCTTAAAAGCCACCTAAAAATAACAACTGAGCAGCTAATAATGAACGTTAAGAATAATTCAATTAACATGTCTGGGGGCCTAATGTGAGAAACTTATAACAGTCAGTACATTTTCCCCCTGAAAGCACATTTTTCACTATCACGACTAGTAGGAACAACACTGTTCTATGCAATCGAAATTTGCTAGTTGCAAACGCTTTTTCATCGAAGAAAGAAAAAAAAAAAGCCGCATCAATCCGTCGGAATACGGTCTTTTCAGGTTGTCGTTTTCCCATCAACTATTGTAAAAAAAATTTTAAAGGTCAATGATTTTCTAAATTTTTTAAAGTACAGGGGTCACACTCCCAATGGAAAATGAGATTTAAATAAAAATTAATGAAGTAAAAATTATAAATAAAAATACTGTAATAAAAGGTATATGGTGGCGGAGAGATTCAAACCGAGCCTACACACACACAAAAAAGTTACTAATAAACAAGAAAAAGGTGGACAGTAACCAAGTTAGTTTGTCAATATATGGAAAACAGAGACGTGTGTCCAACCAGCCAAGCCAAAAAGGTTAACGAGAGAAGGTGATAGCAACCTTGCGTTACAGGTTAATTTTGCTAGGTTACAGTGTAATAACTCACAGGGGTACGCTAACCGATCACGTAGTTACCACAATCAATGTAACTAGCCTGTAACCGGTAACCTAGTTAGTATGTTGGAATAACCGACTGCTCGGTTAATGAAACAGGGTGCATCAACTACAGTAACCGAGTATTTTGGTTAATATAACATATTCAATTACTGAAAGTAACCCATTTACTGGGTTAAAGTAATACGGTAGGACAAATGTATAACCAAGTGGATCGGTTAATATAACAAATTAAATTAGTTAAGATAACATATTTAGGGGAGAGGGGGGTACATTTGAACATCTGTTTTCGAATATTCGTTTTTGCTTCCAAACACCCAGTAAATTTCCTTATAGAACTGTAACAAAAGCTAAATATAATATACATTATATTTGCCATAAAATAGAGTACTTTGTTTGATCTTGTCATTCTGTGCAAGGGCGTAGGGGGTGTCGTTCAAATGTACCCCCTTGGGGGGTAGATTTAAACAAGCATGGGGTAGATTTGAACATACGTGGGGCAGTTTTGAACAAACCATTATTTTACTACAATAATCGTTATTTTCAGGATGAATTCGTTTACGAACAACAAGGCTAATGTAACAAAGCAGCATTAACAGTTTAAGGCACAAGAATTAACCAATCGCGTATGGCAAGGAAATAATAATAATAGTAATAATTGCTGAAACATATATGCAGGCCCGTATTTGTATATTGTGCGCCTCTGTGCTCTAAATAATTTGCCTTCCCTTCGGAAACACATCTGAATTGAGTTGAATCCATAGTTTTTGGGGTCACTGAGATGAATAGTGACAGTTATAATCCAATTCAACTTCAAGGTTATACTCAACTCCCAAGTGAGGCGGACGAGAGTTTAAAAGTAATCGAAAACGACAGACAAGAATTAGAAAGTCCACACACAATATCAGCAGTTGGTACTGAACATTTGTCTTCATTGTCTGAGAACACAAACATGTTGCTGGTACTTATAACTTTCAGGAAAGCATAGGTAGAACAATGTTCAAATGTGCCCCCTAATTTTTGTTCAAAGCTGCCCCAACCGGCATGATCAAGCAGAATTTGATAATACCCAGATAGTACAAGCTATTGTGAAATACAAAGGGCAACATTGGATAAGTAAATTAATGTACTTGCTTGTGCAATGAATGGCAGATAATATCAAAACACAGGTTTCTGTCAAAAATCTTACAAAACTTCACAAAAATTCCAACTTTTCACCCCACAAATGTAACAAAGTACTGATGTTCATCAACATTTACATTAAAATTGCAGATAACAGTTGACTGTCATGCAACGCAGTTTTGCCAAACTAAAAATTTTGAAACCACCAGATATGCTATTATTTCTAGCCTGTTATCTTAAATGTTCAAAGGTACCCCCTGTTCAAATGTACCCCCCTCTCCCCTACTCAATTAATGTAATAAGTTAGAGCAATTGTTTAACCGAGTAGATCGGTTAATTTAACCTGTTCAGTTAATTGAAATAACCCGTTTACTCGGTTAATGTAATAGGGTAAGTTAATTCCAGTAACCGAGTATCTCGTCTAATATAACCTCCTTTATTAGTTGAAATAACTATGACTCAATTTGTTATAACCTCTTTTGCTTTGTTGTCCATATATTGACAAAGTTTCCAGGGTTAAAATTGTGTTTAACCTTTCTGAAGGTTAAAATTTTATGCCCAATTCAGAATTGTTCTCGCTTTATAATTTTTGAACCACTTAACGTAGCGATGTGAAATAAACATTTATGTACAAAACTAAACTTTTTCTAGTTTATTAAACCACATAAAGTGGCGTACTTATTTTGAATATGAATCTGAGGACGGTGTCTTATACAGAAAGGTAAAAGCATTGTTTAGAATGATTCAGAATGAATAATTGGAAATATTAATTAATAATAGTATAGAAAAGGATTATCAATGCAATGTGAAATGGTAATTCCTTAATTTCCTATAGTAATTTGCTAATTGAAATTTGAAAAATTATTTCGGCTGCAACATAACAGATTTCTAAAAGTACAGTAGAGGGTCTATTTAATAATCCATAAAATTATGTTACTACCTTTTGTGTATCATTTGAAGAAAGACGAAAAATGTATAGTTTTATAAAAGGGAAAGAATTTAGCTTTGTGGAATGGATTTGTTTCACGTCAAACTTGGTAAATGGTTCAATGGTTTATACTGGGACACATTTCTGGGTTCGACATAAAATCTTAACCTTAAAATCAATACAAAATTTTAACCATGAAAAATATAAAGCACTTCATAGTCCTGTAAAATATAAAGCTTTCATAATCCTGTAAAACACAGTAGAATAGGAGCTCCGTGAGTTTTTACACATTGTGAACAATATCAAATAATTGAAATAAAAGCAGAACAATGTTATAAAGAGTCATGTCAGATCCCACCGCCCTTAATGTGAATTCTACTTTCCATTTCCATACTGCACAGTTTTTGATATTCTGTTCAACTTACTGCAAATAGATGGTGAATATAAAATTAACTCGAAAAATTATTCACAGAGTCAAATAAACTAATTAAAATATAATAATACTGCAAAATATAAGTTATCCGTATAGCTCAGCCGTTAGGGATTTGTGTATGAATCAAGCGTCAAATACTGGCCACAATGCTAAACATTTTTCACTAGTAATTCCACGCCTGCGTCTCTGAATGCATTCATTTTCTTATACTACACTGAAAACAAAAATGTCTCTGCATTTGTTGTAACTTTGGTATTTAAAAAAAAAAAAAAAAAAAAAAAGTGGCTGGAGCGATCACTTGCCTGCTTGTCCTGCTATGGTCGAAAGTGTGAAGCAATAATTTAAAATCCCCGATACTAATGCATCATGTATGTATTCTTGAAACCAGGGTCAAGGACGCCGATCCTGGAGGACCTAGCCCCCCCCCCAAAGCTCATGTGGGCTTCCTCGCATTGTATTTATGAATATACCATATTTGGTATAATTTGAATGCAATTTGTCTTTAAATCCCTATGTATGCCTTTTGCATGTAGATGCCCCCTCCCCCAAATTTACAGAGAAATCGGCACCCTTGGCCAGGGTACAGCTTTACTTGCACCCAGGGGTAAAAGTGGATTTGAAAAGGTAGGGAGACCCATGAATTTACCCGTACATATCTTTGCGTGGGGGAAAGCCACGGATATATCCTGGAAGCGAGGGGACGGCGTCCACCCGCATTCTCCACACTTTTACCCCTACTTACACCCATTACTATATTCGTAGAAACCAAACACTAAAATGCACCAAACACAAGTTCTAACGACTAAGCTATCAGTTCTCACTCTATGCCTCAAATATTTATTTAAATACACTTTAAAAGTGAAAATCATATTAAGTTAAAATAACAATTAAGTAGGTAACTAATTGTTCATTTCATTCGTTTCTATATGATTTATACATTAATTGTATACAATGAAACAGAAAAATGTGAGAAAATAATTTAAATCGTAAGTACAACAGCCACATGTACAGTATACTCATAGTGCATGCCCATTATATAGAGAAAAAAAGGTTAATGAAGTCATTTACATAAAAAATAAAGTGTTTTAACATAATACTTTGCAAAGATCCTTTGTTTTAAAGGAATTCTTTAAGAGAATAAATGAAGGGAAGATCACAATTTTTTCTGGTCTATATTAGCACTAAAAACACAACAAATTGTATTAACAAAATACAATGCACATCGTATTAACTTATATACATTAGCCTATGTAATGAACCTTATCATTCAATACAAGTTATATGTAATATACCTTCGGATGTACTACTAATTCTTTTTTTTAAAAAAAGAAAAATTTGTAGCATTTCATAACATTGAGTTTTAACACAGATAGCCTTCATACAGTATGTAAAATCAGAAAAGTATTTTTTGTTTGGTATTTTTCTATATGTACCTATAACAGCACTTGCCCCCCCTCCTCCAAACACACATCCTGGCTACGCTACTGCCCTCTGTGGGTCTTCTTCCATTGCAACACTTTTGTCTTTCTTGAGCAACATTTCCCCTTGCTTCGAGAAATAAATGAAGTATCTAAAATAGAACAAATATAATGCTTTGTAAAATATACTCTTCAATGCGTACGGCGGTGGCACATCACGTATATTTATTACAATCGAATATATACTTCATCACGCCAAAACCAAACCAAACTACACAGTGTAATAGCCCTTGTTGCAATGAACCGGCTTCAACGCTATATGTTAGAGATTGCAGGAACTACGTCTACCTGAGTGACGAATATGTAGTCAGTCAACCCATTGTGTTAACTGCCTCCAACAGGTGTACCGGGGAAATTCTAGACCAAATGGCCGATACGTCTTTTATTTAAATGATCCCAGTGTACATCACGAAGCTGGGTAGATTGCGAAAATTTGGGGTATTCCATCAGGGCATTGAACCCGGGACTATACCTACATGAGTCTAACGCTCTAAGCCCTAGACCAGAGATCGTCAACTGAGTGAGACATTTTTACATTCTTCGGAGCTAGTGGGCAGCGAGGTGCATAACTGTGCATTTACCTTGAGTGAAATAAAAAAAAAAATGAAATGAAATCTTTGAGTTTTACGTCCCACGTTTATGCCGGTTAAGCTAAAGGAGACGGTGATAATGAGAAATGAATAAAATGGTGGAATGAAGAAAGTGGGAGGAAACGGGAGAACACCGAGAAAACCCACGCACACGGTGTTTGTCCACCACAAAGTTCACTTGGCGGGGGCTGGGATCGAACCCGGGACCCCAAGCACCAGAGGTGAACGCTCTACCACTTTTTTTAATTCTTTATTAACAGTTCTATCACATGTACATTGGACAGTTATAAAAGCAATACAACAGCGAGTTGATTTTAAAAAAAAAAAACGTTATAAATCTGAAAACTTTACAGAATTGTTATGGAGCTAAGACAACAAAATAATTTGCGAAGTGTTGTTTATACTGCACATTCATTTGCTGCAAATGGTACCTTAAATAAGACAAATACACATCGACATGATATGGTCGATGTAGTGTGAGCACATAAAGAAGCGTATATGCAGCGAGCCAGACTACACTGTTATTTTTTGCTTTAGGAAAATAGTTAAAATCTGGATATATCAGAATATTTGTAGCAGTAATATGAGATGGTGAAGAACGACAAATCTTACTTATGAGTGTACTAAATTTGGTCCATATATGTTGAATCTCTGTACAGTATTGGAAGCGATGTTCAAGAGTATCTATATTATGACAGTAGTCACACAGATTACAAGACACTATACCGAGCTGATATAGTCTGTCTCGCGTTTCGTATTTATTATTAACGATAAAATACCAAAGAGATCGTTGCTGGGTAGTTAAAAAGGGAGCATTAATATTTTGCCAAATATAATTCCAATGAAGTTGTGGTTCTTTCAATTGAATGTGGGGCGTGACGATATGTTGCGTTCTGAGATAATGTCGGTAGAGTGCTTTGACAGGCATTAACTCAATTTGTGCTCGTGCAATTAATGCATAAGCGATATCTAAGACGGGTTCACACAAATGTGGGAATTTAATTCCCCAAGGAAAAATATGAATCGGAGCTTCAAGGTCAATGCAACCTAAACATGCGGAGAGAACAGATGACGACACACTGACCCTATCGTTCGTAAACAATTCAATGCTTCTTTTCAGCAGTAGTGATTTTGCCTGGAGGGCTATGTTTACATAAGCTACGCCACCCTGAGCTGGTAAAAGCTCAAGTTGATCACGTGCAATTCTCAACAGTTTGTGTTTCCACAGAAAGAACAAGGCGTGACTATTGAGGAAGTTATATGTTTTTGTGGGAAGAGGGAAAATCTGACAGAAATACCACAAAAGACTCAATGCTTTTTGTTTGAGAAATGAATTCCTACTGATCATGTTCATATTGCGAGGCTTATGCTGTATTAAAAGACCACGTATTTTGTTTGCAATTATGTCAGAATTGTAGTGAATGGTTTGTTTGGTGTTATTGAACCATTCAATACCTAGGATTTTAACTGAGTCAGCAATCGTATAGTGCGAACTGTATGTAGTCCGGTATTCGGGGTGTATACATAGTAGTTTTGTTTTGTCTTTATTTAAAATCGCTCCAGAAATTTGTTGATACCTGTGTAAAAGGCTCTGAATAGCTTCTAAGGTAGAAATACTGTTAACATAGAAATGAACGTCATCAAGATAACTTGCGATAGAAATGGAAGCTTGATAAACTTGTATGCCAGTGAGTCTGGTTTGTGCCGCGTATATGAGAGGTGCAACCGAGAAACTGAATAAAAGGCTCGACATGCTATCACCTTGAAGAATACCATTACAGAAAGGAATGACACAACTGAGACTACCATTGAGTTTTAATTTAGTTGTCCTGTTATGATATACTCCTTGGAGCATAGACAAAAAGGCGCCATTGAAACCAAATTTTTGTAGAACTTTAAAAAGATACTCGTGTGATACCCTATCAAAAGCTTTCGAGAAATCGGTAGATAAAATAGCAACGGGCGTAGGAGAGGCAGTCTCGTGATAGGCTATAAAATCTCTTATGTTAGCTAAGGCTTCATGAATTAAAGCTTCTTGCCCATGTCCATATTGACAGGAACTTAATAACTCTCCCACATATTGTTTCATACGAAGCGCGAGACATCGTGTTAAAATTTTTAAGTCCGCACTTAAAAGGCTGATAGGACGATAATTGTCTATGAAGTTAGAGTTAGGCAGTTTAGGGATTAATACAGTAATACCCGTGGATAGAGATTCCACTAAGGTACAGGTATCTCGATATTCATTGAAGAGGTCCGTAAGAAACGGGGCAAGAATATCAATGAAAGTAATATAAAATTCTAATGGTAAAGAGTCAATACCAGTAGATTTACCACGTTTCCCTAATTGAATTGATCTCTTGACTTCATCAAGTGTGAAGGGACTGTTAAGATACTCTTGAGCATTTACATCTAGGTTTAGAGGAATAAAGTCCAAAAGAGATTCATCTTCATTATGTACATTAGGTTTTGTATACAATTGTTTATAATACTGAACAAATTGGGGAAGTACCTGCGAACCTTCATAAATTTGGCCATCCTTGCCCTTAATAGAAGAAATTAACTTTTGTTTGCCTCTGAGTCGTTCTTTGTGAATTTGCACGATGTTAGCTTGTTCCGTGTCATCGGCCTGGACAAGTTTGCTTCTAACAAAAAAACCGCGCATTCGTTGTTTATGCAACGACAATAAATGCGCTTTGATTTCTTGAATTTGAGGCCTGACCGGACGGCCTCGTAATTGTTCTTGCATGTATTCTTTGAGAAGACTAGAGTAATAGTTGTATTGAGTATTGTATGCCTGGGTCCGTTGAATACAATATTGTTTACTTATGGATCGAAATCTAGGTTTAATTCGCTTGTCCCAAAAATACATAAGTTTGCCCTGATAGCGTGATATTAACGGAAACAAGATCCGCCATTCCTCTCGAATTAAATGCTGATACTCAGGGTCCATAAGTATAGAGGTGTTAAAATACCAAAGGGGACTACTTCTCAAAAATTTGGATACTGGTAGGGTTATTCTCATAATTAAAGCGTAGTGATCACTGAAACAAACAGGTTCGAGCTTAATATTGCGCACTTGTGCAACAAGTGAGCGGCTTATGTAAAAACGGTCCAAGCGACTAGATGATTGTAAAGTATGAAATGAGTGACCCGGTTCAGCGGGTCGAAAATGACGCCACACATCCACTAAATCATACGTATTTACTATGCGCTGGAGTTCGGGAGAAAAGTTAAAGTTCGTAGTCTGGTCAATGGGTTGTAAAACGGAATTAAAATCTCCACCTAATATACAAGGGTGAGTACCATTAAATAGAGCCTGAGCAAGGTCAGTGTTGAAGAAATCTTGGCGCTCTCTCTTGTTATGAGAACCAGAGGGGACATAAATATTACATAATTTGATGCGTTCAACCATACCAAGGGAGATTCGTTCATTTGGGTAATCATTAATTGTCTTAAAAGCTAGATCACTACGATAGATAATTGCTGTACCTAGCCCATTCTCTGTAAAACGAGAATAGCATGTATGATTGGAAAGAGAACCATATTCTGGAAGGGCCACTTCTTGAGCGAACAACACATCAATATCTGCTTTGTAAATAAAATCTCTTAACGCTTCTTGTTTAACAGGAGAAGTAAATCCATTTAGGTTAATGGTGGCAAAACTAAAACTATACATAAACAAAAAGAAAGTAAAACGAAGTAGTAAACACTGCATAAAGGGCTGAAAATGATACCACAATAATACAAAGAAGATAATTATAAATCTTCCCGAACAGGGGTACCAGCTTTCAACTTTTTCAAGGTGGCCCGTGTTCGTGCACCTGAAACAGGTGTAACATCTGAAGAACGACCTCCTTTAGAAGTTTTTGAAACTCCAGTAACAGTTGCCTTTAATTTGGAAAGTTTACGTTTTTCATATACAGGGGCACTAAGATCGGATTCACTGGCGGAATCACTTGTGAGTGATTGCACATTCCGGTCACGGGTGGTATTCGAGTCGGCTACCAATGGCACAACAGACTGATTATCGTGGTCCAAGGGAGCACTAGAATCAATTTGTAAATCCTTTACTGACTGTTGGTCACCTACCTGAGCTAGTTGTCCTTCCTTGAGAATTTCTTGGGCCTTACATTCAGGAGTAGACTGAGGTACTGCAGTAGATTCCAGAGGGGCAATAACTTCCGGGTCAGTAGTACGATCTTCTTCCATTTGTAGGTCGGGGCGAATGACAGGATCGTGGGATGTTTCAGGTGCTGGAACGTCATGACTTGAAGAAATACCAGGGTGAGCAGAAGTGAGCAGAGGAAATTCCGTATAGTTATCAGTATGCAGAGACACCTTTTCATGTGGGAGATGATAAGGGGTACGAAGCGGTGGCAGTGGAGAACTGCGAACTGGCGGCTGAACTTTGAAGGGCGGACCTTACCACTGAGCCACCGCGTTTTCTAACTGCTACAAAACGAATTTTGCTTGACTACGCTCCTGTTTTGAGTTTCCCTTTTCCACAATTAAATAATGGATCAGATGTATGGAGAATAAAGTCGTTTTTTTGCTGAATTACTACCTTGATGGAAATCCATTAATAAAGATCAAAAATTAAGAAGTTGAACGCTTAAAATTTCCAAGTGCATGACAGAGTTTGCCCAACTGGGCCCAACCCGAAAAAACCCACTTTAAAACCCACCTGGGTTTTTGACCTATTTGTTAGTATATTATTGGTATAACTAAGGTGATCACATTGTAAGTGATTTTTAACAAATTTTAGACTTTCCTTGGGCGAATTATATCCTTTCACGTTAAGATATCCTTTCACATAAGACCCTTATAAAGCTCTGAATGCACTAAATGAATTTAAAAAAAAAACTTGCCTTAGCTTGAGATAGTTATAGAACAAATTAATGTATGGATTATGCTTATAGCCTTTTGAAGTAAAATAAGCAATTTTGTACTTTAGAAAATATTTTCCGTGAATAGTGTGCTCGTCGACTCGGCGACACCGAGGAACGCTATCACTCATACGTTTGACGGGTTTAAGGTCATAGGTGCCGGTACTAATAGTACATATGTAAATACATTAGTAAGACTATTGGTATTATTTCCTACGTTTGATGTAAAACACAAGTTTTTTCAACTAAAATTTGGTTGATCAATAACAGTTTAGTTCAATCATTTGTTGCTACTCTTCAAATAAACATTCTGTAGAATCAACACCAGCAATAGCGTAAAAATTCTTGTCTAACTTAAGAATCTTAATGCTCGGGGTTCCGAAGACTATGTAACGCTTACTATTTCAAGTGCTAAGTTCAAATTTTCGTACTAGCGGAAGTTTTGATGAACACGCCATGAAAGAAGTGCTCGGGAAATTTCCGAATTAAACTCAAAAGGATCGGAAATGAATACTTCAACAATAAAACTATTTATTTTACGCTTAAGCCTGCCATACGTCGGGACAGTCCCGTTTTTGAGCCTCGAGTGTCCCGTATTTTAACTCCGTTCCATTTCTGCTATCAATATCAGCTTATTCGAAAAGTGAAAAACAAAAAATTCTGACATTGGCTGGGAATCCTGTAATTAGTGAATGAACAGAACGCTGTTGCATGTAACAGTTTGGAGGAAGTTATTACACCACCCTGTTCGACTTGATAGCGAGCGAAATTTGCAATGCTACTTTTTCCATTGAAATTGATGAAAACTCGGATAGTCTCCGTATCAAAAAAAAAAAAAAAACGCTTTGAGTGTTTCTACATTTACAAACACAGGGAAGATGGCTGACCTTTTCTCCAGCAACACATTAGATAAGTTAACAAAAATTGTAATCTTTTTCAGAGGCTAGGGGCACAGAACTGTGCTTTGGTCCAGGTCTTACAAAAATGTAACTCTGGTCCTGATAATTACACACGACACAGGGTGAAAAAGCAGCTTTTAATCAGATTAAACTGACGAACGTAATTTTGGCAAATACAGCCATGTAAATAAATATTGCTAAACGCGCGAAGAATATTGAAGGTATATTGTACCACTGATTTAAATAATTTGCATATTGTTCTCCTCTAAAGCATTTTTATAGCACATCTTAGGTTTTTAGGCATCTTTAGTCTATACAATTAATTGCAGGGTACGAACAGAGAAAAGCAGCTGCTGCTTAGTGAACTTTCGCCTATTTTACGTATTCTGAAAAAATAAATAAATAAATAAATAAAATGAAACCTTTTACTTTTAGTCTCACGGTTATGACTGCTATGCTCAAGGTGACGGTGATGAGAAATGAATGAAATCACGGAATGAAGAAAGTGAGAGGAAACGGGAGAATCCCGAGAAAACCCACGCACAAGGTGTTTGTCCACCACAAAGCTCACTTGGCGCGAGCTGGGATCGAACTAGAGACCCCGTGCACCAGAGGTGAACGCTCTACCTCTGAGCCACAGCGGCCTATTATACTTTTGTTCATAACCAGATTATAGTTCAATTCATTGTGTTGGAAAGTTGAGGGGAGGGGGATCTGAGGTGTCCCGTGTTCTCATGGAGAAAATATGGCAGGTTTATTTACGCTGGAAGATGTTAATTTCATGTAAGACATTTTGAAACATTTATTTGTTTCATACAACATGAATTGTATCTTTGTTTTAAATTAATAGACCCCTTTTGGTATCCACATTTGGCGAACGTCAGTCAGGCTTCTGGATGACTTGATTTACATTTGTTCGTTTGTCTGCCGAGCTCCTTTATGGCTAAGCGGTTAGTGTACGCGTCTTCGGCGTGGGTGACACGGGTTTCCTTCCCGGAGGGAGCTCACGTGGTTCGGATTCCACTTTAATCAGTAGGTCTCGTCTTATATAGCCTCGCTGCTGAAAGGGACGTTAAACACAAAATCAACTCAACTTTCGGCCTTTTAAGTTAAAATTTTCAGAGTACAAGCACGAGACACTCTAAATTTCCTGTTTAGATTTTGGCGGCATACAAACATAAAATTTCAAAATGGCGGCCATTTTGTCAAATGAGCGAGTATCTACGATACGAAGCGCAATTTTCAGTCTTTTAAGTTGAAATTTTGACGGTAGAAGCACAAGATATGCTAAATTTGCTGTGTAGATTTTCTCGGCGGTCCAATGTAAAAGAAAAAATCAAAATGGAGGCCATTCTTTCAAAACAGCAGTGAGTAGAAAATTGTTGCAAGTTGTGACAATGACAATATTGAAATATAAATCACATTTTAAAACTTTTACCTCACAGACATTGAAATATTTCGAAAAAACCCGATTAAACCCCAGAAAACCCAATTAAACCCGAAAATAACCGAAAAACCCATATTGGCCCAGGTGGGTTTGGCTTTTCCAAAAAACCCGGGTTTTTTCAAACCCTGGTTCATGATGAGCTTTTCTCCTCAAACAAGTTTTAATAGTAGTCCCTAATGGTTTTCTACAGATGTTAATGTTAAATTGCTTAATTTTTTCAAACTTCCGATGTCCAAGTTTTTGTACCTACAAATCCTGAAACAGTGTCAGGAAAAAGAGTTAACATTCGGAAAATGAAATTTTTGAGTTTTACGTCCCACGGTTATGCCGGTTAGGCTAAAGGAGACGGTGATGATGAGAGATGAATGAAAATGGTGGAATGAAGAAAGTGGGAGGAAACGGGAGAATCCCGAGAAAACCCACGCACACGGTGTTTGTTCACCACAAAGTTCACTTGACAGGAGCAGGGTTTGAACCAGGAATCCCATGCACCAGAGATGAACACTCTACCACTGAGCCACCGCGGCCCGCAAAAAATCAAAATAAGACAGTCTGGTGCAGGTGTAGTTTTGGTGCGCTACATTTTGGAAGATTTACAGGTAAAATTCAAAACTTTCCATGAAAAGACATGTTTATAAAGAACGAATTTCTACTGGTAACTTAATTACATACAATGTTATACAACTGTATCTTAGGTTTACTAATGTTAAATCATTACAAGTGCTTTGCGACGAATAAAACAAATGAGTGCATATGAAAAATGGCTCTATTAGATATTATTTTCCACGGGCGGATTATTTCTGCACCGTGTACACCGGCATCATATTTCTGCACAGTGTGCAGAACCTGTATTTTGTTTACAAGTGGAGAGTTACTAGTATGAAACAACAACAAGTGTTGTTGAAACTTGTATTATTCTCAAAACGCACTTCCTTGCACTATCCTCACTTCTGCGCATACACACTATCGCTGACGTGCCTGCTTCCTTCGGACGTATTACCGCGCGGGCCCACCAGCTTCGTCCTATCTGACTCGGTTCGATAGCATTCGTGCTATTTAGTGGCAACCGAGCACAGATTGTTTTGTGCTTTTTTGCACTGTTTCTTTGCTAGACATCCGGAAGCCTTATTTATACGCAAATCTTAAAAGAATTATAATTTTTCAACAATTACTTCTAGAGGTCCCCTTGAATTTTATTTATGCCAAGTAAAATATATTCCGCCCATTGGAAACCGTCTAGGGGACAATAAAAAAGAAACTGGTGAAAGAATTATAATTTTTCATTTTTTTTTTAGTATTGCGCCACAAGTAAACCTGTACACAAGAGCGTTTAACCACTACCTCATTTCTCCTGTATTTTTTTTCTAATTGGAAGTTTTCGCTCACATGTGAAACAAGTCCTGCAGTATATAATCTACTGGATCTTATTAGGTTACTAAAGAGACACTAAATACTAGAGAATACTAAAGGAACACAAACCTTGTCATGGCACAAGCATTATGAGAAATTGTCCACGCTTCTCTAAGATAATTATCTTCCTTTTTGTTATTTAGGCTTAAAACTTATGTACAAATCCGAAATTGTGTTCGTTCAGGTATATTTTCGGCGCACCATCCGGAATAATTGATGAAAAATTTTAATTATTTCACCAATTTCCTTCCTATTACTTCTAAAATATTTCCACTGAGCGACATGAAAATATCACACCTGGCATAGATAAAATTATTAACTGCTTTTAGCAGCCAAGTTATCCTTTAACCTCCAGTTGGTTACTGATTAATTTTCTCAGTGTACCACTCACCGCGCTGACGTTTTCCCGCGGAGTAGGATTTCTGCTTGGAAATAGCGTTCCTTTGATTGTATCATAAGAGTGCAGCCTGTATACCACCTCACTTTATTAAGTATTGTTGCCATAAGAAAAGGTTGCGGGTCACTTTCTCACTCTATTATGCAACAACTATTCACAAAAGACAAAATCAAGCTACCACCTCTTGCAGTACGTCAGAGCACTTAATCTAAAAATTATCCAATTTAACCTAACCTAAATTTTGGGATTTACCGTTGTATCGCAGAACCAATTTGAAAATCGAAAAAAAAAAAAATATACCAAAACGTACTCCGATCAGTTATATTTGGTTGCATTAGATTAAGTTACGTTCGATTACTTTACATTAGGTTAGGGGCATAAAAACTACAGTGCAAAAAACTCAAACCAACCTGTGCTAGTCAGGGGCGGATCCAGGACGGATTTCTGGGGCGAGGGAGGGAGGTTGTAATACTACTACTTAGAGCTACTTTTGAGTACTCCAAACTCTGGAATGGGTTTTATTGATATATAAAATAAGAAAGTTTCCTCTTTTGGGAAGGGGGCAATCGCCCCCCGCCCTAGAGCCGCCCCTGGCGCTAGTTGGCCACTAAAAAGCACGAATTCTATATAACCGAGTCAAGCAGGGCAACGCTGGTGGGCCCGCGCGGGGTGTGTTTGAAGGGAACAAGTGCGTCAGCGAAGGTGGGTATACGCGTAAGCGAGGGTAGTGAAAACATGTGGGCTTTGGTAATCATACATGTTTCAATATCACTTGTTATGGTTTCATACTAGTAACGCTTCAGTTGTAAACATAAAATACAGCTCTCGTACACTGTGTAGAAATACATTGCCGTTGAGTTAGAAGCCACTTACCTTAAAAACTAAGGCATGTAAACTTTTGTAATTTCATGAAGAAAATAGTGTATTACAGTTTCTTAACTGTCCTTCCTTTTTTTTAAATAAAAATTTAAGTGAAATCCTTAAGTTTTTTGTCCCACAGTTATGCCGGTTAGGCTAAAGAAGACGGTGATGATGATTAATGAATGAAATGGTGGAATGAAGAAAGTGTAAATAAACGGGAGAACCCCGACGAAACCCACGCAGACGCTGTTGGCCCACCACAAAGTTCACATGGTGATGGCTGGGATCGAATCCGGGTCCCCAAGCACCAGAGGTGAACGTTCTACTACTGAACCAGCACGGACCTTACAATTGTAATGGAGTTGTTGATATACCTTAGGGGGTCCGTGAAGGTAAGCAGAAAGGTAACAAATAGAATCGAAGTTAATACACAGGTTGGGCTAGGTAGTACCATTTAAATCACTCGCAAGTCTTTAGTTTAGGCAAGGCAGTGACAATAACCAAGTCATCTGAAACGGTTCCCGCAATTATAGATTACAGTTCCAATAAAGAAAGACAGAAAACAACGTGCCCTGCGGGGTTTAAACCCGCCTTCACTCGCTAACGCTCGACCCAGATAGCAAAAATGACTTGCAACAAACTTGCAGCAGATTTGCAATTCAAGTCTGGCAAACTTGCAGCAGACTTGTGATGCAAGTCTGCAAGTTTGATGCAAGTTTAATGCAAACTTCCTAGTTGACGCTCTTCGAACTTGCAGCACGCCTGCAGTGCAAATGTATGGTAAGTTTGCAAAGCAAGTTTCTACTTGCACTGCAAGTGCGCAGCAAGTTGCCAGCAAGCTAGTCCAGGTTTGACGCAAGTCTCAGCAAGTATGTCACTTGCACTGCAAGTGCACAACAAGTTGGCAGCAAGTTTTTGTAGGTTATAAGCAAGTCTCTGCAAGTATACGACTTGCACTGCAAGTCCCTAACAAGTCTACAGCAAGTTTGTAGTAAGTCTTCTTCAAGTATATACTTACATTGCAAGGCTACAGCAGGTTTTCATCAAGTGAGTGTAGTAAGTTTTCTGCAGGTATATACTTACATTGCAAGTCTACTGCAAGTGTGCGGAACTTAGCATAGCAAGCCTGCAGCAAGCACTTTACTTCCTCTGCAAGTCTTCTGCTAGTGATAGCACATTGAAGGATGCATTAGCGAATACAGCTTGCACTTTCATTGCAGAAGAAAAGTGCATTATTTTGCTATAATACAAATATACCACTTGGCGAAACCAAGTGATGTACTTGTAAAAGAAATAATAAAACATGCATTTTTCTTTTACAATGGAAAGTCTAGGCCGCGAAGGTTAATGCTCATCTCGCCACTGCCTGCTGACTTACACATGACTTATGGAAGTGAAACGCTTGGAGAAGGTACTGCATGCAAACTTACACTCATACAAGAATGCAATTGATATGAAAGAAAATGACAATATGGCCTAAAATTCTGCAACAGCAAAATGTGACAAAATAATCTAAAAATTCTTTTGCTGTAACCGTGAAAAATCAAGTTATTATTTGTATCTGCATTGTGGTTCGTTAAAACAGTTTTAACATGTGTGTAAGCTTCCTGATTATAGCAATTATAATCCAACCACATGGAATTCCTCGACAAAACTATAACTAAACGCTAGTGCATAAACCTTGATCTTCTGAGAATGGATGCATCAATAAGACTCTAGAATGCCCACCTTTTTTTTTATACCTTTGATGTTGAAAAATCTCACCCTAGACTTACGTTACAGCAAGAAATACTTTTTTAACTTAACAGCACACGTCGGAGGGTGAAAACTGGAATGCTTCCCGGTGATTTTAGCTCTTTTCATGTCTATTTAAAAATATTTCGACTTTTATAGGCTCGTGTTCATATTCTAAAGGAAATTAAATAAAAACATAAAAGAAATTAATACTTCAATATTATAAGGAAAGTATTCTAAATAATATAAATGAACAACACTTAATTTAGTTTCATTAATTATATTTTGCCCTTGTTAGTTAACTTTTTTTTTCGTCCATGGGCTAAATATGTAATACAAAATTTGCTTTTCAAAGTACTACGTTAATTCTTCCACTTGTTCCCCACCAACTGCAGCTGCTTCCTCTTTTTGCTGCTTCTCCTTACTGAAATATAAAAGGAAATGCAAACCGTCAATTTCTTATATTATAAATTCATTACATATTTCATTAAATTAATTTTAAAGTAGTTTTCGCTTTATTAATTCCACAATGTCTGTAATCAAGGTGTCTACTGGAGTTTACTTTTATATTTCGAGTGTTCTACTAGAAATACTGCCTACTACGATATATTGTCCACCCACGCAGCTTGTGCAATATCTTCATCACTATCTCAGCGTTTTACCTTAAATCTTATATAAGTAGTATCTATCAACGCTATCCCGAATCTAATATATTATATACAAACTAAACCTTTTTTCTTTCTCTGGCTGGATATTTTTTCTCTAAATTCTGGTGATTTGTTTGAGAAGTGCGTGATTAAAGACTGTGATTATTATTTCTAATAACTGAGACTTAGAACGTGTAATTGTTTAAAGGAATGAGACATTCAGTACACAGTTTAGGTTTCTTGTGGGTTAATAAACACTGGCATCTTTTGTATCTTCTACGTCTGCTGTTCCATTGCATCGGCGGTAAAGACGTTGAATCCGCTTTTTGAGATACTCGGTTCAATAGAGTTGTTTACTGTACTGCTACAGGTTATAAATGGATATGGAGAGACTGTAGTTTGGTGTAGAGAGACTGAGATCTTAAGAATCCGAATCCGACTGAGGGGAATAAGCGCGAATGAACAGAATGAGTCAGAGTGAGCAAAATGAACCAGAATGAGCCCCTGTGTGTCCTTTTCAGGGATTTTAATAATTTCTTTGTGGTGGACAACACTGTCGCGTGTTATCTTCGTCACCTATTGTTTCTTCTCCGAGTCTTGTATTCTTGAAATGTTCAGTTTAAGAAACCTAAACGTGACTTCATGAATGTCCAGTCAGCTTACTATATTCTTTGTCTTCAAACAATCACCTATTCTCAAGTGTGTTTCCGTTTCATTCTTACAAATTGATAAAAGAGGTCCTGCTTGTTACTTTTGTTTCTAAATTCAATTCTAAATAAGACACCTGTATGACCATCTTGTACTTCAGTACTACACTCCGACTTCATCATCCTTCTGAATCTAGCTGGTACACTCGAGGACAAAACTTGGGTCCTCGACAATATTTTAAACAGATGTACTGCGTATCTAATCAGCCCTCGAGCCATTCAACGAATCAGCTTAAAGAAGCGAAACGCATAACTTTTACTACAAAGCAGAAGTACGTATTACCCTTATATGATATTTGACAATTATTAAAGATTTCTTTAAGTGTGTAATAAAGGGCTGCATTATAGGTGGCATTTGCGTTATAATACAGGGATTTATCAGTCGCTGACGCGATTAAGAAATCTATTAAATATCCAGTCTAGTTTCCTTTTACGAAACCCAAAATCTAGTTTTCATTTACAAACCCATCAATTATAAAATTGCATACTACTTACAGCCTAATCAACCTAGTTTTAGCTTGGTGCAGCCAATCGCCTATGTTTTCTTTCACTTTCTCATCAGTAGTACTAATGTACACTTTCTTACACGCATCTCAAAACAGAAATAATTAATTTTAAAAAATTGTATTTGAGTATACACAGCAATGCAAGACACTGGTAAGGACGAAGTTTTATGAACAAGACTACATCAATATATTCACATTTTTTCGTAAGGACAGAAAGATCTGGAATTATTTATTCATATTGTACAAAGCAGCTTGGACATGGAGTTAATTCCATCCCTTTGTTTTTCTCATCATAAATGAAAAATACAAGGTAAACACCACGGACATTGCTGCAGTTTACAAACTGTAAATTATAGCGCGAAAAAAGAAATATAAAATTTATTCATATAATATGTAGTTCTATTGGCTGTGAGAATTAAAATCTAAATTCTTACAAACAACTATGCAAAACAAGTTTAAAAATAAAATAAAAATTAAAAAAAACTTTCGAAGGGAAAAGCATGGAGAGCACTATCATTAGTATATAAAGATTTATTATTTGATTTATATGAGAGCGCTTCCCACGATTCTATCTTTCACAGAAAGATCAAATTTGAAATTCTAAAAGCGAGAAAAACTCGCAAGTTTTTTCTTGAATTTCGATAATCGGACCTTTTTTTTATATATAGATTTTTCTCTCAAATTCGTATTTTCGAGTTAGAAGCAGATGTGTTTACGTCTTCGTTAGTGACAATATTGACGCGCCTCTAAAGGCAAACAAAGCCTCGAATCAAGGTAAGTTACCGGATCATTGTTGTACATGGGAGAAAGCACTTCCCAACCCTAACGTCACCGCAGGCGACAAGCGAATATTTCAGCAGTAAATTGGCCCCGAAAACTTATTTAAACGGCAACAGACAACTTCTAAGAGCCAAAGGTCGTCCTACGTAGAAAGTAACAAAAAAGAATAGGAAAAATTTAAACTTCCAACGACACATTTTGTTGAAAGAAACTCGGACTCGTCTTACAGGTTTGTCACTTGTTAAAAATTACGACTAAAATATCAGGCCCGATATTGATAGCTACACAAATTTGCAGATATTTCCACATTTCTGGTAAATAGACAATATATAGGTAAAACTGAAAAATGTCTTCCTTCTGGTGAGTAAAGCGCAATCCTATATAAATATTTTAAAACTACATTTAATATTTTTATGGAACCTCTTTTAATACGAGGGTTAAGTCATAAGTCATGACAACTATTTCAATATTTATTTAAAATAAAATGACGCTAAACAGCTGCCTAATTCAATAATTCGAATGTAGCGTCAAGAATCACCGATGTTCCAAAGTTAATTTACTCCCAGCAATTATTTCAGTTTCTTTCAGCAACACCTACCTGACATCTTAATGAAGAATTGCCATGTTGGTGTCTTGGTGCAATATACGATGTGGGTGATAGCATAACAAAGTTGCAAAATCTGTCAAAAATTTTAAAATGCATATTATTTATAGCTTACTGCCCTCACCTTTTAAAATCTTAGACATATTCACAAAGTAAACTTGAAAGAATGTATTTATACCTCTTGGGTATCTAAGGCTCAGGCCGGGATAAGGGAAGGGAAGGATGTGGACAGGCAGAGTCCCAGAATCTACCATCCCATCATTCGTCTGCTGGAACTAAAGACAAAGGGAAACCTCATCAGGTAGTCCGATCGGAGCAGTGAGATTTATAGGTATCAGTATAAAGAAAATTTTATATAAAGTACTTACGTAATACAATATTCCCAATTTGTGTCCCAATGAACGCTTTCTTATCCAATTTCTTCGTCGATCTCCCACTTAACGTGAACATCTGGGCCAATTCATCATGTAAGAGGCGTCGGAGCATATTATAGATGAGCGTCTTCTCATCACGACCACCAGTACTGATTAACATTTGAACCTGAAAAAAATGCAGATATTTAATGCTTCTATTTTTCACAATAAGCAACTACAAGCTTACATATTACATGTAAGAGACTAAAGTTGTCTTATTAAGAACTATCTTTTTCCTCTAAAACGTGTTTTTCCCACTCACATTAAACAAAAGTGGATATTACAAATTTAAACCTAGAGAGTATAAGCTTGCAGAGAAGGCTGTTCCTATCCACATAAAGGATTTAATGCGTGGCGTATTGTGATTTTCTATTTTGTTCATTCCTGCAACAATTTCACTGTTGAATTATTTGCTAATCACGAATCAGTCAACTGATTTTAACAATGGAGAATATGGAAAATAAATAGAACCCTTTACATGGTTATGAGCTTCCTTCTCTGAAATTTTGAACCAAGTTAAAAAAAAAATACAGAGAGGTTTCTGCCATCTATTCGTAGAGCCATCTGGTATATAAGCTCTCTCTTTTTCGGTGCACAAATAAAATCACTACGAGTGAAGGCCATCAGCAGAAACTGAAAATCGGAGATAGTTCCTTGCCCTTTTCAAGCAACAGTAAAGGAACTGGAGCTCGGTAATGTAATAAAAATTTTCAATAGAGAAATTATTTCCGAATAAGTTTCTGCAGGTTTTGCAAGCATGCAACAGAAGAAGCTAGATCATTAACCTGTTAAAGAAAGACTATACAGAGGTTTCAACTATTAGTTATCTTTTCACTTTTCTAGTAAACTAAAAGTATTTACAGAAATAAAATATCGTATTTGCCTAAAAATAAGCATGATCCAATTCTATTCGTAAAAATCTAGTACGCAGCTTACATGACATAGCAAACTTTCAAACAATCATCATCATCATAATAATATACAATACTTATGTCAACAATATGGTGCTTGTTGCCCATGTTATCACTAGCATCTACAAAAGAAAGATAGAAGTATTCCATAATGTATTAGGCACTAATAAATTTGATTGGACAATTCCCACGTGCCAATCTTTGCCCTTCTGTTTTTCAAGCTATAGTGGAAACTGTCGAACTCAAAAAAATCTTGGGTTTACTAAGCCCCCGTCTCTTCTCAGTGATGCACTTCGGAAATGTCTACGTGGAACTATAAAAAACTTTTAAAAAAATCAGGATGACTATAAAAGTAATTAGAACTCACAACCTAGCGAATAATTACCCAACGCTCCACACCTTTTAAAATTAACTTTCAATCGATTCCGTCGACTGTTTAAGGCTAACATTGCTTCAAAAAGAAATTAAGCGAAATGAAACGAAATATTTAGTTTAGCTCCCCATGGTGAAGGAGACGACAAAGGATGGATGAAAGAAATGGTGGAATGAGAAAGTAGAAGGAAATGGGAAAGCCCCGATAAATCCCACGAGCACGATGTTGGCAGGGGCTGCGATCGAACACGGATCCTTGAAACTAGAAGTGAGCACTCTACTACTGAGCCACCATGGGCAACTGGTTCGAACAGGCCCACGTAAACAGTACTTTGAGGAATACGGTTTACCACACAGCATTAGATGAGAAGCACATAATGTATGTGCCAAGTAGTTTCAGACTGTATGAGAAAACGAAATATCGGGGAGGTTCCCCATGACTTCTATCAGTGAATAAAAAAACATAGATCAAAGAAAGTAGCATTCACTACAAGCTAGAAAGGTATAACCTATAAATATAAAATAAAAAGCAACGCCTGACATATCGATGAACAGGTGAATACCTGTAGAATTAGGATCTCAGAATAAACTCCAACTACAATATAATATACACAGCTACATTCAAGGAAAAATGTTGCTTACCAATTTCAATCTGAGTTTAGAGTTGTCCTTCAACTGTTGTTCAAACTTATGGAAGTCTTCCAATGTTTTCAACGGTAGCACGCCCAAAGAAGCAAAATGGTCGTCATTCTCGTCTTCTTCTGATACAGCCTTACTGCCTGGAATATTATTCACCTTTTTATCCAGATTGTTTACACTGTTTGATAAATCTATCATCCACTGTTGTAGAATACTCCACTGTCGATTCGAAAACGATTCATGTCCTGCAACAGGTAATTTCATTTACGTCAGTGTAAAGTTGAATAAATTGTAACGTTCACAAAGCGTATACATTCCGTGAAATTATATGAGCTACCACTACCCTGTTCCTTTTTAGATTTCTAAGGTATATATATATACTGTATATATAGAATAATCTTAGTTTACAATAAAAGTTACACCAGCAACAAAAAGCTTGGTGAATGTAATTACGTAGAGAAAAAAGGGAACTAACAATAAAGAGAATGTATACAACTTTTTATAGAGTGGAAGTTATGTGGTTGAGAAGTGAATCGATTGGCTGCGCAGTTGGTAGCACATCGGACGTATGCTCGAAGGTCCCAGGTTTGATCCCGGGTTCATCACGTAACTTACACTCCTTAAAAAAATAATTTGCACCTACAGGGATTTGGCATATCAAAATCGGAAGGTTAACCGTTATTACGAGAAAAAACATTATGGCTCTTATTCACCCACATTTTTACCACGCCTATTTTAATGGAGCTGACAGGAAAATGGCTTAACCATCCGAGTGACAACAGCTAATAAAGATACTGTAGCCAGGCAAACACAATAGGGCCCTTCAGAAATATGTCTGCCAAACCTGCCCGTTAGAGATTACCAATTAAGGGTCGAATTCGACCAACTGAAGTCCAGCAGAATTCCCCAACACAATGTAATAGTTCAATTTTTACACTATACGAAAAACAAACAAACGTTCTTTGGTTGACCCAGCATAATATGTAATGTGTTCTGTTGAGATTTATCCAATGTATGTGCTTTAAATCTCCAAGTTACAGAGAGAAACACTAAACCTGAGTGACAGAGTGACGGCCATATTAGATTTAGTTGACATCTTGGTTTTGCCACACCTGGGAACTTGAAGGCATATCAAGAAGTCATTCGGCCCAACTAAAGATTACAAATCAAAGATCAGCTCCGACAATTTTTCTCCCACGTCCCCTCTGGTTCCAATATATAAATAATTGAGATAGTAATAATGAATTGAATACAATTTCTCTAGTCCTTTACGCATACAATCCTTAGGGAAAGGGGAAGGTCAAGGATCTTGAAATGCAGCAGCCATGGCCTTATAAAAGGTACTATTTTGGCATTCGCCTGGTGGCACTGAGAAACTAGGAAAACTTCAGTCAAGACGGCTGCCCGGAACAAGCTTGGTGCCCACGCTCAACCTACCGAACGATGCTTGGGAACCAGACACACTATCCCTACATCATCAGCTGAGTAGTAGTAATAATGAAAGAGATCAGGCTATATAACTTTAAATACGAATGAAACGAACTTTTAATAAGAATGAAAGTAACAAATCGATTAATGGCAGATAATGTATTCTACTGTTCCGTTTTCCTTTATAAAAAAAAAAAAAAAATGCTACATTTCAATAGTACCAATTCTCGCATAACGTTGCGGAAGTTGTTTGGATTATTAACTTTCAGATATCAACAAAAAATGGTACTTCAGTACCCGAAGTATTTAAGCAAAGACTCCTGTACTCAGAGAATGAAATTAAATATTGAGTTTAACGTCCCAAAACTTTTCTCCGAGGCTAAGAGAGACGGTGATGATAAGAATGAAATGGTGAAATGAAGAAAGTGGGAGGAAATGGGAGAACCAAGAGAAAACCCTTACACATGGTGTTTGTTCACCACAAAGCCCACTTAACGCAAGCTGGAATAGAACCAGGCCCCACGCACAAGAGGTGAACATTATCGCTGAGCCACCGCGGCCACGTACTCAGAGAAGAATATGGCAATATTATATCCCATAAGCCTGTAAGGGTCTGATGAGACAGTCCACAAAATTAACTTTAAAAAAGATGGGTTTATGCGGAGGCGGCTCCGCGTCCTGGATAGGTGCTAGTATAGAGGGTTATAAGGTATTTGTCTCAGCCTTCCTTTAATTCTTTTCAAATGAAAGTAAAGCTTTTTTTTTTTTAAAAAAAAAAATATAAAATATTAATAAATTGTAAAACCACAAGCGCATATTAGAATGCCATTCTGTGTCAAACGATACGATGCTTGCCGAACTACTTGAACGCGTCAGATTATGTCACTGTCAAACAGTATGTTCATATCAAGAATGCCATCGAATTGATGACGAAAAGACAGGGTCACCCTATGCGACAAAATAGATGAAAACTTGTAACTAATACACAGGGTTTGCCCAAGTGGGCGTAGCCCGAAAAAACCCGGTGGGTTTTTTCGGGTTGGGCCCACCTGAAAAAACCCACTTTAAAACCCACCTGAGTTTTTGACCTATTTGTTAGTATATTGTTGGTACAACTAAGGTGATCACATTGTAAGTGATTTTCATCAGATTTTAGACTTTCCTTGGGCGAATTAGAGGCTTTCATGTTAAGGTATACAATAACATTCAACATGAGACCTTTATAAAGTTCTGAATGCACTAAAGGTTTTTTTTTAAACTTAGCTTGAGATAGTTACACAACAAATTAATGTATGGGTTATGCTTATAGCCTATTTGAAGTAAAATAAGCGATTTTGTACTTTCGAAAATATTTTCCGTGAATAGTATGCTCGTCGACTTGGCGACCCCGAGGGACATTATCACTGATACGTTTGACGGGTTTAAGGTCATAGGTGCCGGTACTATTAGTACACATGTAAATACATTAGTAAAACTACTAGTATTATTTCTTACTTTTGATGTAAAACACAAGTTTCTTCAACTAAAATTTGGTTCTCCAACAATAAAGTTTAGTTCAGTCATTTGTTGCTACTCTTCAAATAAGCATTCTGTAGAATCAACACCAGCAATAGCGTAAAAATTCTTGTCAAATTTAAGAAGCTTAATGCTCGGGGTTTCGAAGACTATGTACCGCTTACTATTTCAAGTGCTGAGTTCAACGCCGTGAAAGAAGTGCTCGGGAAATTAAACGCAGAAGGATCGGAAATGAATACTTCAACAATAAAACTGTTTATTTTACGCTTAAGCCTGCCATACGTCCCGTAAAAAACGGGGCAGTCCCGTTTTTGGGCCCGAGTGTCCCGCGTCCCCGTAAATTTAGTCGTGACAGGGAAATGTTTCGTATTTTAACTCCGTTCCATTTCTGCTATCAATATCAGCTTATTCGAAAAGTTTAAAAAAATAAAAAAAAAAAAATCTGACTGGCTGGAAATCCTGTAATTAGTGAATGAACAGTGGACTGTTGTAGGTAACAGTTTCGAGGAAGTTATTACACCACCCTGATAGCGGGCGAAATCCGACTTGATAGCGAGCGAAATTTGCAATGTTACTTTTTCCATTGCATTTTATGGAAACTCGGATAATTTCCGAAACATTAAAAGAAAAAAGGTGGCTTTGAGTGTTTCTACATTTACAAACACAGGGAAGATGACTAACCTTTTCTCCGGCAACACATTAGATAAGTTAACAAGAATTATAATCTTTTTCAGAGGCTAGGGTACAGAATTCTGCTTTGGTCCAGGTCTTAGAAAAATGTAAATCTGGTCCTGACAATTACACACGACACAAGGAGAAAAATCAGCTTTTCATCAGATTAAACTGACGAACGTAATTTTGGCAAATACAGCCATGTAAATAAATATTGCTAAACGCGCGAAGAATATTGAAGGCAGATTGTACCACTGATTTAAATAATTTGCATATTGTTTTCCTATAAAGCATTTTTATAGCACATCTTAAGTTTTTAGGCATCTTCAGTCCGCACAATTAATTGCAGGGTACGAAGAGAGAAAAGCAGCTGGTGCTTAGTGAACTTTCGCTTATTATATTCTTGAAAAAAAAAATAAATTGAATCTTTTAGTTTTAGTCTCACGGTTATGCCTGCTATGCTCAAGGTGACGGTGATGATGAGAAATGAATGGAATGACGGAATGAAGAAAGTGGGAGGAAACGTGAGATTCCCAAAAAACCCACGCACAAGGTGTTTGTCCACCACAGAGCTCACTTGGCGCGAGCTGGGATCGAACTAGGGACCCCATGCACCAGAGGTGAACGCTCTACCACTGAGCCACGGCGGCCTATTATACTTTTGTTCATAACCAGACTACAGTTCATTGCACTGTGTTGGAAAGTTGAGGGGGGATCTGAGGTGTCCGTATTCTCATGGAGAAAATATGGGAAGTTCATTTACGCTGGAAAATGTTAATTTCATATAAAACATTTTGAAACATTTATTTATTTCATATAACATGAATTGTATCTTTGTTTTAAATTAATAGACCCCTTTTGGTATTCATATTTGGCAAACGTCAGTCAGGCTTCTGGATGACTTGATGTATATTTGTTCGTTTGTCTGCCGAGCTCCTTCATGACTAAGCGGTTAGTGTATGCGTCTTCGGCGTGGGAGACCCAGGTTTGGTTCCCGGAGGGAGCTCATGTGGTTCGGATTCCATGTTAATCAGTAGGTCCCGTCTCATATAGCCTCGCTGCTGAAAGGGACGTTAAACACAAAAGCAACTCAACTCGTTTGACTGCCTCTACCACACACACTACAGGGTACAACTTCCGGCCTTTTAAGTTAAAATTTTCAGAGTACAAGCACGAGACACACTAAATTTCCTGCATAGATTTTGGCGGTATACCAACGTAAAATATCAAAATGGCGGCCATTTTTTCAAAACCGCGAGTATCCACGGTACAAAGCGCAATTTTCAGTCTTTTAAGTTGAAATTTCGACAGTAAAAGCACGAGTTACGCTAAATTTGCTGTACAGATTATCTCGGGAATCTAATGTAAAATTTCAAAATGACGGCAATTTTTTCAAAAGAGCAGTGAGTAGAAAATTGTTGCAAGTTGTGACAATGACAATCTTCAAATATAAATCACATTTTAACACTTTTAGCCCAAAGACATTGAAACATTTCGAAAAAACCTGAAAAACCCCAATTATACCCGAAAAACCCATATGGGCCCCTCGTATGCCCCCGTCGCTGACGCGCCTACTCCCTACGGATGCACCCCTCGCTCCGCTCGGGCCCCCTGCTGCGTTCCTGCCCTGACTCGGTTAGATAGCATTCGTGCTTTTAGTGGCCACCTAGCACATATTAGTTCGTGGTTTATGCATTAGCTCCTCATTTAGTGCATGCTCTGCAAGAAGAAATCGGAAAACGCAATAAATGTGTGAAAATTTGGTAGAGCCGTCTGCTCGAGTAATGCCGCAGCTTTTTGCCCAGTGAAACTGGAGGGGCGTTCCTAGACTTCTCCATTATTTTGTATTAACTTTAGTTACTCCCCTCCATTTTGACAAGACATCTGCAAAATTTGTAGGAGAAATGAGGTAAGGAATGGTAATTTCGAGTTCTTACTACTACTACTACTACCACCACCACGGTAATGAATTTCAAGAACACAAGGAGCGTTGCGGGGCTACTAACCCACCTTCGTTCGCTCGGCAATACTGTGTGAATTGAGTAGGCTATTGCACTTTTTCGTAGGTTTGATAGAGCAGGGATACATCTAAAAGGTAATAGTACTCTGTGAATTAAGTATTTCGATTTTTTGATAGTGGAGGGGAATAATTAAAGTTAAGCCATTATTTGCAATTACCATCGGTATCTTTCCCCCGTTCTCGATTTTAATGAAGTGGAAATCAGGATCAAAAAGCTACAATTACATAAGTATTCAATTAACTATCAATGTACACAAGGGCAAGGTTCTAGATTACTGGTCCCCCTTCCCATTGAGCAGTAATAAAGACAGAAAACAACGTGCCCTGCGGGGCTCTAACCCGCCTTCACTCGCTAACGCTCGCTCGGCAATACTGTATAAGCTAAATGTATAAACTTTAAAACCTACCCAACTACTAATCTACATGGGGGACCAGTAATCTAGAACCTTCCCGTACACAAGGGTATAATGCAAGTAAACTTCACAGCAAATCTTCACTTGCAGTAGCACAGTATTTAAACATGAGTTCGAGTACATATTAAATACACAAGTCACATTGTAGCCAATGTTACAAAATATATTTTTACATTGGTTTTATTAACCAATATATAGTAACATCGAATAATGATAGAGATGGACCAGTGATGTTATTTTGAATTTTTTTATTTTGTCCTGATTGTCCACTTCATAGTAACAACTGAAAATAGACAGTAGGAATTACGGCTCATATCAGATAATTAAGATATGTGTGTGTGTTTTTACGTATATAAAGACATATTGTGCTGTAGAAACTGATTAATTTTGAATGCCATTTACAAACCAGTAATCTAGAACCTTCCCGCACACAAGGGTATAATACAAGTAAACATTTACTGCATACGAACATACACTCAAGTATATTTTTCTCAACTTAGTCAAACAATACACGTTTAAAATATAAATTATCTCTACATCTGGATACTTACGTAATTATCTTAATTATCCACATCTACCTATATACGAACCTTGCTTCTACCTTAGCACCTATACAAATGGCGACCTGGCGCGAAATTTCTAAAATTGGACTTTTGTGCCACCTGTTGGTAGAAACTAGAACTGATACACTTGCTACAAATCTCCAGCTAGCCTCCGAGGTAAGTAAAATATAGCAAATGAAAATCAAATTACGACATTTGCGGGTAACTCTTTCAAAAAGCCTGCAGCAGGTGTACAGTGCACGGAAAGTCTAGCAAGTTAAAATCAAATATAATGAAAGACTTGCTGCAAACCAACATGCTATTAGGGATGTGACATTCAAAAATCAGGTACCAAGAAACGAGATTTTTGTTCTGATATTTCGATAAGCAACAAAACAGAACGAGGAACGAATGAAGGAAACAACGTATATGTGTGGAGAACAAAACTTATCTAATTACAATCGGCTCAGTATAAGATGAAAGCACAAAGGTACACTGGAGTCACTACATTCCTGACAACAACAAAATACACATGTTCCCGATCAGTGATGCCAATTCCTTCAGAGCCTTTTTCCCTTCACAAGCTTCAGAATTTCCCTTTTCCGCACAAAATTTCCCTTCATCCAAACCGTTCAAGTAATGTATTTAGTAAACGTATTTTGAATCGTTTTCGCTTCCACCCCCTCAACCCAATCTTATTACCACATACAAGCAGATACCTGACAGCTTTCCTTTGAGCTTACGCAGAATTTGAACTTGATTTGTTGTTTACATTTCTAAGGCGTCGCGATAGAGGAAGGAAAAGGATATGGAAAGGTATAGGCCAGGACGTATATTAAAGATGCAATCTCTGCATTTGCCTGGTGTGAGTGAGGAGAAATCCTATAAATACCTTGGTCAGGACGGACAACCTAAATAAATCATTAAAAAATATAAAATAAATATTATGTAAATTTAATTTTTATCCTAGATATCATGATAGATTTTAATATTAATGTAACCTACGGTACAAAGAAAAATATTAAGTATATTTTTGGTATGTACTTACTTAAAAACAGCACACCCATATTTACTGAAACGAATACGAAAAGTTACAAAGAAAACTCTAGCTGCTACTGTCTTAGGCTGTACACCAGAAATGTTCGTAAGCACAATACAAACTAAATCAAAGTTTAGAGATGCGGAATTCTTAAGAATTTATAATCCTGTGCGCACAGTCACCAGAAAATTTGTAAACTTACACAAACACACACACACTAATGACCAAATAATCGCCCATATATACATATTTACATTCACGATACGCAGATTTTCTTATCTTACATCGATTAATTCGCTTCACAATCATTTTTCTGGTTGGGAAAACCATCTTCTGATTGGGAAAACCAAACTGTTATAATAGTTGGAGTGATAATTTAATTGAGAAATATTTCATCTTATTGCATTGCATTTAACTCAACAATGGAAAGATTAATTTTGATAAAACATTTTAAATAATCATTGTTGTAATGTTTCGAATTTAACTGAATATGTTGACCGATGTGTAATTATTAACGAATGCAAAGCAAGATAACTTGTGAGAATTTATGTGAAATATGTGCAACGGATTATATTTGGAACAAATAGAATGTTGAATTTATACTGAATTTTAATGAGATTAATCAGATACGTAACTACATTCAATCTATAAATGATTGAAGAGAGGTTCAATTTTGCCTGCAATATTGAGAGATTACAAGCAATTTCCCTTTTTCCTTTTCTCCAAATTTTACTCAAAATTTCCCTGCGCCAAGAAAAATTTCCCTTCAATTGGCATTGGGTTACAAAGATTAATTATCGTTCCACACTGCATACACTTATACCTAGGCGTTATTGACGGAGAAAAGTTCCGTAATCTACTTGCGCTCATTCGTCGGCTCTCTTTTGTCTAGACGACAAACAGATTGTTGAAAAAATGCGCCAATACATACACCACGTTGTCGCGTGAAAGAAATATTTCAGTTTACAGTTGATCTTCGTGTTAGAAGGTGGTGCTACGGTGTGTCTGTGTTTACCGAAGGTGAAAAATTTTTCTGCATAAAATATTGACGTTTGTGTTAAACGAACATGTCGAGAACTTGCAACAACTCGACAGATTCATTCTGCTACATATGTGGTGAAGTGATTTTCAAGGGACAAAGTAAGCCATTGTCACCGTTCCTGAAGACAGCCTACCATCTGTACTTCGGGTGTAAAATCGGCAACCAGAATCGAGTTTGGGCTCCAAAACAAAGTTGTAACTTGTGTGCGCGTACTCTCACAGGATGGTTGAAAGGTACACATAAATAGATGCCGTGTAACTGTGACGGTAACGGTGGAGGGTATTAATGGTTAAAATATGAAACAAATCTTTAATAACCTCCCGTTATCCGGAATCTCGGTAGCAGGAGCGCACGCTCCGAAAACAGTGTATCAAGAAATAGTGAACTCAAATAAGAATACCAATATTAATACTACAACACCCTTGGTTCGTAATCGACAACTTACCATTCGAGCCTTCAATATAAATCTCCACACTGATATTATTCACGAAGTTGTAAGACGTAGAGAGATGATGCAATCTAGACTCAGAATTCTCAGAATACAATTGCGTAAACTTGCTAAGAACCACATGTATTTATTTACTATATTTGTTTTTATAATACCACATTCTATCACAAAATAGTATTCATATACACAACAGATAAAGCTAACCACAAATGAACAATATTTTGACGTAAACAGTCGCTTCAATAATGATTTGATAACGTCACTCACTTTAATTATTGATACCGTTCAACATAAAACTGAGATTGACAAGTAATTAAAAGAAATAAGATATATCAAACAAGGAAACATACAAAATACTATATACAACAAAAACAATAATAATACATGCAATAAGGTTTCTCTACTATTTAGTCTTTTCAGAAGAAATGCAAGTCCAGACGACAGTAGCAAATTATATTATTTCAAATGTCTAGAAAGAAGTTTGATCTCTTATTTATATTTATATTTACTATTTATTTATTATTTTTAATTATTTCCTTTTTACGGATGCACTAAACTATTACATTATACTTGCCGCTTGGTATAATTGTTTCTATCTTCAGTTCTGTCTTTGCCTGAACAGATGATTCACTAGTGAAATACTAATTTGAATGCAAAGCGACTAACTGACTGACACTTGATAGTCGCGACCGGCGAACTTTTATTTAAATTGAATTCAACTTAGTACTGATACTTTAAACATTCTTCACAGATAAATATGTTAGCTAGCACAGTTTCCAGAAATAATGCAGTTATGTAACGATGTTATAGTACTACTGTGGTTGTTGGATATTTTTATAGCTATAAATTGAAGTAATATTCCGCTATTATATAGGCCTATATCAAATATAGATTGATTTTGTTTTAAGCGCTTTTTATGTATATATGTTTCAAACTTGAGCTTACGACTAAAATAATTCAATACAAAGGAATGCGTTCATATTGTGCGCTCATTATATGCACGACGTTCTATATTTACTGATCCTTTAGAGTGTCTACAAATTATTTACTTCTAATATTGACTGGCGCAAGAAACTTTATATTTACTTTTTGTAGCACTGATATGCAGTATCCAATAAAATAGATTAGATTATGAGTGAGGTATTTGAAATGAATAATATTATATCGGCTTACATAAATAATGTATCAATATTGTAGATTTACTTTTTATATGCGCATATGTTTTTACGGTAATATCAAAAGAATTCTATAATGTTACGAATGCAAAGCATGCTTTAATGTGTCGTATACCGTATACACATATCACTTGTTTCAATCCTTTTCGTTGACATTAGTACGTGACATGCGATGTTTACTTGCAGGGTCTTGCTTTTTCACGAACACGGCTTACTTGTTATCTTTAAACATGTTCAGTTTTTCTTACCTCGATCGGCAGGTGAAATTACATGTTTACGTTTTATTGTCCTCATACGCTTCTCACTGGATTATTACTTCACTTATTTTTCCGCTGCATTTCTCTTCTTCTCTATCTGTCTGCAACCTGCTCCTCACACTGCTGTCGATTCAACCTGCTGCTCCCCGATCATATGTTGACAGTGTTGCCAGTGAAGTTTAGACATTGGTGGAGTTCAGAAGGTTACTGAGCGGAGCGCTCAGTCACACTGCTCGAAGTGAGCGAAACGCAAAACTTGCGAAAACAACACGTATACAAATGCTGATGGGGCAGCGTGTCCTGTCACATATGGCGTCCGAATAGGTTGATCCCTGTGCCGTCACTAAGCATTCTCAGATTAACTTTCCCTTAGTTCCACAGATACTTATAGAAGTAAGATAATACACAAACAAATGAAACCTGACACATACATTTATATACATATATACACAATATTTCGAAATATGTACAGCCCGCAATCTATTCGCAGTATTCATCAGGTAAGTCCTTCAAAAGTTGACTGGCACAATTCTCCTCTGCCTTCTTCCGCCACTTCCAGTATTCTTCCTTAGTAGGCTTCCACAATTTACACTGATGTTCGGATCGGTGTCCTATAGATTGTCCATTGTTCGGATCAATCAGCTCCACAACCTTAAGACTTGGCTTACGAACACATAAGTACGGTCCTGAGTACAGATCGAACATCTTTTTTATCTGCTGTGCTGCTGCATCACTGATGGGATGTGCCCTGAGGAATATAAGATCGCCTACATTAGCATGCCGATCCGATGTTATTTTTCGTTGGTACGTTGATTCTTCTTCGCCATCTGAGACTTCTTACGGTTTGCAATCATAAGTAGCCGGTTTTTTCCCACGAATTTCCGTCTTCATCAGTCTCCTCTTGGAACAGTCGTTACATCCTTCACGTTTAGATGTGCTTGGACTGGAGCAACGTTCAGATTCTCTACAATAGTATAATTCAGTAGCATAACGATATTCCACAAGTGCTTACTCCAATCCACATGTTGTCCAGCACAATACAACCTCCAAAGCCTATTCATTTCTCTATGCATCCTCTCCACGGGATTTGCTTGAGGATGGTGTGGTGTGGTGTGATACACTTTAACTCCTTTACTAGCCATTGATCCTAGGAACTTACTAGATACAAAACATGGACCGTTGTCACATATAATGGCGTCCGGAATACCTAGATGCATAAAATACAAATCCAGACACCTCAGGATTGCAGCAGTTGTAGCTCGTCTCATTGGATACGCTACTAGATGCCTGGTAAACACATCCATGCACGTGCATACATATGCCATGTTTGACTTGCTGGTTGGAAGCTTCCCTACCACATCAACTGACAGTAACTCTCGGGCTCTCGAAACGGTGACTGACTGTAATTTCCTTGAGAGAGGATGAGGATCAGCTTTGTGTCTCATACACAATACACAATTGCGGATGTATTGTCGGACATCAGTATACATGTCTTCCCAAACGAAATTTTCTAGAAGCATCGTGTGTGTCTTCGCATATCCAAAATGACCCCTGTCATCATGGTAACATCTGAGTACTCTCTTTACTAAACTTTTGGGTACAACTATCCTCCATTTATCTTTCAAATGAAAATCACGTTTTAACAGCACACCTTGTTGGATCTTGTAATACAGACGTACAGATTTACCCCAACTTATTTCTGATACATTGGTCTGATCTTGCTCCAGAGCATCAATATACTTCATTAACTGTGAATCTTCACGCTGGTATTGCTTCCAATCCTCACTGGTCATATTTGCTAAATCTCCTGGAAGGACATGAAAATTCAAAATTGTAACAATTCTAGGTGATTGGCATACGGTAATACGAGACAAAGTATCCGCTGCTACGTTGGTTACTCCAGGTATGTATTGGATTTCCAACTCCACATCTTGCATTTCAATACACCACCGATATAACCTGGTATTCCAATATTTTATGCTCTTAAAATGCACCAAAGCTTGATGATCAGTTTGTACGATCACATGATGCCCTATCAATAAATTACGCCATTTTCTTATAGCTTTCACAACACCCAACATCTCTATTTCGGTAATGGTATAGCGAGATTCGCAAGGCTTAAGTATGTGAGTAGAGTGAAACCAATAACTCGTTTCCCATCTTCATATTCTTGAGTCAAAATAGCAGCAGTCCCAATAGTTGAGCCGTCAACTATGATAATGAAGTCTTGTGACATATCTGGATGCACCAAAAGTATGTTTTTACAGATCTCATGTTTTATCTCCTCGAAACAATTCGTATGTTCCGGCAACCAGGTCCATTTCTTCCCTTGTTTAAGCAGCTGGTATAAAGGTGCTGACTTACGAGCAAAATCATGTATAAACTTGGAGCACCACTGAAAAAATCCTAAGGTCCGTTGCAATGTTTTAATAGTTGTTGGCCTTGGCAATGACTTTACCAGATCCACGTACTCTGGATTTTTCGCTATTCCTACCGGTGTTACCACAAAACCTAAGAAATTTGCCTCAGATACCATAAATGTGCATTTCTTTAAATTGACTGTCATATTTGCTTCCTCTAACTTATACAATACTTGGTCTAACAATTCAATATGAGCTACTGGATCAGTCCCTGGAATTAAAATGTCATCTATATACAGTAAGATCTTTTCAAGAATAGCAACTCCCAATACCCTCTGCAACGCTGCCATCAAACAAGCTCCACCATTCTTGTAACCAAAGGGTACTCTGCAATGCCGGTACATCTGGCCTTCAAAAGAGAATGCTACAAGATCCCTACAATCTTCAGTTAACTCGATCTGGCAGTAGGAATGCACCAGGTCAAGGGACGTTGCACAGGTCATCCCATTAAATCTTGCAAAGAGGTCATCGAGGCGTTCGACCTTCAGATTTGTCAAAGATACAAATTTATTAAGTTGGACCAAATCAAGACAGACTCTAACCTCATCTGAGTTCTTCTTTCTGACTATTACCAGGGGATGATGATGTTTTGACACTGCAGGCTCAATGATACCTTGACGCAACCATTTTGGATCTGCTCCCTTGCCTTATCTCGATAACACAGTGGAATTGGGTAAGGTCGTTTCACAATTGGATCTTCAGTGGTAACCTGGATTGTATACTTAAACTTGTTACATTTTCCTGGGAAATGGGCGAAAACTTTTCTTCTCTTCATCAGCACATTGAACAACATTTCCTTGTGTTTCGGAGCAATAGGAGTTTTTTTCACCACTTCTGTCACTTCTTCTAGGGTAGCGTACAGCCTCTTTTCAGTCGCTTCTTCCCTGACTTCCATGACTTCCACTCTTTTTGGACAGCAAGCCGAACATTGAATATCCTGAACAAGTGGGTCATACAAAGATTCCACAAGAGCTTGATCCTTTATTTGTGCCAGCGTAATTCGTCTCAGATTGCAATCATCTCTTTGCCTTGACCTAGCTTTATCATACGAATCTTCTTGTTGCATCAATACGCTGTTCCACTGATTTAAAACTTCTTTCAGATCTTCACGATCGCATCCACATACCTGTGTGCTGCATTCTTCCTCTGGATGGCATTCGCATTCACTCCATTTTTCTTCTATGACATTTTCAGGAAGATGGTCATCCACACTCAACTCATTAATCATATTATTATACGTATTTTCTTCCTCTTTCGCTTGAACCATAGGTACTACGACTTCTTGTTCCCCAGTTTGGATGGTTACCATGCCATTTCCAAAATTCATTCTGACTTGAAACTTGCTCATGTAATCACGACCCAATAGAAGATCTTGGTTGAGCCCGTCGACCACAAATGCTCGAACATCCGTCTGTATTCCCTGAATTGTCACAGGAAGATATACTTCTCCTTTCACCATTTTCTTCCTGGTTCCACTATAATCGACAAGAACTACGTGGGGTGCTGGTTTCAATTTCGGATGTGATATAATCTTCGTAACCTTTCTCCACAACTCTAGACTACACAATGTCACCTCCGCACCGCTATCAACGAGTGCTTGCACAACTTCATCCAACACACTTACTCGTATGATACCAGACCATTCTTTTACTCGTTCAAAGTCAGTCTTCACGTCGTCAATATTCTCACAATCTGTGTTATACTCCCACTCTTGTCCAGCTATACATTGAAATTTAACTCGAAAAATATTTATCTCATTCCTACACTCAAACTCACGTACACATAAAGGACTATATACATCACTATACACTTCCTCAGGTATATCCTCACTTACACTTTTCTCATGGGTCTTCTCACAACACAAGTCGTACCTACCTCCGACCCGCGAGGTGGATACTTCATTTAGTTTTTTGAATCTGGACTTCCCCGAGGATCCCAACGGTGCTGAATATCCTCTTGGGAGGATCTCGGGTCATCTCTTTCATATTCTTCGTGTGTGGACCACTTCCTTTCTGGCCGTCTTCTTCCTCTCCAAGAACGTGCACGACCACCTCGTCTGCCGCGTCGATAGTTCCCGCGTCCTCGTACACCATCTCGTCCTTCGTACGGTGATTCTTCTCTTGTGTTCGCAGGCTCTGTCTTGTTATCCTCCTGGTCCTTCGATATAGCTCCTACTTTAGCTTTACGAGTAAACACCTCTTCACCGTCCTCCCATCTTCTAGCGCCATCTCTTCCTGTCTTCCGTCTTGCTTCCCATGTGTCGTGAATCAGTTCAAGTCGTCGGACTGTTTCAAGAATTTCTGCTAACTCCTGGCCTCGTGTTGAAACCAACAGTCTCTGATACTGAACTGGTAGCAAAGTTATGATAGTGTTGCAAATCTGGACTTCACTGCTCTGTGAATCCAAGTCCCTAATCTGAGAAAATCGATTCGTAACAAAACGTTCAACACTCCCGTCAACCTTAGGGTTGAATGGTACAGTCTTAAGGCGCGTTAGCTTAGCACATGTCACATCTTCTGAATGATAATGCCTTAAGAATATTTGCTTGAAGTCAGCATACGTGAGGAACTTATTCACATTTGAATAATACCATGACAACACTGCGTCTCTTAGTATGAACGGTAATACCTTAAGCGCCTGACTAGGTCGCACCCCCATTAGAGCACACTCTCGCTCAAATTGTATGATAAATGCTTGAGCTGACAAAACACATCTCTCTGGTGGATAGTGCGTGAACGATTTTATATCCGTCAATCGCAATTTCAGTTCCTTTTCGTCTTCTTCCTTTTCTATTTCCTCCCTGTAGTCCTGAGCTGCTTCCGAATAGACTCCGCGACGGTTCGTTAGTCTTCTGGCGTTTTCATTCTCGTTACCGTTAGAAGGAAGCTGTCTTCTTTGTCGGTTCCTTCTTCTTTCCGTCTTCGGGGACCATCCATCTTCTGAATACCCGCTCTCATCAGACGAACTGGTCTTGATCCGTCTCCTTCGTCTTCTCCGATAACTTGGGTGCACCTCAGGTTCCTTGCTCCGAGAAGCTGCCGTACTATTGAGGGCACTTCTTCCACAGCAGGTACCACTGAAATCACTTTTATTGCGCCTTCCATCTAAGCTTGGAGATTGAGCAGGATAGTATGGCCGCTTCACTTCTGTTTCCTCTTCTACGCCTGAACTATGTCTTCGCCATTCCTCCTCTATCCTTTGTTGAAGTGACGCGATTGCTACATCCTGACAAGCCAACTTCTCTTGTACTTTCCACAGTTCCGAAGTGTTTTGCCACATGACAGCCTTCGACTGACTCACTTCCGCGCGACAGTCTTGCAGTTGATTATTTATCACCGCGTTGGCTCTAATCATTCTCCCAGACACCTCTTCTATCACCTTTCTACATTCATCAGTCTTCTGCATGACTTTTAACTCTTCTTTGGCCAAACGATCTTCTATCTGCGCGGTAGTCATCTGTAACACCTCATGCTTCACATCTTCAATCTCATCCTGCATCCTGTCCTGACATTGTGCCATACCTGCTACACAGCTCTTCGATACCTGATCGATTCTTCTATTTACTTCTTCAAATTGCTGACTCACCTTTTTCTCTGTTAGTATTGCCACTTCCTCGAGTTTAAAAACGGTATTCTTCAAATCTTGAATCTCCAGCTGAGTTCCGTCCATCTTTCGTGACAATTCATTTACCTGATGAGTTAACGAGGCGCTCGTCCTGTCACACTTCCTGCTAACCTCTTCAATCTTGTTCTCCAATTGCTCTCTACTATCCCGTAAATCCTCTTGAATAACCTTCATCTCCATCTGAAAATCTTCCTTGATTTTTGACCTCAACTCACATTGTCCCTTTTCATTATACTTCTCAAACATACGGACAAGCATCTGCTCCATCGCATCCAAAGACAAACTACGTTCTACCTTCTCCATCACCTTATGTGGTTTGCACTGTCCGCACTTCCATAATGCTTCAACGGGTGCATCATCCTCAAGTTCATTTTGAGCATTCCATTCTTCCTCTGTCATTTGACTACACACGCGGTGAAACCAGCGATCACACAGACAACATTGTACATGATACTCATCTCTAGCTGGATCGTCACAACACACTACTTTATCTAAGTCTGACATGGCCGCACCACCAGATTCACTTGCACTTGCACTTTCTCTTTGTCGATTACGCCGATTTCCACCCATGTTCACTTTTTTTACGTCGAAGTAAACTACACAACCAACAGTCCAGGAAATTCACACTTTTGATTGCCACTATTCTTCACAAGCGTCTAAGTCTCATAATCTAAAATGTAACTGTGACGGTAACGGTGGAGGGTATTAATGGTTAAAATATGAAACAAATCTTTAATAACCTCCCGTTATCCGGAATCTCGGTAGCAGGAGCGCACGCTCCGAAAACAGTGTATCAAGAAATAGTGAACTCAAATAAGAATACCAATATTAATACTACAACACCCTTGGTTCGTAATCGACAACTTACCATTCGAGCCTTCAATATAAATCTCCACACTGATATTATTCACGAAGTTGTAAGACGTAGAGAGATGATGCAATCTAGACTCAGAATTCTCAGAATACAATTGCGTAAACTTGCTAAGAACCACATGTATTTATTTACTATATTTGTTTTTATAATACCACATTCTATCACAAAATAGTATTCATATACACAACAGATAAAGCTAACCACAAATGAACAATATTTTGACGTAAACAGTCGCTTCAATAATGATTTGATAACGTCACTCACTTTAATTATTGATACCGTTCAACATAAAACTGAGATTGACAAGTAATTAAAAGAAATAAGATATATCAAACAAGGAAACATATACTTGTCAAGATATATCTCGACAAGTATTTTATACTTTAAGAACTTGTCGAGAAATCATAGCATGGAGGAAGACTTAGGCAAGACTAATGTAAAAGCTGATGAAAATTTTGCCTTCCTGAAGCGTTGATTTCCAGTCGGCAAAGGGACACTTTTCGACGGCGGCAAGAAGTCGGATGCCGCCTGTGGGAGAATCGGGAAGCCGACGTCGAAAACAGGTCCTTTCCAGCAGTCGGCAAACAGCCGGAAAGGTGCATAAAATGCGCCGGCGCCGCCGTCGAATAGTTGCCTTGCTGAACAGTCAGCAAACAGCCGGAAATGAGCATTAAATGCGCCGGCGCCGACGTCGGAAAGTTGCCTTGTCGAGCAGTCGGCAAACAGCCGGTAATGAGCATTAAATGCGCCGGCGCCGCCGTCGGAAAGTTGCCTTGCCGAGCAGTCGACAAACAGCCGTAAAAGTGCAGTAAATGCGCCGGCGCCGCCGTCGAAAAGAGGCCGGCGTAAGGAGTCGGCAGAGGGTCGGAAAGAGGTCTTTCCGACTGTTTTACCAACTCTGGCGGTCGGCTACAGTCGGCAAAGGTCTTTTTTTTTTACGATTTTCGACCGCTTGCCGCCTCGGCAAAAGGTCGGCAATTTTGAACAAGTAGATCGTCGTGCCGCCGCGGACGAGTGCCGGCTGCCTACCGGCGGCCTGCCACCGTCGACGGTGGCAATCCCTCTTGCCGACCGCGGCATCCTGATGGGAAATGCAGGACCAAGATTTGACTGCAAGACAAAGAATAAGACGCAGTATTGATGACCAAGACTCAGGGAGCGAATTGTTTGAATTTCATTTGTTGGGCTGAAAGTGGTGAAATAAAATTAGTACTTTATAATTAAATATCATACTGTATTTTTAAAATTTAAATTACAAAATTCATATTATGTATATTCTTACGTGCAACTATATATACTGTAAAATACGTTTTAATTACCGAGAAAGAAAAATCAAAGTGGCACGGGTTCCGGAATCATAAGAACCTATTTTGGAATGAAAGTTGAAGGGTTTGAAAAAAAATCACAGGTGTTCCCCTGTTTCCTCAACCCTTATCATTGTAGTTAAACGATTTCCTTTTGTCTCTGCCAAGAGACTCTTGCTAGTGCCTTCCGAGAAGACCCCATGCCGTCCAAGCAGGTGAGAACACTGACCCTGAATAAAAATTTCGTCTCATAAAACTAAAGCAAGAAAAAATAAATAAATTTCTCCCACGTCGGACATTGGTATCAGTTATAAAAGGAAATAACCAAACCTCAAAAGTGCCAAATATTCATTAAGATGCATATACAAATCCCCCGCTTGATCTAGCTAGTGGTTAACGTGTAAGACTTCGGTACACGTAGTCCGGGTTTAATTCCCAATGGGAGTGCATTTTGGCGTTCACCCAGTGTCGTGACTATAGTGCTCTCAAAAGGATCGGGTTGACCCGACCCGACCAGACCCGACTCGGATCGGGTCAGCTCGGGTCGGGTCGGGTCAACCGGGTCAGCTCGGGTCGGGTTGTCGGGTCAGGTCAACCAAGTGGGATCTCGGGTCATCGGGTCGGGTCACTCAATTCGGGTCGGTATTCAACCCGACCCGACCCGACCTGTTGAGAGCACTTCTTGTACCCCTAGGGCCTCCCTTCGTGGAGGCCCAGAGCCCAATTTTAAAATTTAAAATGGAAATATGCAGCGAGTGGTACCTCGTTCGATAGATCTTTAAAAACTAAAGAGCGTTTTGACAAAAGGTTGTTCATATGGATCACTGCTTTCAAAATCACCACCAGGACGTGGTACCTTTATGAGATAAAACGTCCAAACTCATAGAATGAAAGCAGTTAAACATGAAACAACAAAACAAAAATTCGAATAGGAAAACATAGAGGATATTTATCATTCCACGGCTCAAGAATGTTGGAACGAAAAGATAATTAGAGTAAAAGTGCCATAATGCAAAGGAGGAAATCTAATTCCTAGAAAATTTCTCCGTAAGCGGTTAAAGTGGGAAAGAACTGGGAATTTTGAAATGAGAACCTTAGGTTTTGTAAATTGAATCTACGCAATAAATTCATCTGAAATGTGTTTCTTTAAGAGATAGATTTCTCTGTAATGAGTAAAGGTAAGGTAAAATTCGTGTAAAATTATACCTTTTTTTTTCAGGCAATGATTTGATGCAAAAATGAGTCAACTGAAATGTGAAACAAAATTGTCAAACAATGCAGTTTTTAGAACAATATGCAAACCTTGGTTTTGTTCAACCGTCGTCTGTACGATATTGTTTCGATTCTTTTCTTTTTGTCTTCTTGCATGTCATGTCCTGGGCTTTTTCTTTGTGTCTCCTCATCCCTCACATCCGGGGTGTGTTTTCTTCTTGAGTAACCTCACGTCTGATGTGTTTTTTTCCTTCTTCGTGAGACTCCTTGCCTCTCATTTACCAACAAAATGGGAAAATCTATTTCACAGTTTGTTCAATGACATCTCCATTTTCCTGTATACATAAATTAATCCTTCCGCGAAAATACATGATAGTTTAATAAAACTTTACGTGGGATTTGAACACAAGCTAAGCGAGTTCGCTCCATCATATCTTTCTTTCCTAGTTGTTGGTTCGCGTTCATGTACAACATTCTTGAAATATCCCCACAAAAATCTGGTAAGGATAAATCTGGAGATAGTACGGGCCATAATATTGGTCCGTGCGTTTCTCCCAATCCGTTTTCCATTATATCGCATGTGCAAATACTCTACCACTCTTTGCGCAGATTGAGGTGCCGTTCCATGTAATTGCACCCACGTCCTCTATCTTGCCTCTAGGTTCACCTCTTCAGGTAGCAATGAAAAATGATGTGAATTCCAGAAAATTTTACCAGTCACATTTCCATCGAAAAAATGTGGACCAATGAGGTAACCATTGACAATAGCACACCATACATTAACACTCCAACGATATTGAACATATACTGGCCTATGCCAACAAGGATTGATATCTGGACCAGTAGTGACAATTATGCCTATTTAATTCGCCAGTATTTCGAAATGTTGCTTCGTCAAAAAAATATAGGTCTATATCTAAAAAAAGAAAGAAAGAAAAGAAAAGGAAAGGAAAGAAAAGAAAAGAAAAGAAAAGGAAAGGAAAGGAAAGGAAAGGAACATTTACACAGATATCCTGTGCTCACTGACAAAATGCCAAACGGTGTAGCATGTCGTTTGCAGTAAAGACTTGAGTTAAAGTGATATGATATACACGATATTTAACCCTCGAGTAGTCGCGCCGCGGTCAAAAGCACCACAGGGAAATTATTTTCGATCGTATGTCCATTCTGTTTGTCCGACAGACTTCTCCGTCTAGCTAATCTTCCCCTTCACCTTCCCGAACATTCCTGCTCAATCACTCCGTTATCCGTTGTTTAGTTTAACTACTAGTGATTGTTTAGTGATTCTGCGGTGCTTTCCACCGCGCGCGACTGACCGTGTACACCGTTTGGCATTTTGTCAGTGAGCACAGGATATCTGTATAAATGTTCCTTTCCTTTCCTTTCCTTTTCTTTTCTTTTCTTTTCTTTCTTTCTTTTTTTAGATATAGACCTATATTTTTTTGACGAAGCAACATTTCGAAATACTGGCGAGTTAAATAGGCATAATTGTCACTACTGGTCCAGATATCAATCCTTGTTGGCATAGGCCAGTATATGTTCAATATCGTTGGAGTGTTAATGTATGGTGTGCTATTGTCAATGGTTACCTCATTGGTCCACATTTTTTCGATGGAAATGTGACTGGTAAAATTTTCTGGAATTCACATCATTTTTCATTGCTACCTGAAGAGGTGAACCTAGAGACAAGATAGAGGACGTGGGTGCAATTACATGGAACGGCACCTCAATCTGCGCAAAGAGTGGTAGAGTATTTGCACATGCGATATAATGGAAAACGGATTGGGAGAAACGCACGGACCAATATTATGGCCCGTACTATCTCCAGATTTATCCTCACCAGATTTTTGTGGGGATATTTCAAGAATGTTGTACATGAACGCGAACCAACAACTAGGAAAGAAAGATATGATGGAGCGAACTCGCTTAGCTTGTGTTCAAATCCCACGTAAAGTTTTATTAAACTGTCATGTATTTTCGCGGAAGGATTAATTTATGTATACAGGAAAATGGAGATGTCATTGAACAAACTGTGAAATAGATTTTCCCATTTTGTTGGTAAATGAGAGGCAAGGAGACTCACGAAGAAGGAAAAAAACACATCAGACGTGAGGTTACTCAAGAAGAAAACACACCCCGGATGTGAGGGATGAGGAGACACAAAGAAAAAGCCCAGGACATGACATGCAAGAAGACAAAAAGAAAAGAATCGAAACAATATCGTACAGACGACGGTTGAACAAAACCAAGGTTTGCATATTGTTCTAAAAACTGCATTGTTTGACAATTTTGTTTCACATTTCAGTTGACTCATTTTTGCATCAAATCATTGCCTGAAAAAAAAGGTATAATTTTACACGAATTTTACCTTACCTTTACTCATTACAGAAAAATCTATCTCTTAAAGAAACACATTTCAGATGATTTTGTTGCGTAGATTCAATTTACAAAACCTAAGGTTCTCATTTCAAAATTCCCAGTTCTTTCCCACTTTAACCGCTTACGGAGAAATTTTCTAGGAATTAGATTTCCTCCTTTGCATTATGGCACTTTTACTCTAATTATCTTTTCCTGTTCCAACATTCTTGAGCCGTGGAATGATAAATATCCTCTATGTTTTCCTATTCGAATTTTTGTTTTGTTGTTTCATGTTTAACTGCTTTCATTCTATGAGTTTGGACGTTTTATCTCATAAAGGTACCACGTCTTGGTGGTGATTTTGAAAGCAGTGATCCATATGAACAACCTTTTGTCAAAACGCTCTTTAGTTTTTAAAGATCTATCGAACGAGGTACCACTCGCTGCATATTTCCATTTTAAATTTTAAAATTGGGCTCTGGGCCCCCACGAAGAGAGGCCCTAGGGGTACAAGAAGTGCTCTCAACAGGTCGGGTCGGGTCGGGTTGAATACCGACCCGAATTGAGTGACCCGACCCGATGACCCGAGATCCCACTTGGTTGACCTGACCCGACAACCCGACCCGAGCTGACCCGATCCGAGTCGGGTCTGGTCGGGTCGGGTCAACCCGATCCTTTTGAGAGCACTATAGTCACGACACTGGGTGAACGCCAAAATGCACTCCCATTGGGAATTAAACCCGGACTACGTGTACCGAAGTCTTACACGTTAACCACTAGCTAGATCAAGCGGGGGATTTGTATATGCATCTTAATGAATATTTGGCACTTTTGAGGTTTGGTTATTTCTTTTTATAACTGATACCAATGTCCGACGTGGGAGAAATTTATTTATTTTTTCTTGCTTTAGTTTTATGAGACGAAATTTTTATTCAAGGTCAGTGTTCTCACCTGCTTGGACGGCATGGGGTCTTCTCGGAAGGCACTAGCAAGAGTCTCTTGGCAGAGACAAAAGGAAATCGTTTAACTACAAGGGTTGAGGAAACAGGGGAACACCTGTGATTTTTTTCAAACCCTTCAACTTTCATTCCAAAATAGGTTCTTATGATTCCGGAACCCGTGCCACTTTGATTTTTCTTTCTCGGTAATTAAAACGTATTTTACAGTATATATAGTTGCACGTAAGAATATACATAATATGAATTTTGTAATTTAAATTTTAAAAATACAGTATGATATTTAATTATAAAGTACTAATTTTATTTCACCACTTTCAGCCCAACAAATGAAATTCAAACAATTCGCTCCCTGAGTCTTGGTCATCAATACTGCGTCTTATTCTTTGTCTTGCAGTCAAATCTTGGTCCTGCATTTCCCATCAGGATGCCGCGGTCGGCAAGAGGGATTGCCACCGTCGACGGTGGCAGGCCGCCGGTAGGCAGCCGGCACTCGTCCGCGGCGGCACGACGATCTACTTGTTCAAAATTGCCGACCTTTTGCCGAGGCGGCAAGCGGTCGAAAATCGTAAAAAAAAAAATGACCTTTGCCGACTGTTGCCGACCACCAGAGTCGGTAAAACAGTCGGAAAGACCTCTTTCCGACCCTCTGCCGACTCCTTACGCCGGCCTCTTTTCGACGGCGGCGCCGGCGTATTTACTGCACCTTTACGGCTGTTTGTCGACTGCTCGGCAAGGCAACTTTCCGACGTCGGCGCCGGCGCATTTAATGCTCATTTCCGGCTGTTTGCTGACTGTTCAGCAAGGCAACTATTCGACGGCGGCGCCGGCGCATTTTATGCACCTTTCCGGCTGTTTGCCGACTGCTGGAAAGGACCTCTTTTCGACGTCGGCTTCCCGATTCTCCCACAGGCGGCATCCGACTTCTTGCCGCCGTCGAAAAGTGTCCCTTTGCCGACTGGAAATCAACGCTTCAGGAAGGCAAAATTTTCATCAGCTTTTACATTAGTCTTGCCTAAGTCTTCCTCCATGCTATGATTTCTCGACAAGTTCTTAAAGTATAAAATACTTGCATTTTTGTGTGTTCCAGTATAAAATTTGTTCCTTTATGTTTTTTTGTAGTACTCTCAGCCAAAAAAGAAATTGAATGGGACATGGAAGTATTATATACTTTCAGAACTAGCAATAGTGCCCTTCACAAGAAATCATAGCACACAGGCAAACTTAGGCAAAGCTACTGTAATAGGTGGTGAAAATTTTGCCTTCCTGAAGGGTTGGTATCCAGTCGGCAAAGGGCTACTTTTCGACTGCGGCAAGAGGTCGGATGCCGGCTGTGGGAGAATTGAGAAGCTGACATCGAAAAGAGGTCTTTTCGAACAGTCGGCAAACAACCGGAAAGGCGCATAAAATGCGCCCGCGCCGCCGGTGGAAAGTTGCCTTTCCGACCAGTCGACAGATAGCAGAAAAGATGCGTAGCACTGTAATGAAAATCATGACGGATTCCCACCAGTAATGTTGCACTCGGTACATACGCAATACATTTCTACAATTCTCAGTACGATTTAAGTGCTATATAGAGGGAAAGTATCTGTGAATGACTTACAAATGCTTAAAAGCCACCTAAAAATAACAACTGAGCAGCTAATAATGAACGTTAAGAATAATTCAATTAACATGTCTGGGGGCCTAATGTGAGAAACTTATAACAGTCAGTACATTTTCCCCCTGAAAGCACATTTTTCACTATCACGACTAGTAGGAACAACACTGTTCTATGCAATCGAAATTTGCTAGTTGCAAACGCTTTTTCATCGAAGAAAGAAAAAAAAAGCCGCATCAATCCGTCGGAATACGGTCTTTTCAGGTTGTCGTTTTCCCATCAACTATTGTAAAAAAAATTTTAAAGGTCAATGATTTTCTAACTTTTTTAAAGTACAGGGGTCACACTCCCAATGGAAAATGAGATTTAAATAAAAATTAATGAAGTAAAAATTATAAATAAAAATACCGTAATAAAAGGTATATGGTGGCGGAGAGATTCAAACCGAGCCTACACACACACAAAAAAGTTACTAATAAACAAGAAAAAGGTGGACAGTAACCAAGTTAGTTTGTCAATATATGGAAAACAGAGACGTGTGTCCAACCAGCCAAGCCAAAAAGGTTAACGAGAGAAGGTGATAGCAACCTTGCGTTACAGGTTAATTTTGCTAGGTTACAGTGTAATAACTCACAGGGGTACGCTAACCGATCACGTAGTTACCACAATCAATGTAACTAGCCTGTAACCGGTAACCTAGTTAGTATGTTGGAATAACCGACTGCTCGGTTAATGAAACAGGGTGCATCAACTACAGTAACCGAGTATTTTGGTTAATATAACATATTCAATTACTGAAAGTAACCCATTTACTGGGTTAAAGTAATACGGTAGGACAAATGTATAACCAAGTGGATCGGTTAATATAACAAATTAAATTAGTTAAGATAACATATTTAGGGGAGAGGGGGGTACATTTGAACATCTGTTTTCGAATATTCGTTTTTGCTTCCAAACACCCAGTAAATTTCCTTATAGAACTGTAACAAAAGCTAAATATAATATACATTATATTTGCCATAAAATAGAGTACTTTGTTTGATCTTGTCATTCTGTGCAAGGGCGTAGGGGGTGTCGTTCAAATGTACCCCCTTGGGGGGTAGATTTAAACAAGCATGGGGTAGATTTGAACATACGTGGGGCAGTTTTGAACAAACCATTATTTTACTACAATAATCGTTATTTTCAGGATGAATTCGTTTACGAACAACAAGGCTAATGTAACAAAGCAGCATTAACAGTTTAAGGCACAAGAATTAACCAATCGCGTATGGCAAGGAAATAATAATAATAGTAATAATTGCTGAAACATATATGCAGGCCCGTATTTGTATATTGTGCGCCTCTGTGCTCTAAATAATTTGCCTTCCCTTCGGAAACACATCTGAATTGAGTTGAATCCATAGTTTTTGGGGTCACTGAGATGAATAGTGACAGTTATAATCCAATTCAACTTCAAGGTTATACTCAACTCCCAAGTGAGGCGGACGAGAGTTTAAAAGTAATCGAAAACGACAGACAAGAATTAGAAAGTCCACACACAATATCAGCAGTTGGTACTGAACATTTGTCTTCATTGTCTGAGAACACAAACATGTTGCTGGTACTTATAACTTTCAGGAAAGCATAGGTAGAACAATGTTCAAATGTGCCCCCTAATTTTTGTTCAAAGCTGCCCCAACCGGCATGATCAAGCAGAATTTGATAATACCCAGATAGTACAAGCTATTGTGAAATACAAAGGGCAACATTGGATAAGTAAATTAATGTACTTGCTTGTGCAATGAATGGCAGATAATATCAAAACACAGGTTTCTGTCAAAAATCTTACAAAACTTCACAAAAATTCCAACTTTTCACCCCACAAATGTAACAAAGTACTGATGTTCATCAACATTTACATTAAAATTGCAGATAACAGTTGACTGTCATGCAACGCAGTTTTGCCAAACTAAAAATTTTGAAACCACCAGATATGCTATTATTTCTAGCCTGTTATCTTAAATGTTCAAAGGTACCCCCTGTTCAAATGTACCCCCCTCTCCCCTACTCAATTAATGTAATAAGTTAGAGCAATTGTTTAACCGAGTAGATCGGTTAATTTAACCTGTTCAGTTAATTGAAATAACCCGTTTACTCGGTTAATGTAATAGGGTAAGTTAATTCCAGTAACCGAGTATCTCGTCTAATATAACCTCCTTTATTAGTTGAAATAACTATGACTCAATTTGTTATAACCTCTTTTGCTTTGTTGTCCATATATTGACAAAGTTTCCAGGGTTAAAATTGTGTTTAACCTTTCTGAAGGTTAAAATTTTATGCCCAATTCAGAATTGTTCTCGCTTTATAATTTTTGAACCACTTAACGTAGCGATGTGAAATAAACATTTATGTACAAAACTAAACTTTTTCTAGTTTATTAAACCACATAAAGTGGCGTACTTATTTTGAATATGAATCTGAGGACGGTGTCTTATACAGAAAGGTAAAAGCATTGTTTAGAATGATTCAGAATGAATAATTGGAAATATTAATTAATAATAGTATAGAAAAGGATTATCAATGCAATGTGAAATGGTAATTCCTTAATTTCCTATAGTAATTTGCTAATTGAAATTTGAAAAATTATTTCGGCTGCAACATAACAGATTTCTAAAAGTACAGTAGAGGGTCTATTTAATAATCCATAAAATTATGTTACTACCTTTTGTGTATCATTTGAAGAAAGACGAAAAATGTATAGTTTTATAAAAGGGAAAGAATTTAGCTTTGTGGAATGGATTTGTTTCACGTCAAACTTGGTAAATGGTTCAATGGTTTATACTGGGACACATTTCTGGGTTCGACATAAAATCTTAACCTTAAAATCAATACAAAATTTTAACCATGAAAAATATAAAGCACTTCATAGTCCTGTAAAATATAAAGCTTTCATAATCCTGTAAAACACAGTAGAATAGGAGCTCCGTGAGTTTTTACACATTGTGAACAATATCAAATAATTGAAATAAAAGCAGAACAATGTTATAAAGAGTCATGTCAGATCCCACCGCCCTTAATGTGAATTCTACTTTCCATTTCCATACTGCACAGTTTTTGATATTCTGTTCAACTTACTGCAAATAGATGGTGAATATAAAATTAACTCGAAAAATTATTCACAGAGTCAAATAAACTAATTAAAATATAATAATACTGCAAAATATAAGTTATCCGTATAGCTCAGCCGTTAGGGATTTGTGTATGAATCAAGCGTCAAATACTGGCCACAATGCTAAACATTTTTCACTAGTAATTCCACGCCTGCGTCTCTGAATGCATTCATTTTCTTATACTACACTGAAAACAAAAATGTCTCTGCATTTGTTGTAACTTTGGTATTTAAAAAAAAAAAAAAAAAAAAAAGTGGCTGGAGCGATCACTTGCCTGCTTGTCCTGCTATGGTCGAAAGTGTGAAGCAATAATTTAAAATCCCCGATACTAATGCATCATGTATGTATTCTTGAAACCAGGGTCAAGGACGCCGATCCTGGAGGACCTAGCCCCCCCCCCAAAGCTCATGTGGGCTTCCTCGCATTGTATTTATGAATATACCATATTTGGTATAATTTGAATGCAATTTGTCTTTAAATCCCTATGTATGCCTTTTGCATGTAGATGCCCCCTCCCCCAAATTTACAGAGAAATCGGCACCCTTGGCCAGGGTACAGCTTTACTTGCACCCAGGGGTAAAAGTGGATTTGAAAAGGTAGGGAGACCCATGAATTTACCCGTACATATCTTTGCGTGGGGGAAAGCCACGGATATATCCTGGAAGCGAGGGGACGGCGTCCACCCGCATTCTCCACACTTTTACCCCTACTTACACCCATTACTATATTCGTAGAAACCAAACACTAAAATGCACCAAACACAAGTTCTAACGACTAAGCTATCAGTTCTCACTCTATGCCTCAAATATTTATTTAAATACACTTTAAAAGTGAAAATCATATTAAGTTAAAATAACAATTAAGTAGGTAACTAATTGTTCATTTCATTCGTTTCTATATGATTTATACATTAATTGTATACAATGAAACAGAAAAATGTGAGAAAATAATTTAAATCGTAAGTACAACAGCCACATGTACAGTATACTCATAGTGCATGCCCATTATATAGAGAAAAAAAGGTTAATGAAGTCATTTACATAAAAAATAAAGTGTTTTAACATAATACTTTGCAAAGATCCTTTGTTTTAAAGGAATTCTTTAAGAGAATAAATGAAGGGAAGATCACAATTTTTTCTGGTCTATATTAGCACTAAAAACACAACAAATTGTATTAACAAAATACAATGCACATCGTATTAACTTATATACATTAGCCTATGTAATGAACCTTATCATTCAATACAAGTTATATGTAATATACCTTCGGATGTACTACTAATTCTTTTTTTTAAAAAAAGAAAAATTTGTAGCATTTCATAACATTGAGTTTTAACACAGATAGCCTTCATACAGTATGTAAAATCAGAAAAGTATTTTTTGTTTGGTATTTTTCTATATGTACCTATAACAGCACTTGCCCCCCCTCCTCCAAACACACATCCTGGCTACGCTACTGCCCTCTGTGGGTCTTCTTCCATTGCAACACTTTTGTCTTTCTTGAGCAACATTTCCCCTTGCTTCGAGAAATAAATGAAGTATCTAAAATAGAACAAATATAATGCTTTGTAAAATATACTCTTCAATGCGTACGGCGGTGGCACATCACGTATATTTATTACAATCGAATATATACTTCATCACGCCAAAACCAAACCAAACTACACAGTGTAATAGCCCTTGTTGCAATGAACCGGCTTCAACGCTATATGTTAGAGATTGCAGGAACTACGTCTACCTGAGTGACGAATATGTAGTCAGTCAACCCATTGTGTTAACTGCCTCCAACAGGTGTACCGGGGAAATTCTAGACCAAATGGCCGATACGTCTTTTATTTAAATGATCCCAGTGTACATCACGAAGCTGGGTAGATTGCGAAAATTTGGGGTATTCCATCAGGGCATTGAACCCGGGACTATACCTACATGAGTCTAACGCTCTAAGCCCTAGACCAGAGATCGTCAACTGAGTGAGACATTTTTACATTCTTCGGAGCTAGTGGGCAGCGAGGTGCATAACTGTGCATTTACCTTGAGTGAAATAAAAAAAAAATGAAATGAAATCTTTGAGTTTTACGTCCCACGTTTATGCCGGTTAAGCTAAAGGAGACGGTGATAATGAGAAATGAATAAAATGGTGGAATGAAGAAAGTGGGAGGAAACGGGAGAACACCGAGAAAACCCACGCACACGGTGTTTGTCCACCACAAAGTTCACTTGGCGGGGGCTGGGATCGAACCCGGGACCCCAAGCACCAGAGGTGAACGCTCTACCACTTTTTTTAATTCTTTATTAACAGTTCTATCACATGTACATTGGACAGTTATAAAAGCAATACAACAGCGAGTTGATTTTAAAAAAAAAAACGTTATAAATCTGAAAAGTTTACAGAATTGTTATGGAGCTAAGACAACAAAATAATTTGCGAAGTGTTGTTTATACTGCACATTCATTTGCTGCAAATGGTACCTTAAATAAGACAAATACACATCGACATGATATGGTCGATGTGTGGTGAGCACATAAAGAAGCGTATATGCAGCGAGCCAGACTACACTGTTATTTTTTGCTTTAGGAAAATAGTTAAAATCTGGATATATCAGAATATTTGTAGCAGTAATATGAGATGGTGAAGAACGACAAATCTTACTTATGAGTGTACTAAATTTGGTCCATATATGTTGAATCTCTGTACAGTATTGGAAGCGATGTTCAAGAGTATCTATATTATGACAGTAGTCACACAGATTACAAGACACTATACCGAGCTGATATAGTCTGTCTCGCGTTTCGTATTTATTATTAACGATAAAATACCAAAGAGATCGTTGCTGGGTAGTTAAAAAGGGAGCATTAATATTTTGCCAAATATAATTCCAATGAAGTTGTGGTTCTTTCAATTGAATGTGGGGCGTGACGATATGTTGCGTTCTGAGATAATGTCGGTAGAGTGCTTTGACAGGCATTAACTCAATTTGTGCTCGTGCAATTAATGCATAAGCGATATCTAAGACGGGTTCACACAAATGTGGGAATTTAATTCCCCAAGGAAAAATATGAATCGGAGCTTCAAGGTCAATGCAACCTAAACATGCGGAGAGAACAGATGACGACACACTGACCCTATCGTTCGTAAACAATTCAATGCTTCTTTTCAGCAGTAGTGATTTTGCCTGGAGGGCTATGTTTACATAAGCTACGCCACCCTGAGCTGGTAAAAGCTCAAGTTGATCACGTGCAATTCTCAACAGTTTGTGTTTCCACAGAAAGAACAAGGCGTGACTATTGAGGAAGTTATATGTTTTTGTGGGAAGAGGGAAAATCTGACAGAAATACCACAAAAGACTCAATGCTTTTTGTTTGAGAAATGAATTCCTACTGATCATGTTCATATTGCGAGGCTTATGCTGTATTAAAAGACCACGTATTTTGTTTGCAATTATGTCAGAATTGTAGTGAATGGTTTGTTTGGTGTTATTGAACCATTCAATACCTAGGATTTTAACTGAGTCAGCAATCGTATAGTGCGAACTGTATGTAGTCCGGTATTCGGGGTGTATACATAGTAGTTTTGTTTTGTCTTTATTTAAAATCGCTCCAGAAATTTGTTGATACCTGTGTAAAAGGCTCTGAATAGCTTCTAAGGTAGAAATACTGTTAACATAGAAATGAACGTCATCAAGATAACTTGCGATAGAAATGGAAGCTTGATAAACTTGTATGCCAGTGAGTCTGGTTTGTGCCGCGTATATGAGAGGTGCAACCGAGAAACTGAATAAAAGGCTCGACATGCTATCACCTTGAAGAATACCATTACAGAAAGGAATGACACAACTGAGACTACCATTGAGTTTTAATTTAGTTGTCCTGTTATGATATACTCCTTGGAGCATAGACAAAAAGGCGCCATTGAAACCAAATTTTTGTAGAACTTTAAAAAGATACTCGTGTGATACCCTATCAAAAGCTTTCGAGAAATCGGTAGATAAAATAGCAACGGGCGTAGGAGAGGCAGTCTCGTGATAGGCTATAAAATCTCTTATGTTAGCTAAGGCTTCATGAATTAAAGCTTCTTGCCCATGTCCATATTGACAGGAACTTAATAACTCTCCCACATATTGTTTCATACGAAGCGCGAGACATCGTGTTAAAATTTTTAAGTCCGCACTTAAAAGGCTGATAGGACGATAATTGTCTATGAAGTTAGAGTTAGGCAGTTTAGGGATTAATACAGTAATACCCGTGGATAGAGATTCCACTAAGGTACAGGTATCTCGATATTCATTGAAGAGGTCCGTAAGAAACGGGGCAAGAATATCAATGAAAGTAATATAAAATTCTAATGGTAAAGAGTCAATACCAGTAGATTTACCACGTTTCCCTAATTGAATTGATCTCTTGACTTCATCAAGTGTGAAGGGACTGTTAAGATACTCTTGAGCATTTACATCTAGGTTTAGAGGAATAAAGTCCAAAAGAGATTCATCTTCATTATGTACATTAGGTTTTGTATACAATTGTTTATAATACTGAACAAATTGGGGAAGTACCTGCGAACCTTCATAAATTTGGCCATCCTTGCCCTTAATAGAAGAAATTAACTTTTGTTTGCCTCTGAGTCGTTCTTTGTGAATTTGCACGATGTTAGCTTGTTCCGTGTCATCGGCCTGGACAAGTTTGCTTCTAACAAAAAAACCGCGCATTCGTTGTTTATGCAACGACAATAAATGCGCTTTGATTTCTTGAATTTGAGGCCTGACCGGACGGCCTCGTAATTGTTCTTGCATGTATTCTTTGAGAAGACTAGAGTAATAGTTGTATTGAGTATTGTATGCCTGGGTCCGTTGAATACAATATTGTTTACTTATGGATCGAAATCTAGGTTTAATTCGCTTGTCCCAAAAATACATAAGTTTGCCCTGATAGCGTGATATTAACGGAAACAAGATCCGCCATTCCTCTCGAATTAAATGCTGATACTCAGGGTCCATAAGTATAGAGGTGTTAAAATACCAAAGGGGACTACTTCTCAAAAATTTGGATACTGGTAGGGTTATTCTCATAATTAAAGCGTAGTGATCACTGAAACAAACAGGTTCGAGCTTAATATTGCGCACTTGTGCAACAAGTGAGCGGCTTATGTAAAAACGGTCCAAGCGACTAGATGATTGTAAAGTATGAAATGAGTGACCCGGTTCAGCGGGTCGAAAATGACGCCACACATCCACTAAATCATACGTATTTACTATGCGCTGGAGTTCGGGAGAAAAGTTAAAGTTCGTAGTCTGGTCAATGGGTTGTAAAACGGAATTAAAATCTCCACCTAATATACAAGGGTGAGTACCATTAAATAGAGCCTGAGCAAGGTCAGTGTTGAAGAAATCTTGGCGCTCTCTCTTGTTATGAGAACCAGAGGGGACATAAATATTACATAATTTGATGCGTTCAACCATACCAAGGGAGATTCGTTCATTTGGGTAATCATTAATTGTCTTAAAAGCTAGATCACTACGATAGATAATTGCTGTACCTAGCCCATTCTCTGTAAAACGAGAATAGCATGTATGATTGGAAAGAGAACCATATTCTGGAAGGGCCACTTCTTGAGCGAACAACACATCAATATCTGCTTTGTAAATAAAATCTCTTAACGCTTCTTGTTTAACAGGAGAAGTAAATCCATTTAGGTTAATGGTGGCAAAACTAAAACTATACATAAACAAAAAGAAAGTAAAACGAAGTAGTAAACACTGCATAAAGGGCTGAAAATGATACCACAATAATACAAAGAAGATAATTATAAATCTTCCCGAACAGGGGTACCAGCTTTCAACTTTTTCAAGGTGGCCCGTGTTCGTGCACCTGAAACAGGTGTAACATCTGAAGAACGACCTCCTTTAGAAGTTTTTGAAACTCCAGTAACAGTTGCCTTTAATTTGGAAAGTTTACGTTTTTCATATACAGGGGCACTAAGATCGGATTCACTGGCGGAATCACTTGTGAGTGATTGCACATTCCGGTCACGGGTGGTATTCGAGTCGGCTACCAATGGCACAACAGACTGATTATCGTGGTCCAAGGGAGCACTAGAATCAATTTGTAAATCCTTTACTGACTGTTGGTCACCTACCTGAGCTAGTTGTCCTTCCTTGAGAATTTCTTGGGCCTTACATTCAGGAGTAGACTGAGGTACTGCAGTAGATTCCAGAGGGGCAATAACTTCCGGGTCAGTAGTACGATCTTCTTCCATTTGTAGGTCGGGGCGAATGACAGGATCGTGGGATGTTTCAGGTGCTGGAACGTCATGACTTGAAGAAATACCAGGGTGAGCAGAAGTGAGCAGAGGAAATTCCGTATAGTTATCAGTATGCAGAGACACCTTTTCATGTGGGAGATGATAAGGGGTACGAAGCGGTGGCAGTGGAGAACTGCGAACTGGCGGCTGAACTTTGAAGGGCGGACCTTACCACTGAGCCACCGCGTTTTCTAACTGCTACAAAACGAATTTTGCTTGACTACGCTCCTGTTTTGAGTTTCCCTTTTCCACAATTAAATAATGGATCAGATGTATGGAGAATAAAGTCGTTTTTTTGCTGAATTACTACCTTGATGGAAATCCATTAATAAAGATCAAAAATTAAGAAGTTGAACGCTTAAAATTTCCAAGTGCATGACAGAGTTTGCCCAACTGGGCCCAACCCGAAAAAACCCACTTTAAAACCCACCTGGGTTTTTGACCTATTTGTTAGTATATTATTGGTATAACTAAGGTGATCACATTGTAAGTGATTTTTAACAAATTTTAGACTTTCCTTGGGCGAATTATATCCTTTCACGTTAAGATATCCTTTCACATAAGACCCTTATAAAGCTCTGAATGCACTAAATGAATTTAAAAAAAAAACTTGCCTTAGCTTGAGATAGTTATAGAACAAATTAATGTATGGATTATGCTTATAGCCTTTTGAAGTAAAATAAGCAATTTTGTACTTTAGAAAATATTTTCCGTGAATAGTGTGCTCGTCGACTCGGCGACACCGAGGAACGCTATCACTCATACGTTTGACGGGTTTAAGGTCATAGGTGCCGGTACTAATAGTACATATGTAAATACATTAGTAAGACTATTGGTATTATTTCCTACGTTTGATGTAAAACACAAGTTTTTTCAACTAAAATTTGGTTGATCAATAACAGTTTAGTTCAATCATTTGTTGCTACTCTTCAAATAAACATTCTGTAGAATCAACACCAGCAATAGCGTAAAAATTCTTGTCTAACTTAAGAATCTTAATGCTCGGGGTTCCGAAGACTATGTAACGCTTACTATTTCAAGTGCTAAGTTCAAATTTTCGTACTAGCGGAAGTTTTGATGAACACGCCATGAAAGAAGTGCTCGGGAAATTTCCGAATTAAACTCAAAAGGATCGGAAATGAATACTTCAACAATAAAACTATTTATTTTACGCTTAAGCCTGCCATACGTCGGGACAGTCCCGTTTTTGAGCCTCGAGTGTCCCGTATTTTAACTCCGTTCCATTTCTGCTATCAATATCAGCTTATTCGAAAAGTGAAAAACAAAAAATTCTGACATTGGCTGGGAATCCTGTAATTAGTGAATGAACAGAACGCTGTTGCATGTAACAGTTTGGAGGAAGTTATTACACCACCCTGTTCGACTTGATAGCGAGCGAAATTTGCAATGCTACTTTTTCCATTGAAATTGATGAAAACTCGGATAGTCTCCGTATCAAAAAAAAAAAAAAAAAAAAACGCTTTGAGTGTTTCTACATTTACAAACACAGGGAAGATGGCTGACCTTTTCTCCAGCAACACATTAGATAAGTTAACAAAAATTGTAATCTTTTTCAGAGGCTAGGGGCACAGAACTGTGCTTTGGTCCAGGTCTTACAAAAATGTAACTCTGGTCCTGATAATTACACACGACACAGGGTGAAAAAGCAGCTTTTAATCAGATTAAACTGACGAACGTAATTTTGGCAAATACAGCCATGTAAATAAATATTGCTAAACGCGCGAAGAATATTGAAGGTATATTGTACCACTGATTTAAATAATTTGCATATTGTTCTCCTCTAAAGCATTTTTATAGCACATCTTAGGTTTTTAGGCATCTTTAGTCTATACAATTAATTGCAGGGTACGAACAGAGAAAAGCAGCTGCTGCTTAGTGAACTTTCGCCTATTTTACGTATTCTGAAAAAATAAATAAATAAATAAATAAAATGAAACCTTTTACTTTTAGTCTCACGGTTATGACTGCTATGCTCAAGGTGACGGTGATGAGAAATGAATGAAATCACGGAATGAAGAAAGTGAGAGGAAACGGGAGAATCCCGAGAAAACCCACGCACAAGGTGTTTGTCCACCACAAAGCTCACTTGGCGCGAGCTGGGATCGAACTAGAGACCCCGTGCACCAGAAGTGAACGCTCTACCTCTGAGCCACAGCGGCCTATTATACTTTTGTTCATAACCAGATTATAGTTCAATTCATTGTGTTGGAAAGTTGAGGGGAGGGGGATCTGAGGTGTCCCGTGTTCTCATGGAGAAAATATGGCAGGTTTATTTACGCTGGAAGATGTTAATTTCATGTAAGACATTTTGAAACATTTATTTGTTTCATACAACATGAATTGTATCTTTGTTTTAAATTAATAGACCCCTTTTGGTATCCACATTTGGCGAACGTCAGTCAGGCTTCTGGATGACTTGATTTACATTTGTTCGTTTGTCTGCCGAGCTCCTTTATGGCTAAGCGGTTAGTGTACGCGTCTTCGGCGTGGGTGACACGGGTTTCCTTCCCGGAGGGAGCTCACGTGGTTCGGATTCCACTTTAATCAGTAGGTCTCGTCTTATATAGCCTCGCTGCTGAAAGGGACGTTAAACACAAAATCAACTCAACTTTCGGCCTTTTAAGTTAAAATTTTCAGAGTACAAGCACGAGACACTCTAAATTTCCTGTTTAGATTTTGGCGGCATACAAACATAAAATTTCAAAATGGCGGCCATTTTGTCAAATGAGCGAGTATCTACGATACGAAGCGCAATTTTCAGTCTTTTAAGTTGAAATTTTGACGGTAGAAGCACAAGATATGCTAAATTTGCTGTGTAGATTTTCTCGGCGGTCCAATGTAAAAGAAAAAATCAAAATGGAGGCCATTCTTTCAAAACAGCAGTGAGTAGAAAATTGTTGCAAGTTGTGACAATGACAATATTGAAATATAAATCACATTTTAAAACTTTTACCTCACAGACATTGAAATATTTCGAAAAAACCCGATTAAACCCCAGAAAACCCAATTAAACCCGAAAATAACCGAAAAACCCATATTGGCCCAGGTGGGTTTGGCTTTTCCAAAAAACCCGGGTTTTTTCAAACCCTGGTTCATGATGAGCTTTTCTCCTCAAACAAGTTTTAATAGTAGTCGCTAATGGTTTTCTACAGATGTTAATGTTAAATTGCTTAATTTTTTCAAACTTCCGATGTCCAAGTTTTTGTACCTACAAATCCTGAAACAGTGTCAGGAAAAAGAGTTAACATTCGGAAAATGAAATTTTTGAGTTTTACGTCCCACGGTTATGCCGGTTAGGCTAAAGGAGACGGTGATGATGAGAGATGAATGAAAATGGTGGAATGAAGAAAGTGGGAGGAAACGGGAGAATCCCGAGAAAACCCACGCACACGGTGTTTGTTCACCACAAAGTTCACTTGACAGGAGCAGGGTTTGAACCAGGAATCCCATGCACCAGAGATGAACACTCTACCACTGAGCCACCGCGGCCCGCAAAAAATCAAAATAAGACAGTCTGGTGCAGGTGTAGTTTTGGTGCGCTACATTTTGGAAGATTTACAGGTAAAATTCAAAACTTTCCATGAAAAGACATGTTTATAAAGAACGAATTTCTACTGGTAACTTAATTACATACAATGTTATACAACTGTATCTTAGGTTTACTAATGTTAAATCATTACAAGTGCTTTGCGACGAATAAAACAAATGAGTGCATATGAAAAATGGCTCTATTAGATATTATTTTCCACGGGCGGATTATTTCTGCACCGTGTACACCGGCATCATATTTCTGCACAGTGTGCAGAACCTGTATTTTGTTTACAAGTGGAGAGTTACTAGTATGAAACAACAACAAGTGTTGTTGAAACTTGTATTATTCTCAAAACGCACTTCCTTGCACTATCCTCACTTCTGCGCATACACACTATCGCTGACGTGCCTGCTTCCTTCGGACGTATTACCGCGCGGGCCCACCAGCTTCGTCCTATCTGACTCGGTTCGATAGCATTCGTGCTATTTAGTGGCAACCGAGCACAGATTGTTTTGTGCTTTTTTGCACTGTTTCTTTGCTAGACATCCGGAAGCCTTATTTATACGCAAATCTTAAAAGAATTATAATTTTTCAACAATTACTTCTAGAGGTCCCCTTGAATTTTATTTATGCCAAGTAAAATATATTCCGCCCATTGGAAACCGTCTAGGGGACAATAAAAAAGAAACTGGTGAAAGAATTATAATTTTTCATTTTTTTTTTAGTATTGCGCCACAAGTAAACCTGTACACAAGAGCGTTTAACCACTACCTCATTTCTCCTGTATTTTTTTTTTAATTGGAAGTTTTCGCTCACATGTGAAACAAGTCCTGCAGTATATAATCTACTGGATCTTATTAGGTTACTAAAGAGACACTAAATACTAGAGAATACTAAAGGAACACAAACCTTGTCATGGCACAAGCATTATGAGAAATTGTCCACGCTTCTCTAAGATAATTATCTTCCTTTTTGTTATTTAGGCTTAAAACTTATGTACAAATCCGAAATTGTGTTCGTTCAGGTATATTTTCGGCGCACCATCCGGAATAATTGATGAAAAATTTTAATTATTTCACCAATTTCCTTCCTATTACTTCTAAAATATTTCCACTGAGCGACATGAAAATATCACACCTGGCATAGATAAAATTATTAACTGCTTTTAGCAGCCAAGTTATCCTTTAACCTCCAGTTGGTTACTGATTAATTTTCTCAGTGTACCACTCACCGCGCTGACGTTTTCCCGCGGAGTAGGATTTCTGCTTGGAAATAGCGTTCCTTTGATTGTATCATAAGAGTGCAGCCTGTATACCACCTCACTTTATTAAGTATTGTTGCCATAAGAAAAGGTTGCGGGTCACTTTCTCACTCTATTATGCAACAACTATTCACAAAAGACAAAATCAAGCTACCACCTCTTGCAGTACGTCAGAGCACTTAATCTAAAAATTATCCAATTTAACCTAACCTAAATTTTGGGATTTACCGTTGTATCGCAGAACCAATTTGAAAATCGAAAAAAAAAAAAATATACCAAAACGTACTCCGATCAGTTATATTTGGTTGCATTAGATTAAGTTACGTTCGATTACTTTACATTAGGTTAGGGGCATAAAAACTACAGTGCAAAAAACTCAAACCAACCTGTGCTAGTCAGGGGCGGATCCAGGACGGATTTCTGGGGCGAGGGAGGGAGGTTGTAATACTACTACTTAGAGCTACTTTTGAGTACTCCAAACTCTGGAATGGGTTTTATTGATATATAAAATAAGAAAGTTTCCTCTTTTGGGAAGGGGGCAATCGCCCCCCGCCCTAGAGCCGCCCCTGGCGCTAGTTGGCCACTAAAAAGCACGAATTCTATATAACCGAGTCAAGCAGGGCAACGCTGGTGGGCCCGCGCGGGGTGTGTTTGAAGGGAACAAGTGCGTCAGCGAAGGTGGGTATACGCGTAAGCGAGGGTAGTGAAAACATGTGGGCTTTGGTAATCATACATGTTTCAATATCACTTGTTATGGTTTCATACTAGTAACGCTTCAGTTGTAAACATAAAATACAGCTCTCGTACACTGTGTAGAAATACATTGCCGTTGAGTTAGAAGCCACTTACCTTAAAAACTAAGGCATGTAAACTTTTGTAATTTCATGAAGAAAATAGTGTATTACAGTTTCTTAACTGTCCTTCCTTTTTTTTAAATAAAAATTTAAGTGAAATCCTTAAGTTTTTTGTCCCACAGTTATGCCGGTTAGGCTAAAGAAGACGGTGATGATGATTAATGAATGAAATGGTGGAATGAAGAAAGTGTAAATAAACGGGAGAACCCCGACGAAACCCACGCAGACGCTGTTGGCCCACCACAAAGTTCACATGGTGATGGCTGGGATCGAATCCGGGTCCCCAAGCACCAGAGGTGAACGTTCTACTACTGAACCAGCACGGACCTTACAATTGTAATGGAGTTGTTGATATACCTTAGGGGGTCCGTGAAGGTAAGCAGAAAGGTAACAAATAGAATCGAAGTTAATACACAGGTTGGGCTAGGTAGTACCATTTAAATCACTCGCAAGTCTTTAGTTTAGGCAAGGCAGTGACAATAACCAAGTCATCTGAAACGGTTCCCGCAATTATAGATTACAGTTCCAATAAAGAAAGACAGAAAACAACGTGCCCTGCGGGGTTTAAACCCGCCTTCACTCGCTAACGCTCGACCCAGATAGCAAAAATGACTTGCAACAAACTTGCAGCAGATTTGCAATTCAAGTCTGGCAAACTTGCAGCAGACTTGTGATGCAAGTCTGCAAGTTTGATGCAAGTTTAATGCAAACTTCCTAGTTGACGCTCTTCGAACTTGCAGCACGCCTGCAGTGCAAATGTATGGTAAGTTTGCAAAGCAAGTTTCTACTTGCACTGCAAGTGCGCAGCAAGTTGCCAGCAAGCTAGTCCAGGTTTGACGCAAGTCTCAGCAAGTATGTCACTTGCACTGCAAGTGCACAACAAGTTGGCAGCAAGTTTTTGTAGGTTATAAGCAAGTCTCTGCAAGTATACGACTTGCACTGCAAGTCCCTAACAAGTCTACAGCAAGTTTGTAGTAAGTCTTCTTCAAGTATATACTTACATTGCAAGGCTACAGCAGGTTTTCATCAAGTGAGTGTAGTAAGTTTTCTGCAGGTATATACTTACATTGCAAGTCTACTGCAAGTGTGCGGAACTTAGCATAGCAAGCCTGCAGCAAGCACTTTACTTCCTCTGCAAGTCTTCTGCTAGTGATAGCACATTGAAGGATGCATTAGCGAATACAGCTTGCACTTTCATTGCAGAAGAAAAGTGCATTATTTTGCTATAATACAAATATACCACTTGGCGAAACCAAGTGATGTACTTGTAAAAGAAATAATAAAACATGCATTTTTCTTTTACAATGGAAAGTCTAGGCCGCGAAGGTTAATGCTCATCTCGCCACTGCCTGCTGACTTACACATGACTTATGGAAGTGAAACGCTTGGAGAAGGTACTGCATGCAAACTTACACTCATACAAGAATGCAATTGATATGAAAGAAAATGACAATATGGCCTAAAATTCTGCAACAGCAAAATGTGACAAAATAATCTAAAAATTCTTTTGCTGTAACCGTGAAAAATCAAGTTATTATTTGTATCTGCATTGTGGTTCGTTAAAACAGTTTTAACATGTGTGTAAGCTTCCTGATTATAGCAATTATAATCCAACCACATGGAATTCCTCGACAAAACTATAACTAAACGCTAGTGCATAAACCTTGATCTTCTGAGAATGGATGCATCAATAAGACTCTAGAATGCCCACCTTTTTTTTTATACCTTTGATGTTGAAAAATCTCACCCTAGACTTACGTTACAGCAAGAAATACTTTTTTAACTTAACAGCACACGTCGGAGGGTGAAAACTGGAATGCTTCCCGGTGATTTTAGCTCTTTTCATGTCTATTTAAAAATATTTCGACTTTTATAGGCTCGTGTTCATATTCTAAAGGAAATTAAATAAAAACATAAAAGAAATTAATACTTCAATATTATAAGGAAAGTATTCTAAATAATATAAATGAACAACACTTAATTTAGTTTCATTAATTATATTTTGCCCTTGTTAGTTAACTTTTTTTTTCGTCCATGGGCTAAATATGTAATACAAAATTTGCTTTTCAAAGTACTACGTTAATTCTTCCACTTGTTCCCCACCAACTGCAGCTGCTTCCTCTTTTTGCTGCTTCTCCTTACTGAAATATAAAAGGAAATGCAAACCGTCAATTTCTTATATTATAAATTCATTACATATTTCATTAAATTAATTTTAAAGTAGTTTTCGCTTTATTAATTCCACAATGTCTGTAATCAAGGTGTCTACTGGAGTTTACTTTTATATTTCGAGTGTTCTACTAGAAATACTGCCTACTACGATATATTGTCCACCCACGCAGCTTGTGCAATATCTTCATCACTATCTCAGCGTTTTACCTTAAATCTTATATAAGTAGTATCTATCAACGCTATCCCGAATCTAATATATTATATACAAACTAAACCTTTTTTCTTTCTCTGGCTGGATATTTTTTCTCTAAATTCTGGTGATTTGTTTGAGAAGTGCGTGATTAAAGACTGTGATTATTATTTCTAATAACTGAGACTTAGAACGTGTAATTGTTTAAAGGAATGAGACATTCAGTACACAGTTTAGGTTTCTTGTGGGTTAATAAACACTGGCATCTTTTGTATCTTCTACGTCTGCTGTTCCATTGCATCGGCGGTAAAGACGTTGAATCCGCTTTTTGAGATACTCGGTTCAATAGAGTTGTTTACTGTACTGCTACAGGTTATAAATGGATATGGAGAGACTGTAGTTTGGTGTAGAGAGACTGAGATCTTAAGAATCCGAATCCGACTGAGGGGAATAAGCGCGAATGAACAGAATGAGTCAGAGTGAGCAAAATGAACCAGAATGAGCCCCTGTGTGTCCTTTTCAGGGATTTTAATAATTTCTTTGTGGTGGACAACACTGTCGCGTGTTATCTTCGTCACCTATTGTTTCTTCTCCGAGTCTTGTATTCTTGAAATGTTCAGTTTAAGAAACCTAAACGTGACTTCATGAATGTCCAGTCAGCTTACTATATTCTTTGTCTTCAAACAATCACCTATTCTCAAGTGTGTTTCCGTTTCATTCTTACAAATTGATAAAAGAGGTCCTGCTTGTTACTTTTGTTTCTAAATTCAATTCTAAATAAGACACCTGTATGACCATCTTGTACTTCAGTACTACACTCCGACTTCATCATCCTTCTGAATCTAGCTGGTACACTCGAGGACAAAACTTGGGTCCTCGACAATATTTTAAACAGATGTACTGCGTATCTAATCAGCCCTCGAGCCATTCAACGAATCAGCTTAAAGAAGCGAAACGCATAACTTTTACTACAAAGCAGAAGTACGTATTACCCTTATATGATATTTGACAATTATTAAAGATTTCTTTAAGTGTGTAATAAAGGGCTGCATTATAGGTGGCATTTGCGTTATAATACAGGGATTTATCAGTCGCTGACGCGATTAAGAAATCTATTAAATATCCAGTCTAGTTTCCTTTTACGAAACCCAAAATCTAGTTTTCATTTACAAACCCATCAATTATAAAATTGCATACTACTTACAGCCTAATCAACCTAGTTTTAGCTTGGTGCAGCCAATCGCCTATGTTTTCTTTCACTTTCTCATCAGTAGTACTAATGTACACTTTCTTACACGCATCTCAAAACAGAAATAATTAATTTTAAAAAATTGTATTTGAGTATACACAGCAATGCAAGACACTGGTAAGGACGAAGTTTTATGAACAAGACTACATCAATATATTCACATTTTTTCGTAAGGACAGAAAGATCTGGAATTATTTATTCATATTGTACAAAGCAGCTTGGACATGGAGTTAATTCAATCCCTTTGTTTTTCTCATCATAAATGAAAAATACAAGGTAAACACCACGGACATTGCTGCAGTTTACAAACTGTAAATTATAGCGCGAAAAAAGAAATATAAAATTTATTCATATAATATGTAGTTCTATTGGCTGTGAGAATTAAAATCTAAATTCTTACAAACAACTATGCAAAACAAGTTTAAAAATAAAATAAAAATTAAAAAAAACTTTCGAAGGGAAAAGCATGGAGAGCACTATCATTAGTATATAAAGATTTATTATTTGATTTATATGAGAGCGCTTCCCACGATTCTATCTTTCACAGAAAGATCAAATTTGAAATTCTAAAAGCGAGAAAAACTCGCAAGTTTTTTCTTGAATTTCGATAATCGGACCTTTTTTTTATATATAGATTTTTCTCTCAAATTCGTATTTTCGAGTTAGAAGCAGATGTGTTTACGTCTTCGTTAGTGACAATATTGACGCGCCTCTAAAGGCAAACAAAGCCTCGAATCAAGGTAAGTTACCGGATCATTGTTGTACATGGGAGAAAGCACTTCCCAACCCTAACGTCACCGCAGGCGACAAGCGAATATTTCAGCAGTAAATTGGCCCCGAAAACTTATTTAAACGGCAACAGACAACTTCTAAGAGCCAAAGGTCGTCCTACGTAGAAAGTAACAAAAAAGAATAGGAAAAATTTAAACTTCCAACGACACATTTTGTTGAAAGAAACTCGGACTCGTCTTACAGGTTTGTCACTTGTTAAAAATTACGACTAAAATATCAGGCCCGATATTGATAGCTACACAAATTTGCAGATATTTCCACATTTCTGGTAAATAGACAATATATAGGTAAAACTGAAAAATGTCTTCCTTCTGGTGAGTAAAGCGCAATCCTATATAAATATTTTAAAACTACATTTAATATTTTTATGGAACCTCTTTTAATACGAGGGTTAAGTCATAAGTCATGACAACTATTTCAATATTTATTTAAAATAAAATGACGCTAAACAGCTGCCTAATTCAATAATTCGAATGTAGCGTCAAGAATCACCGATGTTCCAAAGTTAATTTACTCCCAGCAATTATTTCAGTTTCTTTCAGCAACACCTACCTGACATCTTAATGAAGAATTGCCATGTTGGTGTCTTGGTGCAATATACGATGTGGGTGATAGCATAACAAAGTTGCAAAATCTGTCAAAAATTTTAAAATGCATATTATTTATAGCTTACTGCCCTCACCTTTTAAAATCTTAGACATATTCACAAAGTAAACTTGAAAGAATGTATTTATACCTCTTGGGTATCTAAGGCTCAGGCCGGGATAAGGGAAGGGAAGGATGTGGACAGGCAGAGTCCCAGAATCTACCATCCCATCATTCGTCTGCTGGAACTAAAGACAAAGGGAAACCTCATCAGGTAGTCCGATCGGAGCAGTGAGATTTATAGGTATCAGTATAAAGAAAATTTTATATAAAGTACTTACGTAATACAATATTCCCAATTTGTGTCCCAATGAACGCTTTCTTATCCAATTTCTTCGTCGATCTCCCACTTAACGTGAACATCTGGGCCAATTCATCATGTAAGAGGCGTCGGAGCATATTATAGATGAGCGTCTTCTCATCACGACCACCAGTACTGATTAACATTTGAACCTGAAAAAAATGCAGATATTTAATGCTTCTATTTTTCACAATAAGCAACTACAAGCTTACATATTACATGTAAGAGACTAAAGTTGTCTTATTAAGAACTATCTTTTTCCTCTAAAACGTGTTTTTCCCACTCACATTAAACAAAAGTGGATATTACAAATTTAAACCTAGAGAGTATAAGCTTGCAGAGAAGGCTGTTCCTATCCACATAAAGGATTTAATGCGTGGCGTATTGTGATTTTCTATTTTGTTCATTCCTGCAACAATTTCACTGTTGAATTATTTGCTAATCACGAATCAGTCAACTGATTTTAACAATGGAGAATATGGAAAATAAATAGAACCCTTTACATGGTTATGAGCTTCCTTCTCTGAAATTTTGAACCAAGTTAAAAAAAAAATACAGAGAGGTTTCTGCCATCTATTCGTAGAGCCATCTGGTATATAAGCTCTCTCTTTTTCGGTGCACAAATAAAATCACTACGAGTGAAGGCCATCAGCAGAAACTGAAAATCGGAGATAGTTCCTTGCCCTTTTCAAGCAACAGTAAAGGAACTGGAGCTCGGTAATGTAATAAAAATTTTCAATAGAGAAATTATTTCCGAATAAGTTTCTGCAGGTTTTGCAAGCATGCAACAGAAGAAGCTAGATCATTAACCTGTTAAAGAAAGACTATACAGAGGTTTCAACTATTAGTTATCTTTTCACTTTTCTAGTAAACTAAAAGTATTTACAGAAATAAAATATCGTATTTGCCTAAAAATAAGCATGATCCAATTCTATTCGTAAAAATCTAGTACGCAGCTTACATGACATAGCAAACTTTCAAACAATCATCATCATCATAATAATATACAATACTTATGTCAACAATATGGTGCTTGTTGCCCATGTTATCACTAGCATCTACAAAAGAAAGATAGAAGTATTCCATAATGTATTAGGCACTAATAAATTTGATTGGACAATTCCCACGTGCCAATCTTTGCCCTTCTGTTTTTCAAGCTATAGTGGAAACTGTCGAACTCAAAAAAAATCTTGGGTTTACTAAGCCCCCGTCTCTTCTCAGTGATGCACTTCGGAAATGTCTACGTGGAACTATAAAAAACTTTTAAAAAAATCAGGATGACTATAAAAGTAATTAGAACTCACAACCTAGCGAATAATTACCCAACGCTCCACACCTTTTAAAATTAACTTTCAATCGATTCCGTCGACTGTTTAAGGCTAACATTGCTTCAAAAAGAAATTAAGCGAAATGAAACGAAATATTTAGTTTAGCTCCCCATGGTGAAGGAGACGACAAAGGATGGATGAAAGAAATGGTGGAATGAGAAAGTAGAAGGAAATGGGAAAGCCCCGATAAATCCCACGAGCACGATGTTGGCAGGGGCTGCGATCGAACACGGATCCTTGAAACTAGAAGTGAGCACTCTACTACTGAGCCACCATGGGCAACTGGTTCGAACAGGCCCACGTAAACAGTACTTTGAGGAATACGGTTTACCACACAGCATTAGATGAGAAGCACATAATGTATGTGCCAAGTAGTTTCAGACTGTATGAGAAAACGAAATATCGGGGAGGTTCCCCATGACTTCTATCAGTGAATAAAAAAACATAGATCAAAGAAAGTAGCATTCACTACAAGCTAGAAAGGTATAACCTATAAATATAAAATAAAAAGCAACGCCTGACATATCGATGAACAGGTGAATACCTGTAGAATTAGGATCTCAGAATAAACTCCAACTACAATATAATATACACAGCTACATTCAAGGAAAAATGTTGCTTACCAATTTCAATCTGAGTTTAGAGTTGTCCTTCAACTGTTGTTCAAACTTATGGAAGTCTTCCAATGTTTTCAACGGTAGCACGCCCAAAGAAGCAAAATGGTCGTCATTCTCGTCTTCTTCTGATACAGCCTTACTGCCTGGAATATTATTCACCTTTTTATCCAGATTGTTTACACTGTTTGATAAATCTATCATCCACTGTTGTAGAATACTCCACTGTCGATTCGAAAACGATTCATGTCCTGCAACAGGTAATTTCATTTACGTCAGTGTAAAGTTGAATAAATTGTAACGTTCACAAAGCGTATACATTCCGTGAAATTATATGAGCTACCACTACCCTGTTCCTTTTTAGATTTCTAAGGTATATATATATACTGTATATATAGAATAATCTTAGTTTACAATAAAAGTTACACCAGCAACAAAAAGCTTGGTGAATGTAATTACGTAGAGAAAAAAGGGAACTAACAATAAAGAGAATGTATACAACTTTTTATAGAGTGGAAGTTATGTGGTTGAGAAGTGAATCGATTGGCTGCGCAGTTGGTAGCACATCGGACGTATGCTCGAAGGTCCCAGGTTTGATCCCGGGTTCATCACGTAACTTACACTCCTTAAAAAAATAATTTGCACCTACAGGGATTTGGCATATCAAAATCGGAAGGTTAACCGTTATTACGAGAAAAAACATTATGGCTCTTATTCACCCACATTTTTACCACGCCTATTTTAATGGAGCTGACAGGAAAATGGCTTAACCATCCGAGTGACAACAGCTAATAAAGATACTGTAGCCAGGCAAACACAATAGGGCCCTTCAGAAATATGTCTGCCAAACCTGCCCGTTAGAGATTACCAATTAAGGGTCGAATTCGACCAACTGAAGTCCAGCAGAATTCCCCAACACAATGTAATAGTTCAATTTTTACACTATACGAAAAACAAACAAACGTTCTTTGGTTGACCCAGCATAATATGTAATGTGTTCTGTTGAGATTTATCCAATGTATGTGCTTTAAATCTCCAAGTTACAGAGAGAAACACTAAACCTGAGTGACAGAGTGACGGCCATATTAGATTTAGTTGACATCTTGGTTTTGCCACACCTGGGAACTTGAAGGCATATCAAGAAGTCATTCGGCCCAACTAAAGATTACAAATCAAAGATCAGCTCCGACAATTTTTCTCCCACGTCCCCTCTGGTTCCAATATATAAATAATTGAGATAGTAATAATGAATTGAATACAATTTCTCTAGTCCTTTACGCATACAATCCTTAGGGAAAGGGGAAGGTCAAGGATCTTGAAATGCAGCAGCCATGGCCTTATAAAAGGTACTATTTTGGCATTCGCCTGGTGGCACTGAGAAACTAGGAAAACTTCAGTCAAGACGGCTGCCCGGAACAAGCTTGGTGCCCACGCTCAACCTACCGAACGATGCTTGGGAACCAGACACACTATCCCTACATCATCAGCTGAGTAGTAGTAATAATGAAAGAGATCAGGCTATATAACTTTAAATACGAATGAAACGAACTTTTAATAAGAATGAAAGTAACAAATCGATTAATGGCAGATAATGTATTCTACTGTTCCGTTTTCCTTTATAAAAAAAAAAAAAAAATGCTACATTTCAATAGTACCAATTCTCGCATAACGTTGCGGAAGTTGTTTGGATTATTAACTTTCAGATATCAACAAAAAATGGTACTTCAGTACCCGAAGTATTTAAGCAAAGACTCCTGTACTCAGAGAATGAAATTAAATATTGAGTTTAACGTCCCAAAACTTTTCTCCGAGGCTAAGAGAGACGGTGATGATAAGAATGAAATGGTGAAATGAAGAAAGTGGGAGGAAATGGGAGAACCAAGAGAAAACCCTTACACATGGTGTTTGTTCACCACAAAGCCCACTTAACGCAAGCTGGAATAGAACCAGGCCCCACGCACAAGAGGTGAACATTATCGCTGAGCCACCGCGGCCACGTACTCAGAGAAGAATATGGCAATATTATATCCCATAAGCCTGTAAGGGTCTGATGAGACAGTCCACAAAATTAACTTTAAAAAAGATGGGTTTATGCGGAGGCGGCTCCGCGTCCTGGATAGGTGCTAGTATAGAGGGTTATAAGGTATTTGTCTCAGCCTTCCTTTAATTCTTTTCAAATGAAAGTAAAGCTTTTTTTTTTTTTAAAAAAAAAAATATAAAATATTAATAAATTGTAAAACCACAAGCGCATATTAGAATGCCATTCTGTGTCAAACGATACGATGCTTGCCGAACTACTTGAACGCGTCAGATTATGTCACTGTCAAACAGTATGTTCATATCAAGAATGCCATCGAATTGATGACGAAAAGACAGGGTCACCCTATGCGACAAAATAGATGAAAACTTGTAACTAATACACAGGGTTTGCCCAAGTGGGCGTAGCCCGAAAAAACCCGGTGGGTTTTTTCGGGTTGGGCCCACCTGAAAAAACCCACTTTAAAACCCACCTGAGTTTTTGACCTATTTGTTAGTATATTGTTGGTACAACTAAGGTGATCACATTGTAAGTGATTTTCATCAGATTTTAGACTTTCCTTGGGCGAATTAGAGGCTTTCATGTTAAGGTATACAATAACATTCAACATGAGACCTTTATAAAGTTCTGAATGCACTAAAGGTTTTTTTTTAAACTTAGCTTGAGATAGTTACACAACAAATTAATGTATGGGTTATGCTTATAGCCTATTTGAAGTAAAATAAGCGATTTTGTACTTTCGAAAATATTTTCCGTGAATAGTATGCTCGTCGACTTGGCGACCCCGAGGGACATTATCACTGATACGTTTGACGGGTTTAAGGTCATAGGTGCCGGTACTATTAGTACACATGTAAATACATTAGTAAAACTACTAGTATTATTTCTTACTTTTGATGTAAAACACAAGTTTCTTCAACTAAAATTTGGTTCTCCAACAATAAAGTTTAGTTCAGTCATTTGTTGCTACTCTTCAAATAAGCATTCTGTAGAATCAACACCAGCAATAGCGTAAAAATTCTTGTCAAATTTAAGAAGCTTAATGCTCGGGGTTTCGAAGACTATGTACCGCTTACTATTTCAAGTGCTGAGTTCAACGCCGTGAAAGAAGTGCTCGGGAAATTAAACGCAGAAGGATCGGAAATGAATACTTCAACAATAAAACTGTTTATTTTACGCTTAAGCCTGCCATACGTCCCGTAAAAAACGGGGCAGTCCCGTTTTTGGGCCCGAGTGTCCCGCGTCCCCGTAAATTTAGTCGTGACAGGGAAATGTTTCGTATTTTAACTCCGTTCCATTTCTGCTATCAATATCAGCTTATTCGAAAAGTTTAAAAAAATAAAAAAAAAAAAATCTGACTGGCTGGAAATCCTGTAATTAGTGAATGAACAGTGGACTGTTGTAGGTAACAGTTTCGAGGAAGTTATTACACCACCCTGATAGCGGGCGAAATCCGACTTGATAGCGAGCGAAATTTGCAATGTTACTTTTTCCATTGCATTTTATGGAAACTCGGATAATTTCCGAAACATTAAAAGAAAAAAGGTGGCTTTGAGTGTTTCTACATTTACAAACACAGGGAAGATGACTAACCTTTTCTCCGGCAACACATTAGATAAGTTAACAAGAATTATAATCTTTTTCAGAGGCTAGGGTACAGAATTCTGCTTTGGTCCAGGTCTTAGAAAAATGTAAATCTGGTCCTGACAATTACACACGACACAAGGAGAAAAATCAGCTTTTCATCAGATTAAACTGACGAACGTAATTTTGGCAAATACAGCCATGTAAATAAATATTGCTAAACGCGCGAAGAATATTGAAGGCAGATTGTACCACTGATTTAAATAATTTGCATATTGTTTTCCTATAAAGCATTTTTATAGCACATCTTAAGTTTTTAGGCATCTTCAGTCCGCACAATTAATTGCAGGGTACGAAGAGAGAAAAGCAGCTGGTGCTTAGTGAACTTTCGCTTATTATATTCTTGAAAAAAAAAATAAATTGAATCTTTTAGTTTTAGTCTCACGGTTATGCCTGCTATGCTCAAGGTGACGGTGATGATGAGAAATGAATGGAATGACGGAATGAAGAAAGTGGGAGGAAACGTGAGATTCCCAAAAAACCCACGCACAAGGTGTTTGTCCACCACAGAGCTCACTTGGCGCGAGCTGGGATCGAACTAGGGACCCCATGCACCAGAGGTGAACGCTCTACCACTGAGCCACGGCGGCCTATTATACTTTTGTTCATAACCAGACTACAGTTCATTGCACTGTGTTGGAAAGTTGAGGGGGGATCTGAGGTGTCCGTATTCTCATGGAGAAAATATGGGAAGTTCATTTACGCTGGAAAATGTTAATTTCATATAAAACATTTTGAAACATTTATTTATTTCATATAACATGAATTGTATCTTTGTTTTAAATTAATAGACCCCTTTTGGTATTCATATTTGGCAAACGTCAGTCAGGCTTCTGGATGACTTGATGTATATTTGTTCGTTTGTCTGCCGAGCTCCTTCATGACTAAGCGGTTAGTGTATGCGTCTTCGGCGTGGGAGACCCAGGTTTGGTTCCCGGAGGGAGCTCATGTGGTTCGGATTCCATGTTAATCAGTAGGTCCCGTCTCATATAGCCTCGCTGCTGAAAGGGACGTTAAACACAAAAGCAACTCAACTCGTTTGACTGCCTCTACCACACACACTACAGGGTACAACTTCCGGCCTTTTAAGTTAAAATTTTCAGAGTACAAGCACGAGACACACTAAATTTCCTGCATAGATTTTGGCGGTATACCAACGTAAAATATCAAAATGGCGGCCATTTTTTCAAAACCGCGAGTATCCACGGTACAAAGCGCAATTTTCAGTCTTTTAAGTTGAAATTTCGACAGTAAAAGCACGAGTTACGCTAAATTTGCTGTACAGATTATCTCGGGAATCTAATGTAAAATTTCAAAATGACGGCAATTTTTTCAAAAGAGCAGTGAGTAGAAAATTGTTGCAAGTTGTGACAATGACAATCTTCAAATATAAATCACATTTTAACACTTTTAGCCCAAAGACATTGAAACATTTCGAAAAAACCTGAAAAACCCCAATTATACCCGAAAAACCCATATGGGCCCCTCGTATGCCCCCGTCGCTGACGCGCCTACTCCCTACGGATGCACCCCTCGCTCCGCTCGGGCCCCCTGCTGCGTTCCTGCCCTGACTCGGTTAGATAGCATTCGTGCTTTTAGTGGCCACCTAGCACATATTAGTTCGTGGTTTATGCATTAGCTCCTCATTTAGTGCATGCTCTGCAAGAAGAAATCGGAAAACGCAATAAATGTGTGAAAATTTGGTAGAGCCGTCTGCTCGAGTAATGCCGCAGCTTTTTGCCCAGTGAAACTGGAGGGGCGTTCCTAGACTTCTCCATTATTTTGTATTAACTTTAGTTACTCCCCTCCATTTTGACAAGACATCTGCAAAATTTGTAGGAGAAATGAGGTAAGGAATGGTAATTTCGAGTTCTTACTACTACTACTACTACCACCACCACGGTAATGAATTTCAAGAACACAAGGAGCGTTGCGGGGCTACTAACCCACCTTCGTTCGCTCGGCAATACTGTGTGAATTGAGTAGGCTATTGCACTTTTTCGTAGGTTTGATAGAGCAGGGATACATCTAAAAGGTAATAGTACTCTGTGAATTAAGTATTTCGATTTTTTGATAGTGGAGGGGAATAATTAAAGTTAAGCCATTATTTGCAATTACCATCGGTATCTTTCCCCCGTTCTCGATTTTAATGAAGTGGAAATCAGGATCAAAAAGCTACAATTACATAAGTATTCAATTAACTATCAATGTACACAAGGGCAAGGTTCTAGATTACTGGTCCCCCTTCCCATTGAGCAGTAATAAAGACAGAAAACAACGTGCCCTGCGGGGCTCTAACCCGCCTTCACTCGCTAACGCTCGCTCGGCAATACTGTATAAGCTAAATGTATAAACTTTAAAACCTACCCAACTACTAATCTACATGGGGGACCAGTAATCTAGAACCTTCCCGTACACAAGGGTATAATGCAAGTAAACTTCACAGCAAATCTTCACTTGCAGTAGCACAGTATTTAAACATGAGTTCGAGTACATATTAAATACACAAGTCACATTGTAGCCAATGTTACAAAATATATTTTTACATTGGTTTTATTAACCAATATATAGTAACATCGAATAATGATAGAGATGGACCAGTGATGTTATTTTGAATTTTTTTATTTTGTCCTGATTGTCCACTTCATAGTAACAACTGAAAATAGACAGTAGGAATTACGGCTCATATCAGATAATTAAGATATGTGTGTGTGTTTTTACGTATATAAAGACATATTGTGCTGTAGAAACTGATTAATTTTGAATGCCATTTACAAACCAGTAATCTAGAACCTTCCCGCACACAAGGGTATAATACAAGTAAACATTTACTGCATACGAACATACACTCAAGTATATTTTTCTCAACTTAGTCAAACAATACACGTTTAAAATATAAATTATCTCTACATCTGGATACTTACGTAATTATCTTAATTATCCACATCTACCTATATACGAACCTTGCTTCTACCTTAGCACCTATACAAATGGCGACCTGGCGCGAAATTTCTAAAATTGGACTTTTGTGCCACCTGTTGGTAGAAACTAGAACTGATACACTTGCTACAAATCTCCAGCTAGCCTCCGAGGTAAGTAAAATATAGCAAATGAAAATCAAATTACGACATTTGCGGGTAACTCTTTCAAAAAGCCTGCAGCAGGTGTACAGTGCACGGAAAGTCTAGCAAGTTAAAATCAAATATAATGAAAGACTTGCTGCAAACCAACATGCTATTAGGGATGTGACATTCAAAAATCAGGTACCAAGAAACGAGATTTTTGTTCTGATATTTCGATAAGCAACAAAACAGAACGAGGAACGAATGAAGGAAACAACGTATATGTGTGGAGAACAAAACTTATCTAATTACAATCGGCTCAGTATAAGATGAAAGCACAAAGGTACACTGGAGTCACTACATTCCTGACAACAACAAAATACACATGTTCCCGATCAGTGATGCCAATTCCTTCAGAGCCTTTTTCCCTTCACAAGCTTCAGAATTTCCCTTTTCCGCACAAAATTTCCCTTCATCCAAACCGTTCAAGTAATGTATTTAGTAAACGTATTTTGAATCGTTTTCGCTTCCACCCCCTCAACCCAATCTTATTACCACATACAAGCAGATACCTGACAGCTTTCCTTTGAGCTTACGCAGAATTTGAACTTGATTTGTTGTTTACATTTCTAAGGCGTCGCGATAGAGGAAGGAAAAGGATATGGAAAGGTATAGGCCAGGACGTATATTAAAGATGCAATCTCTGCATTTGCCTGGTGTGAGTGAGGAGAAATCCTATAAATACCTTGGTCAGGACGGACAACCTAAATAAATCATTAAAAAATATAAAATAAATATTATGTAAATTTAATTTTTATCCTAGATATCATGATAGATTTTAATATTAATGTAACCTACGGTACAAAGAAAAATATTAAGTATATTTTTGGTATGTACTTACTTAAAAACAGCACACCCATATTTACTGAAACGAATACGAACAGTTACAAAGAAAACTCTAGCTGCTACTGTCTTAGGCTGTACACCAGAAATGTTCGTAAGCACAATACAAACTAAATCAAAGTTTAGAGATGCGGAATTCTTAAGAATTTATAATCCTGTGCGCACAGTCACCAGAAAATTTGTAAACTTACACAAACACACACACACTAATGACCAAATAATCGCCCATATATACATATTTACATTCACGATACGCAGATTTTCTTATCTTACATCGATTAATTCGCTTCACAATCATTTTTCTGGTTGGGAAAACCATCTTCTGATTGGGAAAACCAAACTGTTATAATAGTTGGAGTGATAATTTAATTGAGAAATATTTCATCTTATTGCATTGCATTTAACTCAACAATGGAAAGATTAATTTTGATAAAACATTTTAAATAATCATTGTTGTAATGTTTCGAATTTAACTGAATATGTTGACCGATGTGTAATTATTAACGAATGCAAAGCAAGATAACTTGTGAGAATTTATGTGAAATATGTGCAACGGATTATATTTGGAACAAATAGAATGTTGAATTTATACTGAATTTTAATGAGATTAATCAGATACGTAACTACATTCAATCTATAAATGATTGAAGAGAGGTTCAATTTTGCCTGCAATATTGAGAGATTACAAGCAATTTCCCTTTTTCCTTTTCTCCAAATTTTACTCAAAATTTCCCTGCGCCAAGAAAAATTTCCCTTCAATTGGCATTGGGTTACAAAGATTAATTATCGTTCCACACTGCATACACTTATACCTAGGCGTTATTGACGGAGAAAAGTTCCGTAATCTACTTGCGCTCATTCGTCGGCTCTCTTTTGTCTAGACGACAAACAGATTGTTGAAAAAATGCGCCAATACATACACCACGTTGTCGCGTGAAAGAAATATTTCAGTTTACAGTTGATCTTCGTGTTAGAAGGTGGTGCTACGGTGTGTCTGTGTTTACCGAAGGTGAAAAATTTTTCTGCATAAAATATTGACGTTTGTGTTAAACGAACATGTCGAGAACTTGCAACAACTCGACAGATTCATTCTGCTACATATGTGGTGAAGTGATTTTCAAGGGACAAAGTAAGCCATTGTCACCGTTCCTGAAGACAGCCTACCATCTGTACTTCGGGTGTAAAATCGGCAACCAGAATCGAGTTTGGGCTCCAAAACAAAGTTGTAACTTGTGTGCGCGTACTCTCACAGGATGGTTGAAAGGTACACATAAATAGATGCCGTGTAACTGTGACGGTAACGGTGGAGGGTATTAATGGTTAAAATATGAAACAAATCTTTAATAACCTCCCGTTATCCGGAATCTCGGTAGCAGGAGCGCACGCTCCGAAAACAGTGTATCAAGAAATAGTGAACTCAAATAAGAATACCAATATTAATACTACAACACCCTTGGTTCGTAATCGACAACTTACCATTCGAGCCTTCAATATAAATCTCCACACTGATATTATTCACGAAGTTGTAAGACGTAGAGAGATGATGCAATCTAGACTCAGAATTCTCAGAATACAATTGCGTAAACTTGCTAAAAACCACATGTATTTATTTACTATATTTGTTTTTATAATACCACATTCTATCACAAAATAGTATTCATATACACAACAGATAAAGCTAACCACAAATGAACAATATTTTGACGTAAACAGTCGCTTCAATAATGATTTGATAACGTCACTCACTTTAATTATTGATACCGTTCAACATAAAACTGAGATTGACAAGTAATTAAAAGAAATAAGATATATCAAACAAGGAAACATACAAAATACTATATACAACAAAAACAATAATAATACATGCAATAAGGTTTCTCTACTATTTAGTCTTTTCAGAAGAAATGCAAGTCCAGACGACAGTAGCAAATTATATTATTTCAAATGTCTAGAAAGAAGTTTGATCTCTTATTTATATTTATATTTACTATTTATTTATTATTTTTAATTATTTCCTTTTTACGGATGCACTAAACTATTACATTATACTTGCCGCTTGGTATAATTGTTTCTATCTTCAGTTCTGTCTTTGCCTGAACAGATGATTCACTAGTGAAATACTAATTTGAATGCAAAGCGACTAACTGACTGACACTTGATAGTCGCGACCGGCGAACTTTTATTTAAATTGAATTCAACTTAGTACTGATACTTTAAACATTCTTCACAGATAAATATGTTAGCTAGCACAGTTTCCAGAAATAATGCAGTTATGTAACGATGTTATAGTACTACTGTGGTTGTTGGATATTTTTATAGCTATAAATTGAAGTAATATTCCGCTATTATATAGGCCTATATCAAATATAGATTGATTTTGTTTTAAGCGCTTTTTATGTATATATGTTTCAAACTTGAGCTTACGACTAAAATAATTCAATACAAAGGAATGCGTTCATATTGTGCGCTCATTATATGCACGACGTTCTATATTTACTGATCCTTTAGAGTGTCTACAAATTATTTACTTCTAATATTGACTGGCGCAAGAAACTTTATATTTACTTTTTGTAGCACTGATATGCAGTATCCAATAAAATAGATTAGATTATGAGTGAGGTATTTGAAATGAATAATATTATATCGGCTTACATAAATAATGTATCAATATTGTAGATTTACTTTTTATATGCGCATATGTTTTTACGGTAATATCAAAAGAATTCTATAATGTTACGAATGCAAAGCATGCTTTAATGTGTCGTATACCGTATACACATATCACTTGTTTCAATCCTTTTCGTTGACATTAGTACGTGACATGCGATGTTTACTTGCAGGGTCTTGCTTTTTCACGAACACGGCTTACTTGTTATCTTTAAACATGTTCAGTTTTTCTTACCTCGATCGGCAGGTGAAATTACATGTTTACGTTTTATTGTCCTCATACGCTTCTCACTGGATTATTACTTCACTTATTTTTCCGCTGCATTTCTCTTCTTCTCTATCTGTCTGCAACCTGCTCCTCACACTGCTGTCGATTCAACCTGCTGCTCCCCGATCATATGTTGACAGTGTTGCCAGTGAAGTTTAGACATTGGTGGAGTTCAGAAGGTTACTGAGCGGAGCGCTCAGTCACACTGCTCGAAGTGAGCGAAACGCAAAACTTGCGAAAACAACACGTATACAAATGCTGATGGGGCAGCGTGTCCTGTCACATATGGCGTCCGAATAGGTTGATCCCTGTGCCGTCACTAAGCATTCTCAGATTAACTTTCCCTTAGTTCCACAGATACTTATAGAAGTAAGATAATACACAAACAAATGAAACCTGACACATACATTTATATACATATATACACAATATTTCGAAATATGTACAGCCCGCAATCTATTCGCAGTATTCATCAGGTAAGTCCTTCAAAAGTTGACTGGCACAATTCTCCTCTGCCTTCTTCCGCCACTTCCAGTATTCTTCCTTAGTAGGCTTCCACAATTTACACTGATGTTCGGATCGGTGTCCTATAGATTGTCCATTGTTCGGATCAATCAGCTCCACAACCTTAAGACTTGGCTTACGAACACATAAGTACGGTCCTGAGTACAGATCGAACATCTTTTTTATCTGCTGTGCTGCTGCATCACTGATGGGATGTGCCCTGAGGAATATAAGATCGCCTACATTAGCATGCCGATCCGATGTTATTTTTCGTTGGTACGTTGATTCTTCTTCGCCATCTGAGACTTCTTACGGTTTGCAATCATAAGTAGCCGGTTTTTTCCCACGAATTTCCGTCTTCATCAGTCTCCTCTTGGAACAGTCGTTACATCCTTCACGTTTAGATGTGCTTGGACTGGAGCAACGTTCAGATTCTCTACAATAGTATAATTCAGTAGCATAACGATATTCCACAAGTGCTTACTCCAATCCACATGTTGTCCAGCACAATACAACCTCCAAAGCATATTCATTTCTCTATGCATCCTCTCCACGGGATTTGCTTGAGGATGGTGAGGTGTGGTGTGATACACTTTAACTCCTTTACTAGCCATTGATCCTAGGAACTTACTAGATACAAAACATGGACCGTTGTCACATATAATGGCGTCCGGAATACCTAGATGCATAAAATACAAATCCAGACACCTCAGGATTGCAGCAGTTGTAGCTCGTCTCATTGGATACGCTACTAGATGCCTGGTAAACACATCCATGCACGTGCATACATATGCCATGTTTGACTTGCTGGTTGGAAGCTTCCCTACCACATCAACTGACAGTAACTCTCGGGCTCTCGAAACGGTGACTGACTGTAATTTCCTTGAGAGAGGATGAGGATCAGCTTTGTGTCTCATACACAATACACAATTGCGGATGTATTGTCGGACATCAGTATACATGTCTTCCCAAACGAAATTTTCTAGAAGCATCGTGTGTGTCTTCGCATATCCAAAATGACCCCTGTCATCATGGTAACATCTGAGTACTCTCTTTACTAAACTTTTGGGTACAACTATCCTCCATTTATCTTTCAAATGAAAATCACGTTTTAACAGCACACCTTGTTGGATCTTGTAATACAGACGTACAGATTTACCCCAACTTATTTCTGATACATTGGTCTGATCTTGCTCCAGAGCATCAATATACTTCATTAACTGTGAATCTTCACGCTGGTATTGCTTCCAATCCTCACTGGTCATATTTGCTAAATCTCCTGGAAGGACATGAAAATTCAAAATTGTAACAATTCTAGGTGATTGGCATACGGTAATACGAGACAAAGTATCCGCTGCTACGTTGGTTACTCCAGGTATGTATTGGATTTCCAACTCCACATCTTGCATTTCAATACACCACCGATATAACCTGGTATTCCAATATTTTATGCTCTTAAAATGCACCAAAGCTTGATGATCAGTTTGTACGATCACATGATGCCCTATCAATAAATTACGCCATTTTCTTATAGCTTTCACAACACCCAACATCTCTATTTCGGTAATGGTATAGCGAGATTCGCAAGGCTTAAGTATGTGAGTAGAGTGAAACCAATAACTCGTTTCCCATCTTCATATTCTTGAGTCAAAATAGCAGCAGCCCCAATAGTTGAGCCGTCAACTATGATAATGAAGTCTTTTGACATATCTGGATGCACCAAAAGTATGTTTTTACAGATCTCATGTTTTATCTCCTCGAAACAATTCGTATGTTCCGGCAACCAGGTCCATTTCTTCCCTTGTTTAAGCAGCTGGTATAAAGGTGCTGACTTACGAGCAAAATCATGTATAAACTTGGAGCACCACTGAAAAAATCCTAAGGTCCGTTGCAATGTTTTAATAGTTGTTGGCCTTGGCAATGACTTTACCAGATCCACGTACTCTGGATTTTTCGCTATTCCTACCGGTGTTACCACAAAACCTAAGAAATTTGCCTCAGATACCATAAATGTGCATTTCTTTAAATTGACTGTCATATTTGCTTCCTCTAACTTATACAATACTTGGTCTAACAATTCAATATGAGCTACTGGATCAGTCCCTGGAATTAAAATGTCATCTATATACAGTAAGATCTTTTCAAGAATAGCAACTCCCAATACCCTCTGCAACGCTGCCATCAAACAAGCTCCACCATTCTTGTAACCAAAGGGTACTCTGCAATGCCGGTACATCTGGCCTTCAAAAGAGAATGCTACAAGATCCCTACAATCTTCAGTTAACTCGATCTGGCAGTAGGAATGCACCAGGTCAAGGGACGTTGCACAGGTCATCCCATTAAATCTTGCAAAGAGGTCATCGAGGCGTTCGACCTTCAGATTTGTCAAAGATACAAATTTATTAAGTTGGACCAAATCAAGACAGACTCTAACCTCATCTGAGTTCTTCTTTCTGACTATTACCAGGGGATGATGATGTTTTGACACTGCAGGCTCAATGATACCTTGACGCAACCATTTTGGATCTGCTCCCTTGCCTTATCTCGATAACACAGTGGAATTGGGTAAGGTCGTTTCACAATTGGATCTTCAGTGGTAACCTGGATTGTATACTTAAACTTGTTACATTTTCCTGGGAAATGGGCGAAAACTTTTCTTCTCTTCATCAGCACATTGAACAACATTTCCTTGTGTTTCGGAGCAATAGGAGTTTTTTTCACCACTTCTGTCACTTCTTCTAGGGTAGCGTACAGCCTCTTTTCAGTCGCTTCTTCCCTGACTTCCATGACTTCCACTCTTTTTGGACAGCAAGCCGAACATTGAATATCCTGAACAAGTGGGTCATACAAAGATTCCACAAGAGCTTGATCCTTTATTTGTGCCAGCGTAATTCGTCTCAGATTGCAATCATCTCTTTGCCTTGACCTAGCTTTATCATACGAATCTTCTTGTTGCATCAATACGCTGTTCCACTGATTTAAAACTTCTTTCAGATCTTCACGATCGCATCCACATACCTGTGTGCTGCATTCTTCCTCTGGATGGCATTCGCATTCACTCCATTTTTCTTCTATGACATTTCCAGGAAGATGGTCATCCACACTCAACTCATTAATCATATTATTATACGTATTTTCTTCCTCTTTCGCTTGAACCATAGGTACTACGACTTCTTGTTCCCCAGTTTGGATGGTTACCATGCCATTTCCAAAATTCATTCTGACTTGAAACTTGCTCATGTAATCACGACCCAATAGAAGATCTTGGTTGAGCCCGTCGACCACAAATGCTCGAACATCCGTCTGTATTCCCTGAATTGTCACAGGAAGATATACTTCTCCTTTCACCATTTTCTTCCTGGTTCCACTATAATCGACAAGAACTACGTGGGGTGCTGGTTTCAATTTCGGATGTGATATAATCTTCGTAACCTTTCTCCACAACTCTAGACTACACAATGTCACCTCCGCACCGCTATCAACGAGTGCTTGCACAACTTCATCCAACACACTTACTCGTATGATACCAGACCATTCTTTTACTCGTTCAAAGTCAGTCTTCACGTCGTCAATATTCTCACAATCTGTGTTATACTCCCACTCTTGTCCAGCTATACATTGAAATTTAACTCGAAAAATATTTATCTCATTCCTACACTCAAACTCACGTACACATAAAGGACTATATACATCACTATACACTTCCTCAGGTATATCCTCACTTACACTTTTCTCATGGGTCTTCTCACAACACAAGTCGTACCTACCTCCGACCCGCGAGGTGGATACTTCATTTAGTTTTTTGAATCTGGACTTCCCCGAGGATCCCAACGGTGCTGAATATCCTCTTGGGAGGATCTCGGGTCATCTCTTTCATATTCTTCGTGTGTGGACCACTTCCTTTCTGGCCGTCTTCTTCCTCTCCAAGAACGTGCACGACCACCTCGTCTGCCGCGTCGATAGTTCCCGCGTCCTCGTACACCATCTCGTCCTTCGTACGGTGATTCTTCTCTTGTGTTCGCAGGCTCTGTCTTGTTATCCTCCTGGTCCTTCGATATAGCTCCTACTTTAGCTTTACGAGTAAACACCTCTTCACCGTCCTCCCATCTTCTAGCGCCATCTCTTCCTGTCTTCCGTCTTGCTTCCCATGTGTCGTGAATCAGTTCAAGTCGTCGGACTGTTTCAAGAATTTCTGCTAACTCCTGGCCTCGTGTTGAAACCAACAGTCTCTGATACTGAACTGGTAGCAAAGTTATGATAGTGTTGCAAATCTGGACTTCACTGCTCTGTGAATCCAAGTCCCTAATCTGAGAAAATCGATTCGTAACAAAACGTTCAACACTCCCGTCAACCTTAAGGTTGAATGGTACAGTCTTAAGGCGCGTTAGCTTAGCACATGTCACATCTTCTGAATGATAATGCCTTAAGAATATTTGCTTGAAGTCAGCATACGTGAGGAACTTATTCACATTTGAATAATACCATGACAACACTGCGTCTCTTAGTATGAACGGTAATACCTTAAGCGCCTGACTAGGTCGCACCCCCATTAGAGCACACTCTCGCTCAAATTGTATGATAAATGCTTGAGCTGACAAATCACATCTCTCTGGTGGATAGTGCGTGAACGATTTTATATCCGTCAATCGCAATTTCAGTTCCTTTTCGTCTTCTTCCTTTTCTATTTCCTCCCTGTAGTCCTGAGCTGCTTCCGAATAGACTCCGCGACGGTTCGTTAGTCTTCTGGCGTTTTCATTCTCGTTACCGTTAGAAGGAAGCTGTCTTCTTTGTCGGTTCCTTCTTCTTTCCGTCTTCGGGGACCATCCATCTTCTGAATACCCGCTCTCATCAGACGAACTGGTCTTGATCCGTCTCCTTCGTCTTCTCCGATAACTTGGGTGCACCTCAGGTTCCTTGCTCCGAGAAGCTGCCGTACTATTGAGGGCACTTCTTCCACAGCAGGTACCACTGAAATCACTTTTATTGCGCCTTCCATCTAAGCTTGGAGATTGAGCAGGATAGTATGGCCGCTTCACTTCTGTTTCCTCTTCTACGCCTGAACTATGTCTTCGCCATTCCTCCTCTATCCTTTGTTGAAGTGACGCGATTGCTACATCCTGACAAGCCAACTTCTCTTGTACTTTCCACAGTTCCGAAGTGTTTTGCCACATGACAGCCTTCGACTGACTCACTTCCGCGCGACAGTCTTGCAGTTGATTATTTATCACCGCGTTGGCTCTAATCATTCTCCCAGACACCTCTTCTATCACCTTTCTACATTCATCAGTCTTCTGCATGACTTTTAACTCTTCTTTGGCCAAACGATCTTCTATCTGCGCGGTAGTCATCTGTAACACCTCATGCTTCACATCTTCAATCTCATCCTGCATCCTGTCCTGACATTGTGCCATACCTGCTACACAGCTCTTCGATACCTGATCGATTCTTCTATTTACTTCTTCAAATTGCTGACTCACCTTTTTCTCTGTTAGTATTGCCACTTCCTCGAGTTTAAAAACGGTATTCTTCAAATCTTGAATCTCCAGCTGAGTTCCGTCCATCTTTCGTGACAATTCATTTACCTGATGAGTTAACGAGGCGCTCGTCCTGTCACACTTCCTGCTAACCTCTTCAATCTTGTTCTCCAATTGCTCTCTACTATCCCGTAAATCCTCTTGAATAACCTTCATCTCCATCTGAAAATCTTCCTTGATTTTTGACCTCAACTCACATTGTCCCTTTTCATTATACTTCTCAAACATACGGACAAGCATCTGCTCCATCGCATCCAAAGACAAACTACGTTCTACCTTCTCCATCACCTTATGTGGTTTGCACTGTCCGCACTTCCATAATGCTTCAACGGGTGCATCATCCTCAAGTTCATTTTGAGCATTCCATTCTTCCTCTGTCATTTGACTACACACGCGGTGAAACCAGCGATCACACAGACAACATTGTACATGATACTCATCTCTAGCTGGATCGTCACAACACACTACTTTATCTAAGTCTGACATGGCCGCACCACCAGATTCACTTGCACTTGCACTTTCTCTTTGTCGATTACGCCGATTTCCACCCATGTTCACTTTTTTTACGTCGAAGTAAACTACACAACCAACAGTCCAGGAAATTCACACTTTTGATTGCCACTATTCTTCACAAGCGTCTAAGTCTCATAATCTAAAATGTAACTGTGACGGTAACGGTGGAGGGTATTAATGGTTAAAATATGAAACAAATCTTTAATAACCTCCCGTTATCCGGAATCTCGGTAGCAGGAGCGCACGCTCCGAAAACAGTGTATCAAGAAATAGTGAACTCAAATAAGAATACCAATATTAATACTACAACACCCTTGGTTCGTAATCGACAACTTACCATTCGAGCCTTCAATATAAATCTCCACACTGATATTATTCACGAAGTTGTAAGACGTAGAGAGATGATGCAATCTAGACTCAGAATTCTCAGAATACAATTGCGTAAACTTGCTAAAAACCACATGTATTTATTTACTATATTTGTTTTTATAATACCACATTCTATCACAAAATAGTATTCATATACACAACAGATAAAGCTAACCACAAATGAACAATATTTTGACGTAAACAGTCGCTTCAATAATGATTTGATAACGTCACTCACTTTAATTATTGATACCGTTCAACATAAAACTGAGATTGACAAGTAATTAAAAGAAATAAGATATATCAAACAAGGAAACATACAAAATACTATATACAACAAAAACAATAATAATACATGCAATAAGGTTTCTCTACTATTTAGTCTTTTCAGAAGAAATGCAAGTCCAGACGACAGTAGCAAATTATATTATTTCAAATGTCTAGAAAGAAGTTTGATCTCTTATTTATATTTATATTTACTATTTATTTATTATTTTTAATTATTTCCTTTTTACGGATGCACTAAACTATTACATTATACTTGCCGCTTGGTATAATTGTTTCTATCTTCAGTTCTGTCTTTGCCTGAACAGATGATTCACTAGTGAAATACTAATTTGAATGCAAAGCGACTAACTGACTGACACTTGATAGTCGCGACCGGCGAACTTTTATTTAAATTGAATTCAACTTAGTACTGATACTTAAAACATTCTTCACAGATAAATATGTTAGCTAGCACAGTTTCCAGAAATAATGCAGTTATGTAACGATGTTATAGTACTACTGTGGTTGTTGGATATTTTTATAGCTATAAATTGAAGTAATATTCCGCTATTATATAGGCCTATATCAAATATAGATTGATTTTGTTTTAAGCGCTTTTTATGTATATATGTTTCAAACTTGAGCTTACGACTAAAATAATTCAATACAAAGGAATGCGTTCATATTGTGCGCTCATTATATGCACGACGTTCTATATTTACTGATCCTTTAGAGTGTCTACAAATTATTTACTTCTAATATTGACTGGCGCAAGAAACTTTATATTTACTTTTTGTAGCACTGATATGCAGTATCCAATAAAATAGATTAGATTATGAGTGAGGTATTTGAAATGAATAATATTATATCGGCTTACATAAATAATGTATCAATATTGTAGATTTACTTTTTATATGCGCATATGTTTTTACGGTAATATCAAAAGAATTCTATAATGTTACGAGTGCAAAGCATGCTTTAATGTGTCGTATACCGTATACACATATCACTTGTTTCAATCCTTTTCGTTGACATTAGTACGTGACATGCGATGTTTACTTGCAGGGTCTTGCTTTTTCACGAACACGGCTTACTTGTTATCTTTAAACATGTTCAGTTTTTCTTACCTCGATCGGCAGGTGAAATTACATGTTTACGTTTTATTGTCCTCATACGCTTCTCACTGGATTATTACTTCACTTATTTTTCCGCTGCATTTTTCTTCTCTATCTGTCTGCAACCTGCTCCTCACACTGCTGTCGATTCAACCTGCTGCTCCCCGATCATATGTTGACAGTGTTGCCAGTGAAGTTTAGACATTGGTGGAGTTCAGAAGGTTACTGAGCGGAGCGCTCAGTCACACTGCTCGAAGTGAGCGAAACGCAAAACTTGCGAAAACAACACGTATACAAATGCTGATGGGGCAGCGTGTCCTGTCACAGCCGTTCGCCGTACCTATGGTTTGGCGCGAGCCCCGTGATCGTGTTTCAGTGTTACTTCTGCCTGACTAATATAAAAGGTTTCTCAAAAAACTTGAAGCATAAAATACAGTAACCTAACTTGGATTCCGCGAGAAGACCTGTGAAACATGATGTTTGTCTGCCTGTACCCGTACCACGAGACTCATACACCCTGTGCAGTGTTTCATCCGATGAAGAACCTGCTGCTTGTGAGAATGTTGCACAATCTTCGACTACACGGCTAGATCCCAATTTCGCTCCAGTGCTGACACTAATGAACCACATGTGATAAGTCAGGAAGAGCTGAACGATCTCATCAGAGACTTAAACCTTCCCAAGTGTAAGGCCCTGTTGCTTGCATCACGACTTCAACAATGGAATCAACTAAACCAAGATGTGAATATGTCGTGTATAGGAAAAAAGAGGTGAGCCTAGTTCCTAATTTTACAAAGGATGGTGATTTGGAGTATTGCAGTGACATTCCATCGCTATGGGACAACTGAAGTTGAGCTACAACACTGAAGATTGGAGGCTATTCGTAGATTCCTCTAGAATAAGTCTCAAGGCAGTGTTACTACACAATGGCAATGAAAAGCCAACCATCCCTATCGCTTATGCTGTACATATGAATGAAACATACGAGAACATGCAAAACCTATTGCAGAAAATTAAGTACAAACAGTTCCAGTGGTCTGTATGCGCTGACCTTAAGGTTATTGCCATCCTTACCGGTTTACAAGGAGGTTACACAAAGCTCTGCTGCTTCTCGAGTCAATCGGTTTAGTCAAGCCAAAGATTAGTACACCATCACAAAATCGCCGCCAAGGAAGCAACTGGTCCCAGGGTAGATGAACGTGGCTAAGGAACGTCTTGTGGATCCGGAGAAAATATTCCTACCACTCCTTCATATCAAATTAGGGCTCATGAAAATCCTCGTCCGGGATGGTGAAGCATTCAATTATTTCAGAAAACTATTTCCAAGACTCAACGAGGCCAAGGTAAAAGGTGTTTTTACGGGACCTCAAATCAGAGACGTTTTTAAGGATACTACATTTTCTTCTAAGTTTAATGAAGTGGAAAGTGAGGCTTGGGAGGCCTTTCGAGAAGTTTCCAGTAACTTTCTAGATAATCATAAGTCACCTGATTAAAAAGACATTGTGGGCAGGTTAATTACTTCATTTCGTAACATGGAATGTAATATGTGCATAAAGATACACTTCCTGCGTTGCCACCTGGACTTCTTTCCTGAAATGTACAGCTTGGGGAAGGTCTCTGCCGAACACGGGAAAACGTTTCACCAGCAAATGGCTACCATGGAGAGGCGCTACAGTGGTAAATGGAGTATGAATATTTTGGCAGACTTCTGTTGGAATGTGACACGCAAGACACCCTGTAGTAAATACAAGAGGAGTAGGAAAACCAAGTGACACTTAAGTGTTTAACTTTACCTTTTTTATGCAATTTTATCTACATAATTTGTATTGATATTTAAATTATAATGTGCAAATTATTATGGGTGGAGAATAGCATCTTTCGGCGAATATTGAAACACCCCGCCTTCCTCCCTGAAAACTGGTATGTCCTTGAGATAAAAGGGTTACGGATTCGTACACAGGAGCTCAAAACCTATAGAAATCACCTATTTTCGTTCGTGGGAGCGAAAAAAGTTTCAGTTTGCCGACCAGTGTAATTCAACTTTTGTTTTTATCCATTAAGTCATAATTGCGTGTGAAGGGCCACTACTGTAAGTAAATACCACTGTAAAAATGATTTGTATTCGTGTCTTTTTGGTCCATTTTGTGGATTATCTGCGATTACCGTACAACTCAATTCTGTTTTTAACCGGAAGTTTACTTCATTAAATTAACTTCAAGTAAGGATTTGACAATAATGTGAACGCTAGCCTAAATACCAGTCGATTCTCCAGTCCATTCATTGTTGCCCTTTTGTACTTAAATATTTATTTTCTCTCAATATTAAGCCTAATTACATAATATTTTTTCTTAGGACAAAACAAGTAGTCCATCCAGCCATAAGGGCATTGTCCCTCAACATGATGACTCTCAACCAGAGGTGTCTGAGAAAGGCACAAATTTGGGGGCGGTAAAATAGTAAATCTCGTGTTCTAGTTTGATACGGGCCGTTTTCCTCAATCTGTAACATTGTTTCCTTGTATCTTCTATTGAAGGCAAAATGTTCCCTTATTGCGAAGTCTCGTTTTTGTTTCCTATTTTCATTATTGTAGTTGGAGATTATTTCGGTGTAGGTTATATGTTGTGTTAGGTTGGTATGTCGTGTTGTCTTAAATATTACCAAACTGTTAATAATGTAAATATTAGAGTAGTCACACGAGATGGAAAGTAAATTGTGTATACATATATCGGGTATCAAAAAGATCAACCGATAAACTTCGAGACGTGATTCTCATATCAACATTATAAAAAAAAATATATGAATTTCTGGCCAAACATCCATAGATTTAGTGCTATTGGATGCCGAAACGTGAAAAACTGAAATTTAAGTGTTCATAGCCCTACTACTATTGGAACATATTGTAGTCAGGTTGACTCATTAGGAACTAGTATCCACTCTATTCAAATATCCATGTTTAGAATCTTCCGGTAAAGGCGCTACAAATTGCACAGAGGAACTTAAGGTATTTCATGACTTCCCTTTGAAGTTAGAACATGTTTTTGTGGTTGCATAACTTCTAAAAATATTTGTTGCTACATGAAAGGAAAAACTGAAATAAGTTATTTTCGATTACCAATAGTAAAATGAAATGATTTTTAAATGGCATTCACATGAATACTGCCATTAGTGCTTAATTAGTACTTAAAAGTATCTCCTCGTACTCCAACTTTCTCAATACAATTCGTTGCGCAAGTGCTACAGGATATTTGAATAGGGCTCATACTGTTTGGTAAGCAGTCACCCGACTACGATCGTCTCATAATATTCCGAGAGCTATGTGCCCTTAAAAGTTCATTTTTCCAAGTTCTCGGCAGCCTATAGCTCCGAAGCTATGGACTTTTGACGACAAGTTCATGTTTTTCTTCCCGTATTTTGATTAGAGGAACCCCTTCTCTAAGTTTGCACGTTGATTTTTTTTTTGAAACCCGAAATGTTATCGAGATAAAGTACCACTTGTAACTAAGTTCTAATCCTGGTATAGATGAAGTCAAATCTGTTAGTATGATATCTTAATTTATAACATCATATTTCTTACCTCAATTCCGGTGTATTTTAATTCCGACGAAAAATTTTAGCATTTGTTTTATAAGACGTATGAAAACAGTTACCATCAAGTCGTTCGTGGAAGGAAAAGGATCACTCAGATTGCTCAGAGGGGCTCATATACAAAACCAAGGTTACAATCATGCTTTTCGGAATCTAATAGTTTACTGCAGATTGATATAAAAAGCAGGGAAGTGTAGATAAAATTAAAAAATAGAAATTGGGGATATAAATCTCGGAGATTTAAGGTGAGTGATACGGAAATTGAGATTTGTTTGTTTGTTTTGAAATATATATTTTTATATTGGTTGAGAGATTTTTTTTTTCGTTTGTGCTGTTTCGAGCGATAACTGACGCTTTGCTATGAAACCTAGCCTTTGCAGTAAGTTATCAGCTAGTGAAAGCTGCACAGACAAATTTGGAAATTTTTAAAAAAGTTTACAATATTTGGGTTTATAGCTTAGCAGAAAATAAGTCATAGGAACACCTAAGACAATTTACAGCCTGGGAGCTTGACAAAATTTATATCAATACAATTAGGACTGATCACTAGCCGCGTGTTTCCATACCTTGTCTCACATAAAATTGTAAAATAGGAACGACGAAAACTTCAAACGACCGGTGTGGGATACACCGTGGTTCTGTTGCGAAATCAGGAAATTCTCTTGATCTTACAGTGGTGAAGAGTTGGTGGGTTATTCCTATTAGCTAGTAGGTAAAAAGAGTACCAAAGTTTTGTTCTCATCCACATAACTAACTGGTGAGATTACGCCTGTAATTTAATTTAATTACTTCAGCAAATTGTTCTACGTGTTAAGACTTAACGTATCCTGCGTGGGAAGTGATTTTCAGAAACTGCGAAAAGCTTCAGTTATTATTAACCTTAAAAATTCATTTTTTATTTCTAGGTTTATTTGGTAGACAAGTCGTAATGTTCATTCTTATGTTTACTTATTAGACGCTTAGGTAAGTCACATATGCCATTCCAGACTACATAAAGAAAGATGCGTTGATAATACCATATTAGAATCATCTCTGTTAATACCTTCATTCATGCAAAGCATCTTTCGCTAAAACGAAAAACCTAAATTGTAAAATTCAGTTTCGCTTTCGGCTTAAATCTAAAACGTGTTCAGGTCTTTATGAAATTGAGAATAATACATGGCGAATCTAAGGATAGATTTGTACAATAGAAGCAAGTTGCGTTGTTCCATGCCTTAGATATTAGAGAATCTAATTTCTCATTCAATCTCTCGTGCCAAATCTACTTCTTCAACGTTTGGTAACATTAAAAACGTTACACTGAAAATCCATTCAGGTACATGCACAGTTATTATGTGTACTTTCTTTTCCAGTTTAATTGTTTGAAAAACATATTCGCTCAGTGCTCTGCGACATTTAATCCGTGGAAAAATCAGTTCATATTAAAGTACTTAACAGATGTTATTTAAGATCATTCTGTATGTGTTTTATTTGATGTTCGTCGACTGTTGAACGAAACTATTAGATGGCCATTCCTACCGTTTTAATTAAACAAATGTGCTATTGCTGGAGACAGTGCTATTAGCCAGTTATTGGCCAAAGAAAGAGGGTAGTATTTTCGAGAGTCGTAGTTCTTATTTTTTATTGCTAATAATATCTTATTTAGTGTTTATTATCCAGTGGCTTATATAATTTATGTATACTTAGATAGTGTTATTTAATAACGTGCCTTTGTAGAGTCTATTTTAAGTACGTGTTTCGCGTAGTGTGAATGTATTGTGTCGGTGTCTAATACGTCATATCAAGGTTCCGGAGAAATAAAAGTAAGAAAAAGGCTCTTATTTGGTGGAATTATGATGTTGAAAAAAATATTAGTGAAAGTAAATATGTGTTTATTTGTGAGGAATTATGATGTTGAAAAAAATATTAGTGGAAGTAAATGTGTTTTCTCTGTTTGAAATGATTACAAGGAAACTCGCGTTAGAAATGGGTTAAGCATAATGCAAATTTAGTGCTATTGTATATATATTGTGTGAAAGAAAATCTTGAATACCAGGGCTACTAAAAAATTATCCTGGATAATACTGTCATGTCCTGATCATAAACTTTATTGTCAAAAGACTTAAAAGAAAATAGTTGTCAAGGTACAAAAGTGTCTTTGATAGTTCTTTTATTATTTTTCTCAGTTAGAACCATTATGTACACATATGAAAGAATATTTGATAGTTACATCACTAATTATACCATAATGTTAACTATGTATGTATCAGCACATATTTTTGTTTAAAAAATTGGTCGTTTTATTGGTGTTTATCAAAACAAATACATGAGAGGTGATGGTTATACATTTTGTCATTTTCTATTTTTCTAGTTATCTGAATAAAGATTATTTTCAGATTGAAATATTCGTTCTTTGCTTATTTAAATGAATACTGGACCATAACACATTAATGTAAGATTATTTAAACATTTTCTGTCATAATTTAGCGAACTGGCTTCATGGCAGGATTGTATCCTTAGCAAGAATTTACGGCTTCTTATCTAAACCAAAATTGCATTTGTCAGATCGCAGTATTTGTTTTAGAAATATATGAATTTAGAATTAAATTGCGTTGCGAATACTAACCGAAATGGTGCTACGGTTTATTGTACCTTTTTTATATTGTCGAATAGCTTGAAATTAGGAATTCGTAGAACACGGGGATAATTATTGCGGTTAATATGAACTGGATGTAGGAAACAAGGTAAATGTTATCATTAAATTCTGTAATTTTTTAAAGTTTAATTCTAAATGTTGTTTTCGGAACTTAATTAAACTTATGTTTTTGTTATTTTGGACTGAGGTTGTAATATTTCTACTAACTCGCACGGATTTTCTGATCGAGTCGAAAGGTAACGTGAATACAATCTAATGAAAATTATCACACGAGTGTATTATAAAATAGTAGCTTTATCCAAGAACTTGTTACTATAATACCAATGTCTTTCTAATTATTATAAATTTTCTAAAACGGCAGAACAATATACTTTTTCTAAAGAAAACCCATTTAACCAGTTCACAAGAAAAAGCAATATATTTTACTTCCTAAATATTTTTTTGTTAGTCCTTAATAAAAGAGTGGACAGTCCATATACTTTGAATTCATTTCTGAATTATTTCCTTATTACAGTTATCTTTATTTCGTTCGTTTGTTCGTGTCACTTTGTAACGTCAAGCATTTTACTATTTTATAAAATCTGCAATATTACTAAGAATAAAAGGGATTTGTAATGTTAATATCGATAAACAATACTGTAAGTTTTAATTTCACGTTTTGCTTGGTGAATTTCAGAAATATGGATGATAGTAATTTAAAAAAAAATGAAAACTAATTACTCTTCTTTAGTATTTTTGCAACGGAAATAGGAACCAAAATTCTCTAAACCTGGAAACAATATTGATATTTATTTTTTAAATAATTTTGAGTTTCTAGAATGTACTGTTTTTACTAATGTATAAGAATTGCCCGAATGAAACTGCTTCAATTATAGCTCAACACTCATTTACTGTGTGTGTGTATCTGTATGTGCAATACATAATATGCAAAGTACAGTTAACGTTGAACATGATACCTACACAAAATTGCCATTAATATTCAATCCCAGTGCGTAAGAAGTGAATGGATTTTTTCAGTATACAAGCACTAGGGTTACGGAGCTAATTTCTCACAGGTCAACTGTTCATTTTTAGGCGACAGTTTTAAGGGGCCGAAGAGGTGGAAATCACATTGGAAGATGTACTTTTTCTGCACGATGAAATTGGATTAGAGCTCCTTGCTCTCATCAGGAGGAATCTATGATGCACCCCGCCATTCAGCGAAACAACTTTCTTTTACTGAGTAAAGAAGGTCCTAAGCTCTCCGTTAAACCTGCAATCTCCACACCGCGCTCTATCGGCAAAACACACGTCACTAATTAAGATCATTTGTACCCTCTGTGATTGAATACACTGCTGCCAGAGTAGAAATGTCCTTTTCATTTGGGCATGCCTTGTAAGTTTTAATCAGATGGAAATTTGTAAGCCTTAGGTACCAGTTTACTTAATTTTTCAAGTGTTTTATAATTTGGAAAGAGCGTAACGAGATAATTCTATCCATTACATTGTGTTAATTTTTTTCAGTTTTTTCTTTTTGTTATTCTATTTTTTTAAAATCCCATTTCTTTGTTGTATTAGGCCTGTTGAAAGGGATATATTTAACTTAGAATAGTATTTTCCACACAGTTTTTATCATTTGCTATTAAAAGGTTGAGGGGGAATTTTCGGTGAATATTATATTAGAGGGAGTTAGCAACATTGGCTAGAAGCAGAAAAAAGGCAGGAGGCGCTCATATTTTGATGCAAAAATTCGGCGAGGTGCTTCGTTTGGACGTCATTCTCTACAACTAATTAATGGACATAACACTAACTTAAGTAGGGAGTAAAAAAAAAACAATAGACTCCGAGACCCTGTAAGTTTTGATTTTTTGAAAATTACGCCTCCTTTCGCAAACTAATAGAAAGAAAGAAAGACAAATTTCGTTCCCAATGCATGTTTTGTAGGGCAGCCATATTTCTGTGTAACTTGTAAACAATTGGATATGAGACGCTAGTTTCACCAAAACTCCTTCTTCGTTTGGTTTCCAGTAAATGTCATTAAAAGATGTGATTAAAATTTTAATTTAAGAGTCGTTTATTTTGTTATTTTTCTCCCTTATTATTTATTTCGTTATAATTCGTTGATATTCGATGAATTAAAAGTAGTGAAATTGATGATTATTTAAGTGTGCTGAGGCTTAATGAATAAAAAGATGTTTATATTCTGTAAATAGATACTAGAATTGTTTTTTGTATAAAGGAGACGAAGATAAGGTAATTATTTCGTGGTGTCGTTCTTAAAAGTTTCTGATTTTTGCTAGTAATAAGATACTCTTTGTCTCAAAACATATTCTACGTTTTAATAATGGCAACAATTCGGTATGTTAATTGTAAATTTAGATTTGTTGAACTAATGAGATGGCGCAATGGCATATATCGAAAATAGTTAATTCTGGTAGTGTAATTATTAAATTTTAAATATCAGGATAGGTAGTTACAAATGCAAAGTTAGCATTTTTTAAAATTCAAGTTTTGTCTAGTTCGTTACCGATAAAAATATTGAAATTCTGATTAATCGTGGCATAGTATTATTTCGGTGCACGTAGAATTTTTGTCTGTTTACATGTGTACTTCAGAATACGGAATAGGTCAAAAGGGGGAGTTTAAATTATGTGCTTTAATATATTCACTAATTATTTTGAGACACGTGGATTTCTACAGCATTGTTAAAAACAAAATCTTGGGTTATTTATATTTGAGTGTCTTACTCACTACAGCTTATTGCTCAAAATAGTTAATCACACATACGTATTTTTTAAAATTAATTTTTTTTGCACCCAACATCCTTGTCTATTTCTTCTGGCTTTTGTATTATATGTCTGTCAATGTGAAATAATTATTTTCGTGTGTTAACTGCCAATTTTATCAGTGTACTGTTATATGTTCGGGAATCGATTGCCTATCCTTGAGCATAGGGAACCCAATTTAATTAGACTTACCGTCTGATGTCAAAAGCATTTAAAGAATGATAAATGTGTTGTCACTTATGCTGTTCCATGTGATTTATTTTAATTTTGTTTTAGTTTACGTAATTTCGAAGGAAAAAATTTTTCGTTTATTTTAAATATATCTTGGTAGAGTGTATTGCAGAATTGAATACAAGACGATTACGTCTGATTGGACGTTATTGAATATATGTGGCAAAATTCATTCTCGGAAAGGAAATCATCAAAACTTAGCAATTTTTGGTCAAGTTTTCGATTCTTCAACCTTATGTTTCTGAATTCTTACCAAATTTTGACCCAACAACTATGTGTTTACATTTAACTTTAATTTGTCTTTAAGCTATGTAATACTTATTTCGGTTTGATCAGTGATCAGGAATATGCAAAATTTTGGAAATGAAGGAAAGCTGTTACCGCGTTTTCGGCTGTTTGAAGTGTATCCCACTTTTCGTTTACTTTTGTAATCCTTCAGTAATGGTACTGATTTATTGAATTTTCGGAGTAGTAGTTAGAAATTTTGAAACTTCAAAGGACCACTGGCCAATATAATGAGACTAGTTTTTTGTTCTACGTCTAATGATTGGCGTATAATCTTTCCTTTTTAAGGCCTCTGGGGTTAAGTACAATTTCTAGCTTGAATTCAGTTTTTGGAAGTATAATACACACACGATTTTTTTTTTAAATTTTTACCCGGGGATATAATTGTAATGAAATAATGTATCGTAGTTAATTATATAGTGATTAGAAAATGTAGCTCTTTTCTTCGTTGATTGAATAAGTTACGTAGCGACGCGCCAATTGTAAAGAATATTCCATGAATGGCAACTATGAAAATATTATTATGATTAAATGAGTACTCGTAAAAGTTTGTAACGGAACTGAGAAAAGAAAAACAATCCCCGCCGCTGTCTCTATCGTCTTATTCATTGCGTTCGGTTTTAAAGTTTTAATTTTGTGAATGCCCTAACTGTAATCGTAACATTATTGAAGTCAATATGAATTCAGTACCTTAATTGAAATAAGATGTCATTAAAATAAAATCTACGATATTAGGAATATATATGATGATCATGCGTACGTGTTGATTGGACAACTAAGTGGTTCTCAATCTGGCCTGGAGTTCCTCTATCTGTCGTATGAAATTTAAAAATAAAAAAAGAAGTTCCTTTTCTTCAATATGTATAGAAGTATTGGACTTACCTGATAAATGGACATCCACATATACAACGTTGATTATTATTTCTATTCTTTCTTTTGGAATTATCTATATTTCTGGAAAATTTCTGGAATCATCTATATTTCTGGCATTAATCTTTTCGTCACATTTGGTTGGATTATTGGATGAAATATTAGTGACAGTTTAAACAGCATATTGTTATATCCTGATTTTAGTTTTTTTTTATTATTATTATTTTTGAAGGATACCATGGAATTTAGTTGCATTTTGGATAAATTTATAAACTTCCGGCTTACAGTATTTAGAAATTAATATAAAATTTTTTGACTTCCTGTGTATGTCTGTTGCACAAATATTATTAAGTTTATAATTGGTGACTGAATTAATTTATCAAAGTTAACTGTGAGGATTAAATTGATGGTCAAGAATAATTACTAAATTATATATTCTTTTCCTTTCAACGTTATAAATTTAAAATATTTGCTCTTCGGGTAAATGTTGATACAACGATCAACGAGATTCTATGTCTAATTACCGACGAGAATACTAAGTGTTTTGAACCTCGAAGACTGATTTGAAGTATTAAAAATAAAAGAGAAGGAAAAAAGAAAGAAAAATCTATTGAATTATTTTGCAAGAACACAATGTAACTGTGCTGTACATTGACTCCTTTGTGCCAATTATTAGTACTTTCTTACCGGTGAGGGTAGATCATTTCGGGACCAATCTTTGTTTTATTTGCTTAGTTAAAACATTTTTTGTTTGATGAATGTGTGATCTTGCCATTTAAAAATGTTTGATTTTTTCTTTCTAATTTGAAATTCCATAATGGATGGACTTCTTAATTAATATATGCATATATTTATTTATTTATTTATTGCATGATTATTACGTTTATTTCCTTTACTTAACATTAATTAATTTTATTTTATCTTGTTATTATATTTTTGTTGTTTGTTGTTTTGTTATCCCCTTTTGGGAAATAAACCTTTAAAAAAGCTCAGCGGTTTACATATTTATCAATTATTATTTTTCTTAACAGTCTCACCATCTGATTTATAGTATATTTATGTAAAATATATTTTATTGAAGATATTGTTAAGGTGTGATTCTAAGCTAGATATATATAAGTGATATTATTTTATTCGAAAGGGGTTCCGGTCTTGTTGAGGCAGGGATTTGCAGTACTTGGCAAAGGATTTGTTTGATCATTGTAATGAGAATCGGATTAAAATTAATTTTTTATGCTCTTCTTTTTTCATTTTTTATTTAAAAATACTTTATTAACTTTTGCTTATGTTTACTGAGTCATCGTGTCTTTTTTAGACTTAAGGTTCACGGTAGTATAGCTATAAACTATGAGCAAAATAAATGACGCGTCTCTTTATTTTGAGGTTTTTTGAAAATATCTCCGTTTTCTTTATAAGTTGTAAACTTCGGAAGGTCTCCCTAGCAGCATAGGTTAATAACAAACCCGTTTTTAATATTTGTGTTAGATATTAGCTTAAAATAAATAAATTAGAAGCAAAAAACATTAAATCGACCGAAATCACGTGAATTATTAACTCTACTAAAGTGGGAAATTTTCAAGAACGCGAGGGAATTCTGCAGTTCAACTCGAAGCAGTGACACCTATGCCATCGGGAGAAATGTGGATTAAATCTACAAACGAAATATTTCTAATATGTCTTATTACATACATTATCTGCGAACTCCAAATATATGAATGTATACTAAGTATAACGTATAGACAGAGCAAAATGTGGAAATTACCTATGGAAAAAAAAAAACAATTGGTAGCACGATCGTAACGAAAAAACTTCTTTATCGTAGAACAGTTTTAGTTCAGATTAGAAAACAAATAGCTCAGTTAGTTAAAGCAACGAGTCTGTATGCCGCAGATACCTGGTTCGAACCCCAATGAAGTGCAATTGTAATTTTTATTACTAATGTTTTTTTATTTATTTTTTATGTGGGAAAGATCAAATTGTAACATATGTGTAAAACTCATGACGATACCAAAACAAAAAAGAAAAAATGTCGTTGTCGCACTTGCGTTAGTGTCCCTAATTTTCGTTTGCAAAGAGTTTCGTAATTATTTCCCCTATGCTCACTGCTCACTACATGCTCACAGGTGCATAAGAAATGTTTTCCAGTAAATGTTAATTCTAATTTGGAGAATTTTATAAAGTATCACAGTGTTTATCACTAGAAAGTCTTCTTTCTACTTTTTTAGACACTTTGATAACAAATTTCCTTATTAAATGTTTTATTTTCCTTTTATATATTTAATTACGGAAAAGTTTTACATTGTATTTGTTTTAAATTGAAATTGTTTTGAATTTACCGCATGAGGTTAGTAGCCCGAAGAAGGAGAGCTCAAGTAACTGATATTCTAGGTAAAAAGAACCAATTGTAAATTGATGAAGCGTCTTACCTTCAGCACGTAATCTTTACGTTAGAAATTCAGACAGGAAAATCCGATTTTTTTCTCTCCTATGACCACTTATCTTAAAGCTCTACATGTAATCAATCGTGTCACATAATTTCGGCTCTCCAAAGACATTCATATTTAATAATAATACTATTAATAATAATAAAAAAATAATTATTATTATTATTCCTGAATATGCCCCCTTACATAATGTAGTAACCTTAGACATCTTAGTTTAAAATACTTTCTTTAGTATTAAATTTAGCAATCCCCTCCCCCCTAGTACTAGGCTATATTTTACATTTTATCATAGTGTTTTTCATAGTTTAAACCCATTTTTCAAGAATACATTCATTACCTAGGAAAACTTCACAAAGAATATGGCCCGCTATAAACAATACGAATTCCGCCCCCCCCCTCCGCTTGGTCTAGTGGTTAGCACTACTGCCTTCTGTGGTCCTGGGTCCAATTCTCGGAGGGTTACTGTTGAACGATAAACGTGGTTCGGATTCCACTATAATCAGTATCCTCATCTCCTTTCGCCATTGAGGGATAACCGTGGAACGCTAAACTCAAGCAATCAAACAAACAATAATTACTTCCCCTCCACTCTTCCTTCTACATGCTATCTCTCCATTTGTCGATACAGTCCCCTTAGTACTATGAAACACTTCTTCTAGATGAAATGGAAAAAGATTATGTAATTGTCGCTACTTTACAAGAATATATACCAAAAGTAGTCAGTAGAAAACACATTATAAAATTTATTTTCTGAGGCTCGTTTTGGCGCTCCTCTGACTCTGGCGTCCCGGGCATGCGCCCGGGTTGCCCTGCCCTTGAAAGTACGGACGCATAATCAAGGGTTTGCGGTGGAGGGGTTAACCTTCATGTTATGCCACTGGTTTGACGTGTTTGAAATGTTCAGTAACTGATCGGTTAGTGAAATAAATTCGACGGTTACTGATATTTAAAGTTTAGCTAAGACAAAGTTACCTAACGAAATACATTTGATATCGCGATGTCACAATTTGATGTTTCCTCACATAAAAAAGAAAAACAATAGTAATAAAAACCTTACTCGTATTAGGCTCGAACTAACACAAACTCGAACTAACTAACTAATTCGTACAGACTAGTTGCTCTATCCAACTGAGTTTCAATTTCTTACGCGAAAGAAGTGTGTTATATTACATGTTTTTCATTATGATCGTGCTGTTAATTTATTCTTTCCATAGGTAATTTCCACTATTTGCTTTATCTATATAAATAAATGTTTAGATTCACATATTAAGAGTCTTTGGGTAATGTGTGTAATAATTTCGCGACAAATATTCTTTTTTAAATGTATTGTATGCTATGATTTGCCCTGATTGTCTGTTCCTATGGTGGTTGGAAAACACACATCAGAACTGTTCGAAGTAATACGAACACGGCTTAAGCACAGGGACTGAACTGATTTATCACTCGATTGATCTTGAGGGCAAATCACCAAAGGATAGCTTAAACGAAATTTAAGCATGCATTTCTGTGGAATTCTGTTCAGTATCACGTTTCTCTGTCAATCACGTTTGTTTTTAGGAGTAATATTTTACAAACCTAATCTTTCGATAGAGCACAATGGCAGAGAACCAAAGAGAAGGAATTCTAGCCCTTGTTAATGTGGGGTACCACCATGTGTAATAAAAATGTCACCTCTCCCTGAAGTGATACTTTATCGAAAATAACTCGTTTTTGTTTATATATCCGAAGTTTCTGAGGGTTTTAAAATGAGGAAACGTTACTGACAAACTAGAACGCATTTAGGGGTGAGTTCAGGGGGTCCGGACCCCCTCTGAAATTCCAACTTTTATGTAAATTTAACCTAATTTTGGGGGTTATTTTTAAAAATTTTATTATAATTTATCCTAATATTGAAGTCAGACCGCCCAAATAGCTTTCGATTGCTCCCGAAATAAATTCCTGCGTACGTGTCTGCTGACAAATATATTTTCAATATATTCGTTAAATAATAAAAAAAACTAAATTAGGAGCAAAAATGATCAACACGAGCTAACTTTCGTCCACTGCAATATTGTTAGAACAGATATTAATAGCAAAAACTGCTAGTCAATGCTGAACCTTGGAACTTCATCCCGAAAAGCAGCATATTTTCGAAATACACTCAGCCCTAGCCAGAAAGCATTGTAAGCGAGTTACGTTTCGCAATATCGCACGGAAACAAATGAATGCTGGATTGTATTCTAACCCGTTTTTACTACTATTACTACTACTACTTTTGCTATAGTACATGGGCAAACTTATTTTAATCAACGAAGTTTAATGAAAATTAAAAAAATAATCATTAAATCACTTTTCGAATATTATTTTTAATCTTTTTTAACGAAAGAAGTGTTATAAATTATTCAAAAATAATAAAAATAACTCTCCTCAGGCAGGGTTTGAACCCACGGTAAAACCAATTTTCCTTTGTAGCATGTTGCGTTAGCTCACTCGGCTACGAAAGCCGAAAGCATAAAGCGTTTTCTTTGTGCCATATTTATGTCATGACTCGTGATGTCACCAACAGGATCACGATATAGACGTCATTATTTTTTCTACATTGCAGAGCCCCCCGAGATATGATCATTGTCTACTTAGGCTGAAATTGTCATTTGGAGCAAACACTTTAATATGAAGCCAGAAATTCTTTTAAAATAAACGAAAATTTGAAAGTATTAAGAATTTTAATATTTTTGCCTTTTCCCATAAGGGGGTAGTAACCTCTACATCGAAGAGCCCCCATAGATTTGATCATTGACAACTCGGACTGAAATTCTCATTTGGAACCAAAACTTTAATATGAAGTCAAAAATTGAACTTTTACATCAATTTTAATTTACTGGGTTCCGTTTCACCCTACTATTATGTTTGTTTAGTTAATTGGTAATATGTGACAGCTTCCCATCATCAAAAGAATCTTTCACTTCTTCGCCCCCGTCCCCACTAGAATCAATATACACTTTTCTTTTTGTCACCCTTGGTAGTGTAGGAGCTCCCTCGAGCAAATAAACAAGCGGTAATATTACAATCAAGGGGTGCTATATATTAGGTATTTCCTTAGTTACCTACCCCTGACCGCACAGGGCCATTTTCGGTAGAAAAAAAATTCTACGTGAAATTCCAATCATGAAGGGGGAGAGGAAACTATAAATATATTTTTTATTCATTTTGTCTACCCTGCTTATCAGAAAAGTTTCTGTTGGGTGGGTACTGAAATGAGAGGGGCAAAATAAAACCTCGTGTCGCCTCCCACATGGTTGCTCAAATTATTACTAAAGAAAACATTTTAAAATAAGATGTCTAAAGTTACTACATTATGTAAGGGGGCATATTCAAGAATGTTTTTTAGCAATAAATATTTTTCTACGGTGAAACCTAGAATATGATCTGTCCGAATAGACGTAAGACTTCAAATCTTCTTAACTACTCTACAGTATTTGGAACCGGAAATACCTATACAGTAATTTAAAATAAAGTATTTAAAATTATGTCTTTTATATTCGCACCTGCGTTTGCTTAATGTACTGAAAACAAAATCTTGTTTGCTCTTATGTAGAAAAAGTTTTTAAAAATTGGTTCGTAAAAGACTCCTAGGGTTAGAAATTACGTGTTTCTTTTATCCAAACGAGCAAAATTATTATTTACATAACAGATAGTAGATTTCGGATTACTAACGTTCATCAAAATTACTTCATTAGTAACAAAATAAGTAAGTCCAGGTGTAGTATGATAAAATTTCCACTTGAATTACCCGGCATTATTGTTGACGTTGTCTTTCTTAATCGACAGTTTGAAATAAAAAAAAAAATATTTTCACAACTGATTGTAATTTTGAGAAACTTGTGGTTAAGAAAGTGGATAGTTTTGAAGGGCTACAGCCCGTTATTTCAAACCAGAATTACAAGGTAACATTTGTAGTAAAATGTTAAGACATATTGTGCGCAACTGCTTTATCTTCTATATGAAAAAGACTGAGTTCCTTTATACTACTTCTCTGTTTTCTCTTCGCTAAACTTGAAAGAATGGCGACATTCACATGCATGAGCAAGGTGTTCCATTACATAAGCATTCTGCCACAATTAGTCTAAGCATGTCATCATTCACCTGTATGAATAAGCACGCGAACTATTTAATTTCTTCTTTAACCAATCGCCTTCTAAGAATAAGCACAGTGACGTGTCTTTTCCGAATAATAGCCTTGCACCAATAACTATGATGATGTAAAATTTTAACTGTATGGGTAAGAACGCAAACTATCAAATTACTTTTGTAATTGAAAGGCTTGCCACAAACAGGGCATAGATTTGGATTTCATCTATATCAATGAACATCTGGATCTTTAAGCAAGTTTTGGATGAAATTCTTTTCCTGCTTACAGTGCAACTAATCGACATTCAATTGTATAAGTATTTATAACACGTTGTAGAGTGAAAAACTTACTGCACCAAATGCCTTTGCTTTTTCACATCCATTAGTACGTATTCGCACTAGTGATGGGTAAATTCCCGGGAAGATATTTTTCGGGAATATTCCCTGGGAATATTCCCGGGAAGATTCCCAAAATGGGAATTTATCCGGGAATTTATGTACAAACAGAGAGAAAATTGCATTCTATTACTATATTGTGATTTCAAAGTGGAATTAATTTTTATATCAAAGCATATTACTACTGTTGTCCACAGAGGATTCTTTCAAATGTATATTCTGAACGGTACTATGTTACTTTATTAACCCTTTATTATATTTAGAGAGTACGCATAAATGTATATTTATTTACAACATGTTATATCAATTAAATATGTGTGAGAAAGTTATAAAGTAACAGTTTAAATTTATATGTAAGTGGATTTGCTCAACTTGACTCTATTACTGATATTATAAACATATTAAATTTATAAATGTTCTAAACGAATTAGATTGGGTACATGCTAGAAGATACATGTCTCACCAATTTAACAACATTTGCGCGTACATATTTATAGTCTATAAGAAAAAGTTATATGATTGGTTAGTAACGAATCCATTTTACTCGATTCAAGAGTTTAGTGAATGTCAAGACATTGTGTCCTAATTTGCAGTGGCACTTTATTTCAAATATTATTAGGTTGTTCATTATAAAATTAACCAATAACTGATTGTCTGTATGCAATGATTTATATATATAATATATATATATATATATATATATATATATATATATATCTGTATCTATATGTAGGTATATCTCATTCGGACGTTGTCTATTGCTTGTAAAGCTCAATGACAATAAAATATTCTATTCTATGTTTACAAAATTTGCAAGGTACTTACTTATCTTTATATTTTAGCACGTAACATTGCCATACAGGGCCTTTCATTCTACCTATGTCGAAATTCTATACGTTAATTCACATGTAAAAGAAGTCCGAGTACCTCTTAAGAAATTCGAGTCAGAGAGATGAGACAGACCGACGTCTATTACTAATGGTGGTTCAGGGTTTATTAATAGCACTTCATCTCTATTTCTACATAATTCTGAATTACTTTACAAAATGGTTCCTTTTCATCATTTGTAAATTAGTACTTTGCTAATTTTGGCTGTTCTTTAGCATTGGGGGCCAGCTTTTGCACCTACTTTTTAACGATATTCAACTCCGATTCGGTTGTTTTATTTTTTCATACGTTAAATTACGTTACCAATATTAAATTGAGACAGCATTGCAGAGCGAGCGTTAGCTAATGTAGGCGGGTTAGAGCCTTCCATGGCACGTTGTTTTATATCCAAATTCTTTAAAACCTAGAAGTAAATCATAATATATATTAAAATAAAGTAATTAGTCATATGGTTTCTATAATTTCGAAGATAAAGTAAAGAAATGGAAATAAATTCCTTCCCGGGAATTTATATGCCAGGGAAAAAACCTGGGAATTATCCCATTTTTAAATTCCTTCCCACCGGGAATATTCCCACTGCCCATCACTAATTCGCACCCCTTAATCACCTTTCTGAATTGAGGCCTTGTGCCATTATGTGTTGCAATATGGCTTTGAATCCTTTGAGTAAGCCTGTGAGTCTTCAAACGAGTTTTCGTTGAAATCCCCTTGCCACGTTACGTAGAAGTAGATGGACCTACACCTGTATGAATAATGATATGATCTTTCAAATCATATTTTGTAGTAAACGCTTTTCACAATGAAGGCAAGCATGTGGCTTTGCGCCTGTATGAGTAAACAAGTTACATTTCAAAGTACCTTACATCCTAAAAACCTTTCGACGATAGGTTCAAGTATGCCATCAAAACCCTGTATAAGTAAGCAAGTGACATTTCAAAGTACCTTTTTGATTATTACGTTTTGCACACTAGGTGCACGTGCGCCTTATTTTCCCGCTATGAGTAAGCAAGTGACGTTCGAAAGTACCTTACCTATTAAAAGCGTTTCCAAAATAGGTGCAGGTACGCGATCTTTTCCCTGTATGAATAGACATATGAGTCTTTAAATCGTATATTCTAAGAAATGCAATGCCACACTGAGAACAAGCATGTGTTTTACACGCGTGTATGTGTAATAATGTGTTTCTTTAAATCATACTTTGTATAACACAGTTTGCCACAGACAGTGCAAGCATGCGGGTTCTCACCTGTATGACTAAGCGACTGACATTTCAAACTGCTTTTGGTACTGAAATCCTTTCCACAATAATTGGAGGTATGTGGTCTTTCCCCTGTATGAGTTCGTAAGTGACATCTTAAAGTGCCTTTGTGACTAAAAGCCTTTCCACTATAAGTGCAGGTGTGCGCTTTTTCCCGTTTATGAGTATGCAAGTGGTATCTCAATCCATTTTTCGTACTAAAAGCCTTTCCACAATAGGTGCATCTAAGTGGGCTTTCCCCTGTATGAGTAATCAAGTGACATTTTAAAGAACCTTTCTGACCAAAAGCCTTTCTACAATAAGTGCAGGTGTGGGGTTTTTCCACTGTATGAGTAAGCAAGTGAGATTTCAAATTACCCTTCAGACTAAAACCCTTTCCACAATAGGTGCACGTATGCGGTCTTCCCCCTGTATGAGTAAGCAAGTGACATTTCAAACTATCTTTCCGACTAAAAGCCTTTCCAAAATAGGTGCAGGTATGCCGACTTTTCCCTGTATGAGTGAACAAGTGACGTTCCAATTTACTTTTCGTACTAAAAGCCTTTGCACAATAGGTGCATCTATGTGGGCTTTCCCCTGTATGAGTAGTCAAGTGACATTTTAAATTACTTTTCTGACCAAAAGCCTTTCCACAATAAGTGCAGGTGTGCGGTTTTTCCCCTGTATGAGTAAGCAAGTGAGATTTCAAATTACCCTTCAGACTAAAACCCTTTCCACAATAGGTGCACGTATGCGGTCTTTCCCCTGTATGAGTAAGTAAGTGATATTTCAAAGTCCCTTTTTGACTAAAGGCCTTTCCACAATAGGTACACGTATGCGATCTTTCCCCTGTATGAGTAAGCAAGTGACATTTCAAATTATCTTTCCGACTAAAAGCCTTTCCACAATAGGTGCAGGTATGGCGACTTTTCCCTGTATGAGTAAGCAAGTGACATTTCAAACTATCTTTCCGACTTAAAGCCTTTCCACAATAGGTGCAGGTATGCCGACTTTTCCCTGTATGAGTGAACAAGTGACGTTCGAATTTACTTTTCGTACTAAAGGCCTTTCCACAATAGGTGCAGGTATGCGATCTTTCCCCTGTATGAGTTAGTAAGTGACATTTCAAAGTCCCTTTTTGACTAAAACCCCTTCCACAATAGGTGCAAGTATGCGCTCTATTTTCAGTATGCATAAACATGTGGGTCTTCAAATTTGTTTTAGAGGTAAACGTTTTGGAACACTGTGGGCACGTAGTTGGACTTGTACCTTTATGTGTAACACTGTGAGTGTTTAACACACGTTTTGTAGTACACGTCTCTCCACATATAATAGAAGTTTCGGTTGTTTCGACTGTATGTGTTCCAGTATCGTTTAAAAAAATAGATTCTAATGTGTGGTCTGTCCCATCAATAGGATATCCGCGTAAGGAACATCTGGTATCATTTGGAACCTGAATTAGTGAAGCTGATTTTTGGTTGTCGATTTCCACACTCGTATGCTTCACAGAAGTATGTAATGTCAATTCGAAATTTTGGTCAGGTGTTTGTGTATTTTTGTACCCACTCCAAGCCGCGCTATGCGATCTGAAAAATGTAAAATATACTTTTACGTGTGACAGAAAAATCAATTACTGAATAGGAGACACCGACTGGATACTATTCTTCGTAACAAAAGAAGAAAAAAATTGTTACAACAATGGTAAAAAAAAGACTCATTCCTGGTTAATAAATTAGTTGAGTAATTTAATAATTACACGGTGATGTCGAAATAATATACTGTGCTTTAATTACTAAGGTGATCAGTGGAAATTAACTATGAAAGGAAACAAAACTATCACTGTGAGATTATTACTTGGGATACGTGTGGTAAAAGTACCTTTTTGCTTTATCAACATGTCACTCTTACGTTAAAGCATCTGAATTTCAGTAATGACAGAATAAATGCACATGACGATTTTCATTCTATTATTACCCTATTTCTGATGTAATCAAATGGCGTGAGAGTTTTCTTTCCTTGAGCGATTACAATTTGCAACATAAACCTTTCTAGCAGCAGATTGCCTTTGGTTTCAAAACTTTTTGAACTAATAATGTGGAAAATACTTAACCATACCACTGCTTACAAGGCTAAAATGTGCAAGTACGATAGTACCCATCAGATAACAGGCTTCATTAAGGAGATGCTGATGTTAATTTTTAACGACGACGCTATTTTTGAAAGCATACACATGGGCAAATATTACGCGAACGAAGATATTCATCCTCGTAATGAAACCACCACGAGTAATCATCCATCTATTTTTGAGAAAATTGATAGAGATGTTGCCCGTAGTTTCTCTTCAGAATATGGTGGAGCCTGTCCAAGACAGCTAATCACTGGATTTTGTGCTGTTTTCAGTGATCACCTTCACGTTCTTTGCCGCGTTCTGATCAATTTTGTCGGGAGATTTTATGTCCCAATTATTAACCACTTTTGATTTCCAAATGAGAGAGCAAAATTGCAATAAATCTTAGAAGGTGTAAAGATAGAAATTCCTGTTACTTCCCAAAGAGTCTGACAATTGCAACTGACACTTGACGAACGCATCGTGAATTGACCAGTGCTGAAGTGTCATGTCCACTTTTAAAAAATTAACAGAGGTCCTGCTGAATAACTGATCCGTAAGAAGCCTATAATTGTAACAAACACAACTATATTATTTTTGAATTAACGATGCTCTTTGATGAGTGTGTCCATTTTCGATCCATTACTGTGCCTAGTTTGACGTGAATCATGGAGTATTAAATATATTGCAGAACTTCTCTCGTGAAAATATGCTTGGACTGCTGCAACTCTTTAATACTACATTGGCAAAAACTTTTCAACCTTAATGAATTTAGGATCGGATCGTTCCGATCCAAAAGCCAAAAGTCGTACTACAACCCACATATCCATTGAGGCAAGAATTGTGTGTAAGCAATTTCAAATGAATGAAATCTTATCTTTTGCGTCCCACTGTTATGCCAGCTACGCTAAAGGAGATGCTAATTATGACAAATGGATGATATATTGGAATGAAGGAAATAAGAGGAAAAGACGAACCCCGATAAAACCCACGAACATGGTGTTTGTCCACCTCGAAATCCACTTGGCAAGAGCTGGGATCGAACTCGGGACCCAATGCACCAGAGGTGAATGCTGTACTACTGAGCCACCGCGGCCCCCTCTAAGCAAATTGAGGGCTAATGAACTAGCGCAATATGTGTTACTATTATAGCTCTCTCTGCGAAGGTTTTAGTGTCATTTAGCTCTCTCCGATCTACTACTGACAATTTCATTCACCTCAAAGGTAGTTTTCATAAAGGCCTTCTTTCGCTTAACTTGAGAAAGAAGTATGATGCACCAAAGACTGGACACATAGCGCAGAAATCAATTTAGTTCAGACTGCAATGCGATAGCATTCCTTTATAAGAATTCCTTCAAACAACAGGGTTTTTCTTTAAGGCATCGACCTCCGTATTACAATATTTGTATTAACTCTCAAAACAACTTCTAACAGTTTCAGATATCTTCGCTAATCGCAGGACAGCTTGAGCTTACATAATTTTGCTTGCTGATCGTATCTTGCATGTCTTTTTTAAATAAATACTCTTTCCTTCTTCAAAATGTTTCCCTGTTGGACCAGACAATTATTCTGATAACACTAGCAACTTGTATGCTAATATGGCCCGAATTCAGGGTATATTAATTCATCATGACTTATGGTACACACTTAATAAGCCCTTCGACATAAATGTGCGTGTAGTAATATCATATCATCATGGAAGAGTTCAAGGTGTAATATTTTTCACTCGATGCAAAAATTCGGTTCTATTGCTTAATCATTTGAACTTTCATTTCAGATGGAACACTTGAAAGAACTTATCAGAATTTCAAAAGCTGCTGAGATACTTCGTACCATTTCTGGTCCTATGATTTCTGTTTAAGTATAAAAAAAAGAGCATGATGTTATTATTTACTTTACAAACTTTTCATAAATTACAGTTTACTATGTCCATTATGTCTCTATCCCTGACGCTGCACTCTGCACACTAGCCATTTTTGACAGGCTTCATGGCTATATGTCATGCTCTTAAACTATACGTCAGATGTCGGCATTCCGTTATGACAGCCTCAATGCAGGTAAATTTTCGTAGCCGTCTGCATGCTTGACATATGTTTGAACTTGTCAAATATGAACGTTGAAGCCACAGAAATAGTTCTCAATCACCATCATACACAATCCAGCAATAAAATAACAAGGAATGTATTGAAATATTAAGAAAATTATTCTAACTTTATTCTGTTGTATACGAGCGGCACCGGGAAGAAGAATTTTGTTGGCTATTCTTTCGGCATACGAAATTTGGCATGTACCTATGAGTTCGGTATTTCCTAGCGAAATAACCGAAAATAACTTTGCTCACGAAAACTCGCTTCAGCTAACACCATGTCATGTGCTTATCAGAATTAACCCGTAGAGCGTTAATAAAAGTGTGGAAATGTTTTAGGAATATACATTCTCCTACATATCATTTTGTTTAAATGAAATCAGATACAGCAATATAACTATGCTTTTGTTGGCTTCTGGTTGCTGGGGGTTAAGAATGGTGCATAGAGACATGTTGCACTAGTACAGCCCCTTCCCCACATCTCGGTATTTATTTTTATTGGGTGTCGTCTCCTGACAATCTGTATGGTACCAGGTAAATAAAAATAAATTCATCTTTGTTAAACATATTAACATAATTGACAATCACCCTTCTATACTAATTTAAAAGTTCTGACACCGGCGCATCAAACATTTCTCTCTCGCATCAAAATTTTGTAAGGTAGTCAAGCAATTACTTTTCAACTATGTATCATATACATACATATACACACACACACACATATATAAATATATTTGAATATACGAAGAATTTTTTGGGGATATTGATACACTAGAAACAATTCACGACCATCTAATACTATTATACATATCTTAATAAACCTTTTCAATGTTCATATTTCATAATTTGTTCTTCCGATTAAAATACATCCGGTTTTATGAAGTGTATTTTAAAGAATTCCCTTTACACGCTTCATTCGTATTGCTAATTAATTAGTTATATTCTTATGTTTTTTCTTTGATTGTCTTAGTTTATCAAGATCATTCTACGTGTTTTATGCAAACGTTATTTTGTATTTTATTGTGAACTTATTTTGCATTAATGCGTTTTAGAAAACTTGTTTTGATATATTAGAATTGTTAGCGATTGCTGACCAAGCCAATTAGTAACGTAGAGTCAAGAAGTTGAAGCTTCCCTTAAACGCCAATCAATCAACCAATTCAAAAATAGAATTATTCAAGCAAACAATCCATACATGAAAAGATAATAGACACTACAGTAGTATGACACGTTTTACCTACAGTTGAACATATCATATACTGTTTCCAATTGAAGGTGATACCGAAAATGTATGATTGTTAACCCTTCCGGACTCAGGTGGCGAGAGACACACACAGGTGTGTCACTTCTATAATCGCTCATGTGTTGACACTAATTAATATATCGGGATAATTTTTTTCCAATTATGGTTGGACAGTTTACCATATAATTTTTCTTTTTTTCTGAGTGTCGAAGTTCCTTCTAAAATTTCAGCTCAAATTCATAAATTCGTGAATTTTCGAATTTTCTTTTACCTTTGCTCTACATAAAGCACCATAGAAACTTTCAATAGGAAAATTAGGGAAAACAGACTGGAGGTTTACAGTACACCCTGTTCTCTAAGTGAAAAGATAATTATTCTTTTTTGCTAGAATGAGAATTTTTTAATGTCTTGCTTAGTTTATTAGTCATAGTCATGATACTTCTAGGATATACTAGTGGTATACCAAAGTTTATTTTAAGATACTACACACACGTCTGGTAACAGTGTTTTTAATCACAAAATTATTTGATTTTAGGAGTAAAAATCGAATAATATCCCACTTTTCCTTCTACAATTTCCTTCTTGTTAGCGACACTTGAACAAGCGTACCAGTATCTGAAAGCCTCGTTTCTGGTAAACACAAGGCAGCATACAATGTTTCAAGAGGACAATTAGGGAAGCTGCAGCACAAGTATAACTCTTGGTTTTTGCTTCTGAGACGGAAAATAATCTGTCTACAATGAGAGAGAGACTTTTCTTCCTTTTTTTATAAGGCAGCCAGCGACTTCAGACTTTCCTTGTATCTTGTCAACATACAAAAGAATTTTTTGGTGACTTCCACCATATGGGAACATGGTGGTAGTTACAAAAAACTCTTGAAATTTGTTAGGGAATTTTTTTGTAAATTTTCACTCTTATATTTCTCTCCCACTGGCTTCACCGCAATGTAAATTATACCAAAAAATAGCCACATTCCCCTTCTAAACCACATTAATTGGGTAAATAGTTTTTGAGCAATAAGTCACTAACTGAAAATGTAGGAAAACGCCGAAAATGGTCTGGGTTCGAAAGGGTTAACTTAATTACACCAGTGCACAGGGGGAAAGGAACTTCGAAAACTTGGCGAAAAGAGGAAGTCGTGTTTTAATTTTGATGGAACTTGGTATGCATAAGTATCGGAGGTTGCTCAGTACGAATTTGATACTAAAAGGGAAAATGGTGGACAAAGATTCAAATATATATACATGTTTGTGTGTGTGTGTAATAAGAGTATAGATATTTAAGAACAATCGGATGTGAAACTAGCAACAAGTGAAATCATACTTGCTATACACTATTATGCTTCGAAACAACACAAACTATTGCAGCCACTTTTTTCTACGACCTATATCACTTGACAGTTTGTGTTTTCTGTGCTGATTGTCATCGTATTTCGGGTTACTCATCTGTTTCCCAGTTTGATTCTTTTTAGAATATGTTGTCTCATTTCCAGTGCTCCATGTTTTACATTCTCATTCCACATCATAGAATTCACATTGCTCATCACTGTATTAACCTCAAGGTTGAATGAAAAGGAAAGTGGAAAAATAGATACATTCGTACTTATATGGCTATTTTTTCTCAATCAAACTCAATCTTTGTTGCACGCACGTGTGGCTTCAGGAGAGAAAGGACTGCCCGACGGTGCTTTCTTCTGGTTCGTTGAGACATGGCCTGCCGTAAGGTGAAAGTTAGGGGATCAGGTGTCACAAACAGTCGGAACATTTTTTTAATACCTTTTCTTTGGAGCACTTACGTGCGTAATGCTCTTGGTACTGTTTAATGTGCTCTCGGTACTGTTGATGTACTACCGGGCCTCTGAACTGATTATGACATGTAGAATAATGGGTAATTTGCAATATACAATTCCGGGATACCACTTGCAGAGTTTTAAATGTGTTTCCCCTCGATATCCAGTCCTGAAGTTAAAGCTTGTAGTAACACAGAAGACTTTTCGATGAATTTCTTGAGGAGTCCTTTTATCGTAGCTACATTTTTCCGCATTGTGAAAAAACCTTCCAGCCATGTTGCGTTCTTTACATCTGCCACTGCCGCCCAGCTTTGGCTAATCAAGTATGAGACCTAACTTAAGCTTTCAATTTCTTTTATATGTCTGACTTCCTTTCCTTTGCCCTTTTCTGATCTTCTTTCCCAACTTGCCATTTCTTTATATTTAGTCTTCAGGCTACATGAAGAAGCCACCCCAGGAACGTAATAAATACATATAAAAAAAGACTAAATCTGAAGGAGTCGGGATTTTTAGGCTTGCTGATGGAGGTCTTCTAACTGTTCATATCTTTAGGTTTTGTGACGCATAAATAACAAGTTTGTGTAGACTTTTACGTGGTCATACTGTTGCTGATTGGCCGCCTAGCGTCGTCAAATGGATCCTGTGTTGGACTTGAAACGCCATATATTCAACGTCAGACTCTTACCTGAATCGTACGACGTTGCAGTGTGTCTTTCAGATTGTGTCCAGGACTTACTAATCTTGTTCGCTGCAGTTGAACTTGCTAGATTTCTTGTGATACTTTTGACTTGTCAAGTTATCTTTGTTCTCTGCACTTTATCGCGGCTGCATAAACAAGAGTGTTTTCACACTTGGCTGACTGAATTGCCTGTCTTTCTTCTCTTTAATCTTTCACCTCTTTCTACTAAGTCTGCTTTGGGTGTTTGACTTTTTCCTAGGTGGATGGCTATGGTTCACTGTCACCCAGATTAATATCAATCCTCACTCATTTCGCATAATTTCTCTCTACCTTATCGTACTCGAGATTGCATTTTTCGAGGTTATGGAACATCGGATAAGAAAAGGTGACTACTGCTGTTTGGTCATCATTACATAGCATCTCTCTAACTAATATTTAATCTTCCACGAAGCTCAGAAGCTGCTGCTTCTTGGCTTCTCTGTTCTCTTCTACATTCCTCAGAAAGTCAAATAGCTTTTTATTAGTAATTTTTTGTGGTGTTGGTTTGAAAAGACATCAAACTAGGTATTCATATGGTGTATTTTGGTTACAAAATTTCACACACCATCCACAGAAAATATGCGCTTACAATCTAAACGGGCAAAAATGGTTCATTGCTTCAAAAACATAAATAATTCACGTATCGCACTGCGAAAATCCCCACCTTCTATCCGCTTTTCCCGGATTGAAAACCTACGAAACCATAAAAAATGTATTTTTCTTCGTGACTGACAACCTACTTCTCCATAAGCATCCATATAATCGATAAATTACATATAATGTCAAAACTTGATATGTATCATTGAATTAAAATATACACACACAGATAAATAATAGTTACTCATCGGTAGATTCGATGCTAATGTTCGTAAAAATATCGCGAAATTAACCTTTTGTACCATAGAAAATACATAGAACGTTTACAAAGTTTTGCTTTTGCTTTCACTCTTAATCAAAGTAATGAGCATGTCAGTAACACTGACAGCTATATACGATTGAGAACTTCCTGGATGATATGCGTTAGGTGATAGAACCTTTGACGAACTTTCATTTTTTAGGTTTTCATCATGTTTTCGGGGTACTTGGCCTACTTTGCAGTGCCAGCGGAACTTCAATGTGAAAAACATGCATATTAGACCTTTCTTTCGGATAAACCTTATATATAAATCAGTCTGGAAAAATAAAAATTTATTAAATTTTATATTGAAGAAATAAATGTTAATACTTTACAAAGAAATACTATATATATATATATATATATATATATAATATTTTCAGGATTTTCAAATATGATATATTACGAAATTACCTTTGACTATAAGGTTCCGCTTTTCCATCTTCAATTCCATCCTCAAATGTCGATGAATCAGCTGATTTTACAGATGAGGCAAACCTATCAATTTTTAACTCGTCAACGAAATCCGTTAAATATGTGTTATCATCATTGGTTTTTGGCTCAGGTTTCACTACCTGTAGTAATCCCGAAGTTGGAGATATAACGTTCTGATGGGTTATCGGACTCTCATTTCGTACTACTGTCAGCTTGGCTTCTTTGTTATCTGTGAATTGCACACAATTTTCATCAACTGGATTTCCATTAAAAGGTTCGCTTTTTTCAGCCCCGTGCACAATTTCCGATAGCATAGAAATTAATTCACATGTAAGTTTATGTTCATCTTCCATCGTGACAATTCCAACATCAAGTTGCTAACAATCACTTACAGGATATGAACTAACAAGAAGATGATTGTGAATTAAACGGTGTTTCCACGTGAAAGTTACTCCTTTCCTACAAAAATAATACAAAAAAATATTTATTTAAGAGAATGGAAAGAAAAAAATAATAAGGAAACGAGAGTTGTAGATACAATCAACGACAAAATGAAATTTTCATCTCATATCTGCCACACTACATTAAATTGGCATTAGTACTTAAGAATGAATGTGCAGTAGTAATAGAGGTATATTCACGCGCAATGCATCTAAGTGCGTAGTAGTTTGAGTACGAATGACGCGAACAACAAATCTATGTACCTCTCAGAAGACTTTTAATATATATAGAAAATGGCCGCACGCTTATTTACTTTCTTCAGGTTTGTACTACCTTCGCGTATTATATTCTCCTTTAGATCTTACTATCTTTACGCGCGATTTTTCTGCGATTTATCGTGGTAATTCATGTTAACAGATGCAATACTGATCTTGTATGATCAATGTACAAGTTCTTGTACAATCACACCTGAAACGAATAATGTGTAGGTACTGAATGACGGTATTAGTTTTGCTGCAGAATACTTTTTGTTATTAGAAAAATGAAACACAGATTTGTTCAGCTGATAGTGTCTTAAGAACATAACTGTAATTTAGAAGTTATAAAAATGTTACACTTCTCCCTGAAACGAAAATATTAATAGGTAGATAGATTAATAGATCGCTAAATCAATACTGAAATCAAAAGCTGCAGTGGATTTCTATCACTTCTGGTTTAAATAGATAATAAAAAAGATACAGAAAATGTATTCCTGGAACGTTTTTTTTTTTTCATTTAAAAAATTACTTTACGATATCTGTTGAGTTTTCTCTTCCACAGTGATGAACAAGAGATAATAATGGTCAGTTTCTATCATTTGCATTTTGAGTACTGCCTCCGTACCCAAACTTCTATGTTCTATGTTTTAACCCTTTGCGTCCTTGGTAAATGTGATGACACAAGTACTCCTTAAGATTTATTTTGTCTCTTGGACGGATGGACACACAGATAAGTAAATGAGTAAGGGAGTTTCCCTAAATAAATCTACTGAACAAGACGTGTAAATAATTATAGTACTTTTGTGAACAGAATAAAAGTTAGGCCCAGTATCTGTAATGAACAGTCAAAATAAAATCTATATGGGGAAAGTTATACCTCTTCATGAGGATATTCGTTTTTGGAGAGGGTAAACATTGGCATCTCCCGTTAATGTACATAGTAGGAAAAGTAAAAGCTTCAACTAATTTTAAATAACAATTTTGTCGAACCTAAAAAACAGAAAACACAATGCTAAGGTTATTCAACTAATTTTAAATAACAATTTTGTCGAACCTATAAAACAGAAAACACAATGCTAAGATTATTGGTTTACTTAGTGCTCGGGAAATCTTCGGATAGAAACGGTGATCAGTTAACTGCATTCTGAACTGTGATTTGTCCTGAATAAAAAAAGGAAATGATTCATAATATTAGAAACTGAAAACTGAATCAGCGGAAAAGTACAAAAAAATAAATACAGGCATCAAGAGGGATTCGAATACAGTTCAAAAGTTTTGAACAAGTGGAGAAAAGTGCTTAACATGTACAGTTACCAAAACAACTGTACATCTATATTTCAGTTATAGTGATAGCTAAGGGACACCTTAAGACACTAAACATTAGAACTTTAAGCATATTTGGTTTCCCTTTGTTCAAAAAGGGTGTACGTTTTCTTAAACTACAAGAGAGACCCGCGGTAGCTCAGTGGTAGAATTCACCTCTGGTGCCTGGGGTCTTTGGTTCGATCGCGCCAAGTTAACTTTGTTGTGGACAAATACCGTGTGTGTTTGTGTTTTCTCGGGGTCCTTCCATTTCCTCCCACTTTCTTCATTCCAATATTTCATTTATTCTACAACATCACCGTCCCCTTTAACCTAGGCGGCATAATCGTGGGGCGTAAAATTTCAAGATTTAATTTCATTTAACTACAAGAATGATTCTGCATTTGCTAAGGTACTATCTTGTTTTGAAACTAACATGTCATTAAACTATAAAAAAGGAGCTGAATACTTTAAACAACAAACATCAAGGAGTGAAGGAAGTGCTTCGATACTACGAGGTACTCTCTGAGTCTGTTGTTGCCATCTGACAAATTTAAGGGACTTGGAAAAAGATCACGTACGCAATTATACTTTCGAGAACTGTAAAAGAGAACACATAGCGAGGGTGAAGAAAGTAATTGCTTCACTTTCGTTGTTCATATAACGATTAATAACTCACAGCTTCACATATACAAGAAAAAGAATGTTTCCATACACAAGTTACATATTCCATAAACTAACATTCGTTTTACACACTTCGTAAATTACGGAGAAAAATAAACGAAGAGTTATTAAGAACAAAAGACAAGCGAGTGAAGCAGCAAAGAGGAGAGGCTTCGAAAGTGCACCCCGGCGATTTTGCTGAAATTTTGCACATAGATAATAAATCACGAGAAAGCATTTAATCTGAAACGGCTCACGGTAACACCTAATAGAATTCGAAATATAGGGAGTTATCTGATTGCCTGAATTAAGACCTCAATGATTTATTCCGCTGCAAGCGAGGTTTTCTTCATCGTATCCATGGCGAAGTCAGAAGAACAAGCGCGTAGTACTCATTAGATCGATGGTTCGCGCCTAACCCGGGGTACTTCTTTAGTGTGTTTAAGACTCTCCTGAATATAAACAAATAACGCATGGTACATTCCATTTCAATTCAGGCAAAGCATGTATCATCACCATCTCAGTTCTCGTTGAAACATTTTTTATAGCAACTAGACATGTTTTTAACGGACCCATATTTTTGTTTTGTCAAAAAAAAAAAATCCTGCCAAGTAATGGATCATCAAAGACGAAGAGTACAATTTATGAACTGTAGAAGATATGGATTATGGTCAGATTCGGAATTCCACGATTCAGCTATGGAGACAGGCAGAGGTATAATTCTAGTATTTGTATGTACATAGGGATATAAATAAACTATATTTTAGTTAGTTAGTAGTTTGGTTTGCGCATGCGTATTATTTTGTACATAATTGAACAAATAAACGTCAGTTTATCTGAAAAGTCAAAATTTGCGAATTTTTCGAGCACTTCCGGTTCGAATTTTAAAATTCTGTTTTCACAGTTGGTAAGACCTAATTACCCGCTTTCCAAAAAAAAAAGAAAAAAGAAAAAAAACAATTGTATCGCTTAGTGTGCAACCGTTTTGTCGCCATAAATTCCAGAAATTGTTAAATTTTCCAAATTGACATTTTTGGCCGTCATTTCCTCGGAAACACTATAATTTAAAATTCTAAAATTTTGCCAAATGGTTCAGCTTTATATGAATAATAAGCACACGAAATACCATTCTCGACTAATGCTTCATGAATAAACTACAGTGTTTTCAAGTTAGCGAAGTTCCGTTAAATTTGTTGTCACAGGTGGCAATACTGGAAACAATCAAATTTCAACAATTTGATGATGATCGTGGTTCGCATTTATTAAATGAAGAACAAAAGTTTTTCCAGACTTATTTTTATTATTTTAATCAAAAAAGGCTCTCTGAAATAATAAAATGAGCCTCCCCCTATTTCTCCGTATCCTTTAACCGAAGTAATCTGAGGTGGAAATTACGATTACCAAACTCACAAATTTTAAGTTTACTTGAAACGGCCATCCAATAAATTCTGATGATCTATAACAAGCCTGAACTATTACCTCAGTGATGATTTGGAATGCTCCAGAAAAAGTCCAATTATGTGCGAAGTCATTACAGTGATCGAAAATGGACAAAGAGTTAAATCGGAACTTTTCTTACGCGTTCCATTAAAAAATTTACGGGCTTTTTAAACAGAACAATCCCAGCATAAGAATGGGTCATTTGAAATTTTAATCGACCAAAGTAGGCAACCTGTGAGGGAAATGTGTTTGTGTACTGTGGAAATTTTAAAAATGAATGAAATGAAATCTTTAAGTTTAACGTCCCACGTGAATGCCGTTTAGGCTAAAGGAGACGGATAATGAGAGATGAGTGAAATGGTGGAATTAAGAAAATAGGAGAAAACGGGAGAACATCGAGAAAACCCATGAGCACGGTGTCTGTCCACCACAACGTCCACACGGCGTGAGCTGGGATCGAACCAGGAACCCCAAGCACCAGAGATGAACGCTCTACCATTGAGCCATCGCGCCCCCTGCAAATTTTAAGTTACCTGCTACTGCGTTCAACAAATCAAAGGTGGAGCCTGTATTGAAGGTTTTACGAGTGACCTATATTCTTAATTAATAATATGATCCGTATAAAATGACAGCTGGCTTCTTCAAGTGTGTGGTGAACGTTCTGGAGTGGAAGGAATAAGTATGGAGTTTTTAATTATTGACCCTGATGAAAATGAAAGTGCTACGTATGCCATATGGGAAAACAATGATCTCGTTAAAATCTGTGCTCCTTTTTGTTTTCGTATCGTGCGTTGCTGGTTTAATTGTAAGAGTTGTTATTCATAACTACATCAAGAAAATGCAAAGAGAATCGCTAGAAGAATTCTTTATCGTGTAGACTTCGCTGAAAACTGGAGTGTTATTCTGTAAAGTGAAATTCAGAGTTATCACTGTTGAACGAGCAAATTTCCCATCCCTACAGAACAAATGAGTGTTTTGTTGTAATAAGCGACGACAAAACACGATTCGACTCATACACTCATAGTCATAGACAATGTTAAAAAAAAAATACTCGAAGAAAAGCGTAAATATAGGTTATAGAAAAAGGTTCGAATACTTGAAAATAAGTGTCTACAATTTCCCAAACCATGTCAGTGATTCCTGATTGTGCTGCATCCCTCTAGAAATCGCTTTCAGGTGTTCAAGATGCAGAATAGTCAGATATAGCTTTGGTTTTTCAGTGAAACCGTCCATGCAAGGGCTTCTGCGACAGTATTGGGGGTGGGTTGTAAAGAATGTGGTAATCCAGCATAACCTTAGGCAAAAACATTATATATATATATATATATATATATATATATATATATAGATATATATATAGTATTAAAACTACAGAAGAATTCGTGAGTATATTGCAAGTACAAACTCTGGGTATTACTCTTGTATTGTTGTCAGCAAGAATAGGAAAGTGTGCGATTGGCAACTGGTATTGAACGAAGGTACTTTTGGCTTTCGGAAAATAGCGAAGTTTTTATGACAGTAACGGGTCACCATAAACTAACTTCACGGTGCCACAAAAATCGAGTTTGTGAAACTCAAAGTAAGGATTTAAGATGTCTGCAGAAAGAATTTTTTTTACATGCATATATGATAACCAGTGCTGGGTAGCAGAAAAACTATGCATAAATCACGAATTACGTGAAGTTCTGTCCATGCTCCCACATGGTCCTTCAACAGAATACAGGTTTTCAGAAGACAATAACAGAAGTGAAAATAAGAGTTTTGTAACTATCGACAATGTGCTACGAGTTGTGAATGCACCATAAACAACATAAATTACATATAACAACATATTTCATTCTAAGAACTAATTACATAAGTGGTTAAGTTACTATATTTTGTAATGCGTGTTAAGTTACTATCCATGCAATACAGTTACTATATTTCACAGTGTGTATCGAAAGAATTGATATGTATAAGCAAGAAAAAGCAACAAATAACGCTAAATTACTAATGCAATATCCAACACAATACGTTTGCAGAAACCAATCCATAATCATTTAGGAGTGTAGCCTGCAAACTTTTGTAGGAGAGCCGGTTTTCTTCATATTAAAAGCAATACAAAAGTGTATTTCAAAATACGAAAGCTTCAATAAGACAACGAATATATACATATTTCACATGTAAATAAATACAATTATTGTTGTTATTATTATATTTCTAGTTTGTTACGTTTTCGAAATGTGTGCCTTGACTAGTTATAGATAAATTCCCGGGATATATTCTTCGGGAATATTCCCCGGAAGACTCCCAAACATGGGAATTCTCCGGGAATTTATGTACAATCACAAAAAATTGCTATTATAATTTCAAAGTTAAATTCGTTTTTATATTTCAGTATTATTACTGTTGTCCCAAGAGGAGTCCCTAAAATGTATATTCTGAACAACTGCTGTTGAATTTTTGTGACATTTGCGGTTTTCGGTTTTTAAGAAAACCGATTTTCTGAAAACCGAAACCGCAAAAGTGGTTTGGAAACCGAAACCGCAGATGCGGTTTTCAAAACCGAAACCGCAAGAGCGGTTTTCAAAACTGAAACCGCAAAAGCTCTTTTCGATAGCGAAAGCCACCCGAGACCGTGTTTGCGGTTCTATAAGGATTGTCCTTTTCAAAGCAGAAACAATGTTTGCTGTTTTTAATTACACCTTTTAACAATTGTGAAAGCATCTATCGATCGAGACAAATGTATTGATGTATATGTGTGTTTTAACTTTTTTTATTTGCTTCAAGACTATTATGGTAATATGTGCAGCACAGTGCGAAAGGGATAGTTCGATGGTTGTACAAGTCACAGCTAAATTAGGGTGACAAATACTGACATTCGATCCTTAGCTTTTTTTTTTTAGTTATTTCTTTGACGACACTTTCAATGTAGTTTTCGGCTGCAGGGAAGCAAACTGGACCCTACCTGATTTTCATATATGTTGTAAATTAGACCACCAGGAACACGAATCTGAAGGAATTTTGACATTTCGAATGTCAGAACTCAAGATATTCGAACATAAATTGACCATGGAAGCAAACTGGACCCCACCTGATTTTTATATATTTTGTAAAGTAGACCACAAGGAACACGTATCTGAAGGAATTTTGACATTCCGAATTTCGGAACTCGAGATATTCGAACATCAAGTGAAAACGGAAGCAAACTAGACCCCAACTGATTTTTATATATTTTGTAAACTAAACCACGAGAAACACGAATCTGAAGGAATTTTGACATTCCGAATTTCGGAACTCGAGATATTCGAACATAAAGTAACCAGGAAGCAAAAGGGACACTATTTGATTTTTATATATTTTGTAAACTGGACCAAAATTAGCAATTATCTGAACGAATTTTGACATTCCGATTCCCGATCTCGAGATACTAGAACTTATACAGTAGTTTTATGTAATATGTATAAAAGTAACGAAGAAAGTTCTGTCGCTTTTTGACCTATCACTTAGAGCATCGATATGTCACCTAAGACTTACCTGGAAGATCAAAAATAGTACCCATCAGTATCAATGACCTTCTGCCAACGTTCGGGATGGGCATGGATTACTTCGCGGTAGAACTTGGTTTGCCGTGAACCGAAGAAGGTATCAAGTGCATTTAGCACCTCTACTACGGAGTTGAGCTGGAGTCCTCTAAAGTGAGTGTCCAAGGAAAGGAACAGGTGATAACCGCACTGTATAATGTCCGGACAGTATGGCGAATGCAATAATGTTTCCCATCCAAGGTGTAGGATGGTGTCCCCGCTCATTCTAGCTATGTGGGGCATAGCGTTGTCCCGTAATGGGGAACCCCTTAGCGTTTGAGAAGTGTTGGCTCCAGGGTTTTGAGTTTTTCTTGAACACGGCTCAACTGCTGACAGTAGACAGTTGCATTGATGTTCTTCTCTGACCACCCGGTAGCAGTTCCCGATGCACGATGTCGTGAGCAGTCCACCAAACATACAGGAGGAATTTCTGCTGCATTACTGATTTCAGCTGTTTTGGAACCGGTTCATGGAATTTTAACCAATGATGACGGCACCGTGGAGCTTCGTACAGGATCCAGTTCTCATCACATGTCAACATCCTGTCCAGAAATGGCTCCTTCCTCAGACGAGACAGCAAAGAATCACAAGTGTCTGCACGCGTAGCCTTCTGGCCCGGAAACAAATCATCTGGGACACATAGACCCAACTTGTAGTGCTTCCCAAATTAATGTAGGTGCTGGCGAATGGTTTCTCGACTAACATTGAATGTTAGCACCAGTTCCTCACATGTCTGTTCGGTTTAATTGCTACCTGAAGATCCTCATTTTGTACATGTGTTGGTCTTCCGGCACGTGTGGTGCGTCTTTCGTGAGTGTTTCGTCACCGTTCTTAAACTTGCAAAACCACCCTTGCACTGTCTGCGTAATCACGACACCCTCACCAAAGGCCTGAGGTATCTTCCGCCCTGCTACAGTGGCGTTTGATCCAAGTTGGAACTCGTACAGCATACACGCCCCTATGACGCTCTGTGGAGGTTCCATATTCACTCCGTCCTTACATACATTTACGTTGTAACTGAACTGCCACAACCAGGTAGAATGTCGGATATACCCACACCAACAACTGACCTTCGCCTTATCTCCATTCGCATTCAACTCACGGTATTAGGGTCAATTTTACACAGAACTCCACAAAAAGCGACAGAACTTTCTTGGTTACCTTTATATATCTCACAGGACATAATATGTTTCGTATAGAGAATATTGTGTTTTTTTCATATAGCGTCTATATTAAACGTTAAGTTTTAATATCTCGAGTTCCTGAGGTCTGAATGTCAAAACGCCTTCATATTCGTGTTCCTCGTGATCTAGTTTACAAAATATATAAAAATCAGGGGAGGTCCAATTTGCTTCTCTGCATTCTACTTTTCAAACGAAACAGTTTTCCAGAGTATACATTTTGCTTCAAACTGAGTTCTGCCCTGGTTAAGAAACGTAAATTCGCTTCTACAAGAGTCTTTAAAGTGTGAAAGACTCTTGTAGAAGATTCTTGTAGCTTGTGAAAGCATTAATAATTTAAGTATGTTTGTTACAACATCTACAAACGAATATTCATTTGTATAGAACCTCCAATAGATTACATACAAAACACATGAACTATACAAAGAAAACTATTGTGCATTAGAGCAGATCTTTTATTAGCAAATGATTCTGCACACGCGCACTGCTCAGACAGTCCAGAGCCTGAGCCTGAGCGCGAGTCCAAATTTAACTCAATCGCGATTGAGATTGTCAAAGGTATAGTGGTTTACGTTGAATATACCATACAAACACTTTATCAACTAAGTCCTCTTAGATTTTTCTCCAATCCCAAAAAGCGGGTGGATTTTCGTGATTAAGATATGTTTAAGCGGGGGACGAATATATAACCTGAAAATCGGGTGGTACCCGCTAAAAAAGGGTAATAAGCCAACACTAAGCTCAATAGAAATAAGGTATATCCCAATTTAAAATCACTACACATGCAACTCATGAAATTCAATTTGAAATATCATCCACTTAGACTGACATCTTTTGTATTATTATTACTCTTTCCCCATATTTTTAAAAATAGTACTCCCACTCTTTCTTTTGTTAACAAAAAGACACCACCTCCCTTTCTTAATATAAAGAAAGAGAAAAGAAAGAAAGAAAATCTCTATCGCAATACACAATTTTATTGTTGATTTGTTGCCACTTCGATAAATGTGAATGTTGTGGTTTTGCATGCGTCGACTGGCTTCTTATCGCAAGTCCCAGACACCTGCAATAGTTTATACTAGACGGAAACACCGATCATATTGTATTCTGCATCTTTTTACTTCCCAATAACGAATTCGTGCCTCTTTGAGAAATTGCAACTTTTTGTTTTATTCTGCCAATTGTAAAAGTATAGAATTTCCCTACACTTTAGGACATTTTAAGAAAAAATACCTTCTTTTCCTTCTGCAAATTTTGATCATTTTTTCCCTACGCCGCCGAAGGAAATTTCCCTCCATTTGGCAACTGTGAGCCGGTGTAGGAAAAGATTCTTTGCTGTTTTCTCGTCGTTACTTGATATTAGTGCTCTAGATTTTTTGTGACATTTGCGGTTTTCAAAACCGAAACCGCAAAAGCGGTTTTCAAAACCGAAACCGCAAATGCGGTTTTCAAAACCATTTCGGTTTTATGAAATTTCACTTTTTTTCAAAAACCGGTTTTCGGTTTTTTCAAAAACCGATTTCGACCGCACTATTCTGAACGACGTTATATTCTTTTATTATTATTTTATTATATTTAGAGAGTACGTATAAATAGATAGTTACAATATGTTCTATGAAAGTAAATATGTTTCAAAAATTGTATAGCAAGTCCACATACTTTTAAACCGCTAAACAATTTAAATTTACATGTAAGTCGATTTTCTAAACTTGACTCTACTACTGATATTATAAACATATTGAATTTTTAAATGTCATAAACAAATTAGGTTGGGTAACTGCCAGAAGACACATGTTCCAATATTTTGTCAAAATTTGCGCATAAATATTTATGTTCACAATACTTGCAACATACTGACTTATCTTTAAAATTTTGCATTTAACATTACCTTACACGACCTTTCTTCCTGCCCATTTCTAGAAATTTCATGCGTTAATTTACATGTTAAAGAAGTCCGAGCACCTCTTCAGAAATTCGAGTCACAGGGAGGTGACAGACCAACGTCTATTACTAACGGTAGCTCAGGGTTTATTAATAGTATTTCATCCCTATTTCTACATAGTTCTACATTACTTTAAAAAACTGATCCTTTTCATCATTTGTAAATTAGTACATTGCTACTTTTGGCTATTGTTTAGCTTTGGGGGCCCAGATTTTGCACCTACTTTTTTGCGATATTCTATTCGAATGCGCTTTTTTTTATGGTTTCATACGTTGAATTACGTTACTAACATTAAATTCAGACAGCACTGCCGGGCGAACGTAAGCAAGTGAAGGCGGGTTAGAGGACCCGTTGTTTTCTATCTTCGTTTTTAACAATTCACTTTATTTCCTCACATAAATCACTTCCACTTACTTTTCGGGTTTGTACAAAGTCCCTACTGCCCTAAAAAATTCTGTTGGATACTTTCTTGACTACTTGAACACTACTATCGACTCATTTCTTCCGCTAATAATCCTACTTTTGCTAGTTTTGCCCCGCCCCTCTCCAATACTAAACAATTGCCCTAATTTAGTACAAATGGAAATAGATCTTAAAAAATCATATTATCATTTATATAAAGTGCAGCGGAAGATATTAAAGTTTTAACCTCTAAATTCTTTAAAACCTAGAAGTAAATCATAATATATTAAAATAAAGTAATTAGTCATATGGATCTTTTTATTTGCAAGATAAAGTAAAGAAATGGAAATGAATTCCTTCCCGGGAATTTATAAGCCAGGGAAAAAACCCGGGAATATTCCCATTTTTTAAATTCCTTCCCACCGGCAATATTCGTACTGTCCATCACTAGTCTTGACAGTACATGAATTAAAAAATCACAGGTTGTTAGAAATGTAGGAATAAGTTAGACATAAGAAACCACAAACTGTTAATGGACATAAACTTGTTTGACTGAGTTTATCTTCCGCACTCTTATATAAAAGAGTTGAGAGACCTTCTGGGCATACTACTACAAGTAAGTCGAAAAATTTTAATTAAAAAAAAAAATTCTTAAGAAATCAGGATGTAGGAAAGATTATATTGGAAAAACGTACCGTATAAGTTTGGGGCACTTTTTTCTTAAATAGTGCATCTCGCAAACCTCTGAAGCTAGTAAAATGAAACTTGTCATGTAAACATTCCACTGAAAAAAAGATACAAAAAAAATCAACACTCAAAAGGAAAAGAACAAAGGGTGAATTTTCTTTAATGTTCGAATTTCCCATTTCTTATTCTGAAAATATTTATAAAGTACGGAAGGATTTGCATCAGTTGGATGCGCGAAACTCGGTATCCAATCTCTTAACTGAAAGTAACAAAACACATGTTTCAGGGTCTTGAAAATTACACTTCTAGAAGGGAAAATTTCTATAATATAAAATGTTTCCAACAGCTTATGAGATTTGCGCAGAAAACGGTTTTCCTTTAGATCTCCAATTTTCCAGTTAAGCAAACGAGAATACAAAGTGGATGATTAATTCGGTTCTTCTGATTATTTAAACATGCTGACATAGTTTCAATTTTTTCAGTGTCTTCTTTTACATTGTATCATAAATATTCTTAATTTGCTGTAATTATAATATTAAACACGTTTAATAAACTCAAAACAGACACCCTCATTTGAGGGGACATTAGTTTGTTTTGGATGTTAAACCAGCATTTGCCGTCCGTGGCATAACCATTTTAACTTTACGCATAATCAAGGCTAAGATCTTAAAAATAGAACATATCTTAAATTTATTATTATTATTATTATTGTTACTGATAATAATACTAGTTGATTCCAACGATAAGTGCTATGATACTAACAAAAAACTAGTATTAATAATGGTAACGAGTAAAGTGTGTTATATTACGAGTATAGAAACTATTTGCTACAATGTGAAAAATTATTAACTTCAAATCAGCACAAAGAACGCAAAATTTATCATGTATATAACTCAAACACCACGTCAATTTACTAAATACGAAGTCAATGGTGTGGAAATAGAAGAAAAACAGAAATTATGAATGATCTGGGAATCACATTTGGCAGGCAGTTAAAATTATGTGACCATACTAATGCTATCACGCAAAGAGCAAGAAAGGACGACAGGATTTATTATTTCAGAACTAGAGACTATGTACTTATATACAAATTATTTGTAAGAACTAAAATAAAATCTGGTTATGTAATACGAAACAGTATATCTAGAACGTTGGCTAACAGATTGATAGTATTCTTTGTACGGATGCAATGGTAGCGCCACAAGATTTTTAGGTCTTGTGGCGAATAGGTTTTATGGCATGAAATGTTTTTTACGTCATGTGCCGTTTAGGTCTCATGTCGTATAGGACTCCTGCTGCGAAATGTTTTTAAGGTCTTGTTACATTTATGACTTGCGCCAGTGACACTTTGGCTGTGCCACAAAAAATCAGTATACAAAAAACATTTTGAACAACCCTCGTACAATTCTATCATTAAAAGTTCCTTATTATATAGTTAAATCATTTCTCAAAATAACTTCTTTCTTTTTCACGTCCGTCAGAACAGTACGAATAAAATTCTTCGGGACGTTCCCGATGGAACCAAAATAAAAAGTGTTTTAAACTGAATTTTCCAGTGTTTTAATTATTATAAAACTATAATAGAAGAACAGAAAGTGATAATTAATCGTATCCCAATTAATATGCTTAAAAGAAGTCAATATATATTAATTTCTCTGTTAATAGCATAATACCTTGCCCTTCTTCTTCAACGTTGTGTACTGCGCAGTTGGCGGAAGATGAGGAAGTGAAGGAGACAAGAAAACAGTGACAGTGCAGATTTGTATCCGAAGAACGAAGAAGTAGTTGGATATTGATGCGCCATCAATTGGCGCTCAGCTCTAATAGTTGGCTTCTTGCCCCCGACTTCGCATAAAACTTGTGGCCAACACCACTGATGTCCATTGGCGTAAACTGTAATCAGCCACTATAATTATTTGACTGCGTTAACAATCGAAAAATAAGTACTGTACTTGACAAGTTAATGACACAAACACACTTTCATATCGTTCTACTGTCGACGTATGCCTGCTAAGGAAGTAAAGTTTTACCATATGTGCAATCGCTTTCAAATATCCAAATCATTAAAAAAAAAAGTACATCTTTTTACCTATTCAGACGTTTCCTTGGCAACACAAATTTTTAAATTTTAAGCATAATTGATGTGTACAGATGGATGTACAACAGAAAGGGAAACTAACCATACAATTTGCAAAAAAAGACGTATTTAGTATTTGTAATACAGCATTCAAAACAATATAAAGATATGAATAAAACGTGTATTTCAGATAAATAACTATGTAGAAACGAAACTAAACACACACACTATTTTTTTTTTTCAAAACGCGGCAAGACTTTACTTTCTGCCAACCAGTTACTGGAACCGATTCATCTGACCTAACCCAACCCATGTAAAATATCACTGATAAGCACAAAAGAAATTCTTATCCAAAAGTGTTCCGGGCTAAGAGAACCATTAAAAGAGAATGTTATTTATATTTCTAGAAATATAGGAATATATTTCAAGAACGTAAATGACATTCTGTAATGAGAATGATGAGAAGGAACCTCAATATGACAAATAGCTGCAAATAAAAAAACTACATAACTTATTGCTATTCCACGATTTTCATAATATGTTTAACACTCACATATATAATACCGACGATCTGTTAACATAAATCAGATGTTATATTTTAAACATAATAATTACTTATGTTCTCCAATGATTCTATGGGTATACATATACATCTGATTTATTTCGTTGTAATTATTTTATATAATTTTCATACATTGAGGAAAATAGAATTTCATATAATTTTTTGACCCAAACGGAATTCAAACTGATGACTTTACGATTTGGCACGTCGCTTTTAAACAATGTGCTAACACGACGACTCCGCCCACGTTCCTTCTAAAGAAATATAACTGAAGTTCCTTTGTTATTTGTTGCAAATTCTGTAGCTTTTTCTTTTTACTACGGATGGGAGAAGTTTGTTCTCTGTCTTCCTTTTCATAGGAAAGGTTCCTTTACATATCTAAATGTTCTTTTACGTATGGAAAGCTACATGACCAACAAGCATGTGCTGACATGAAAACATGGTTTCGAACTATTGTATCACTAAATATTTCAATCAATGTTGCTTTTTTCTAAACTTAATAATAAGTAGTATTATATTTCACATAAACTAAAAGCACATCTGAAAAATCTTTCTTAATGCAAAGGTTGGCTTGCAGGTTCGAAATTGGTTTGCGTTTTTCCGAAATTACCCGAAATTGCACTTAGAAAATTTTTACCTCAGAACAGCAATAAAGATTGGAGTCATTCATTATGAAACAGCGTGAACATTTTAATTTGTATTAAATATTTTTAACAAGTTGGTAAAAAAAAAATTATAATAGTTTACAACAGCAACTTCCCATCTCCCGTGCACATCGATACTTCTTACTGTTGTAGTACCTACAGAGATGATTCAATATCATGTGCAACTGCTAATAGAACACACAACAAACCCAGATTATATTGTGTTCACACTCCAACATGGAGTGTGAATTCTCGTGATGCCGGTTTGTTGTGTGTTCTATTACCAGTTGAACATGATACAGAATCATTTCTGTAAGTAGTACAACAGTAAGAATTATCCACATGCACGGGACATGCGATATGTATTTTCAATTCCCCCACACATAGTAACACATTACGTACAAGGGCACATTATTAATTTTTCCATACGACATAAAAACATATATTCCTACAAAAACACCTTAAGTATGAGGGACTTTCAAGAATGCAATAAAAAAGAGAGGAAGTAGAAGGGCAATATTATTTTTCGAATACAGCATAGAAAAACACACATTGAGTACAACGGCAAATATTAGGAATGCAACGAAAAAGAGAATAAGGAACAGGAAGCATTGATTTTCACATATCGTAAGACGGGCTTACTTTGCACAAAATATGAAGATTTTCATAGTTCTCTGTCAGCAAAATCATGAACAGCAAAGAGTAAATTGCAACTACCACCGAAAGACAGAACATCTGACTGTATTTTGGCTAAAATATTTGTAGTTAACATCAGTTCTAATTACCGTGAGGGTTCGTTGTTATAGAGGTATGGAAGGCAGTCAATGTAAAGCCCACCAAAATTTGAAAGGTATCACGTACAAGAATTTCCGTTAAAGTTAAGTCAGTTTCGTAGAATACTACTGTGTATAATGAAACTTTGATGCAATAGTCGAAATTTAAATGTGAGACGGTTTAAAGTCTTTTAAAATAGGAAAACTAGAAGAAGGCGGTTTCAGCCTCTAATCGGGGTTACTTTTCACAAGTCCAAAATACCTCATAAAAAAGAAATTATTACCTTCGGAACCTCCTTCATTATAAATTTAGGTAGATGTCGAAATGAATTTCTTGTTGGAAAATAAATTATGAACAGTGGTCGATTCAGAACAGTAGTTTGAGAGGAGCTTCTCTCATAAATGCTTTGGTCTTTTTCTTTTTTCTTTTTTTTTAAGAAATAACTAGGCTTTTGGGAGAGATTGCAACTTATACGCATAGGAATTACTAGCATTACAATAAAAAAAAAAAGAAAAAAAGAAAGAAATCATCCAATTTTAGTGAACTTCAGTCTGAAAGTCCCATATCCCGTAAATCTTCCAATAATTACGGTTGGGATGATATTCTAGGACATAAGAAAAAACTACGGCAAATTGGTTCACATGGACTTTTTTTCTGTCCCTGAGTTGGCATTTGTGTGGGACATAGGCCTATGCTTAAACTATTAGAATGTTGTTCCTGTGCCGGTACCAGTAAATACTTAATTTTCTTCAGAAATATTGGTAATTCATACTAAGTATCGATACCAGTACCCTCAGTCTAACATCAATATTTATAAACTGTATGCAGTTTCGTGTAGAAAGTAAAATGTATAAATACTGAAGGGAAAACATTGCACAGAAACGTTATATTCATATCTTAACTTTATAAACACACATATCAATATATTCATATTTCTCCACCTTCGCAACACGGGAAGTTTGTCTCGTATACTATATCTGAAAAAGTTTCCGGAAATCCGGATTTTATTACGTCTCTTTAGTTAAAATCATATTCGAAAATAGCATTTTACTCTTGCACCACTTATATTTAATTTTATTGCATCACTTACAAATATTGGTTAGTTTTACGTGTTTCAACTGAAATAGTATGCTATAAAGATATATATATATTTAAGAAAAGAAACCCACTTTACTTGCGTGTTCTTTACATCTTCGGATACCTTCGCATAAAAAAATCAAATGGAATCCTTCTGTTTTATGCCCCACGCTTATCCCGGTTAGGGTAAAGCAGACGGTGATTATGGGAAATGAATGAAATGGTGGAATGAAGTGGGAGGAAACGGGAGAACCCCGAGAAAACCCACCAGCACGGTGTTGTCCACCATAAAGTCCACACGGCACGAGCTGTGATCGAACAAGGGACCCTAAGCACCGGAAGTGAACGCTCTACGACTGAGCCACCGCGCCCCCCACCTTCGCATAAACCTCCTGGCTAACACCGCTGATGTCCATCAGCGTAAACTGTAATTAGCCACTATAATTATTTGACTGCGTTAACAATCGAAAAATATATCGATTGTACTGTATTGTCCGTCATTAACACGTTAATGACACAAATCCACTTTTATATCGTTCTTCTGTCGAAGTAAGCCAGTTAAGGAAATTAAGTCTTTCCACGTTCGTAATCGCTTTCAAATATCCAATTCATTAAAAAAAATCATATTTTTACCTATTCACACATTTCGTTGGCAACCGAAATCTTTTAATTAAAAGCGCAATCGGTGTGCACAGATCAATGTAGAACAGAACGGGAAACTAAACATACATTTTTTTAAAAAAATGCCGTATTTAGTATTGTTAATATAGCACGGCCATTCCATCGTAACGGGTGTTACATTTGGACGAATAGAAATTGTTATAGAAATGTCCTTACTGGGTCAAGTTATATCAAACTGCCTCGAAACATCACCGTTTGCCTTTGTATTTTAGTAAACACTTAATTTGTTACATATACATGATACCACAATTCAGTGAGAGTGAAAAATGTAGCGTAACGGGTGTTACAGCAATTGGACATGCACTTTCAGATGCATGCAAAGTTAAGCCAAACTCTGCGAATGTCCAGATCAGAATTTTTTCCAATTATGTGTGCACTTTTCTGAAAGTATAATGATGTGAATATTAGAATCAGAAATTCCATAAATGTAATGGCTTTTATTTTAAAAAATGTTCAATACCGTAACGGGTGTTACACAGTGTGAATGAACTTAAACCAACTTCACTTTTGATGAACATATTATGTACAGAACAAAATATTACAATGTTAATAGATAAAAAAATACACATGTAGTACAGTGTAGGAAATAAAAAACACAAAATAATAAACATATAAATCAGAAGAATGTAGGAAGTTTCAGTATTAAATATATAGGTCTCTTGACACACTGATCATCAACAAAAGTCTATTCTTCTTATGCTTCAGTGACATTAACTCTGGAACTAAATTGCTACACAGGGTTGGCAAAAACCATGGTTTTTATTTAAAAAAAACAAAAAAAACGGTTTTTTTGGTTTAAACCAGGTTTGTTTGGTTTAAATAATTTGCTCTATACATTCATATCATATATGAACAGAAATAAGTTTGTTTCGCCTTGATGTTATTATGCAACAGCCGGGTTATGCTGGAAGGGGTCATATAAGCTTAAAGCGAAATAAAAACTGCTTCTCGATTTACATCCGAGAGAAACTGTCCTCCATTTGAACTCGGAACCAAGACTAATTGGCCACAAATGCGATACGTCTACCGACTCACTCACGAAGGAATCCTGATAAAAATACATTGTACTGATCTTTACATGCTTCTTAATATAACTGGCAAGAGTCATTTCAGAAGGACAAAAAGATAAACAGTTGCACAAGTGAAACCATTATACAGAATTACATATGGACAATCTCAAAGTACTACGGAGTACAGAAGAACTAATTTAGTTGAAGTTAGTTAACAACGACTTTTATTGGTCCGAATTAAAGAAATACAACGACTTAATTTGCATATCAGTAAGAAAAGTGAATAAAGATACAAATTATTTGAGTCCACTTTGGCTCAGACTCATTTATACATAAATAGATACCAAAGATACTTCTCATTTCACTAAATGCCTCTCGTGGAGTCTGTATGACCCCCCCACCACACACAAAAAGTACGGCATTTCGATGTATTTTATCAATAGTAAACATTGAAATGAAACAATCTTAAGAATTTTTCTTGATTGCAATTACATAACAATAATAACAACTACAAGAAAATCACAAAACAAACATTTATAAATTTATATATAAAAAAAGTTGCTTTCGTAGTATAATCTTTTTGAGTAATGAATGGGGAATTTAGGTCTGAATATAATACGAATAATATACGGGAGTGAAACGTGATATCCCATGAATGTGTGTTCATCAAGATTTTACGAACACTTACACTTTTACGAACATTTTTCGTTTTTTGGTTTAAACCAGTTGTTTTTTTTGAAAAAACCAGCTGGTTTAAACCTTGGTTTAAACCATAGTTTAAACCACCTTGGTTTAAACCAGCCAACCCTGTTGCTACACAACTTTGTTATCCTTTAATTTTCATAATCGGATTTGGCAGTTTACAAATCACGTTCATGAAAATGAATTATATTGTGCCGTGCTGGGAAAATCAGCGCCCGGGGCGAGAGTATACGACGGCGCCCCCGTACATATTAGTCAGGTCGACAGACCAGCCGCGAAGCGACACTATGGTTGGGGCAAACCATAAGAAACTTTTCCAAAATAAACCCTGCTTTTCCTTGATTTCGAGGATTTTTTATTACTTTTTTCCTTCCATTTTATATATGTGCACATGCATTTTCCTAACATGAGTAACATTATAGGACGAATTCTAAAACAGGAAGAGGATTTAAGTGCATACTAATTTGTACTGATATGTGAAGTATTTTCTCTCTTTTTTCTTTCCTTTTCTTTTCCTACCGAATTTTATGCCCCCTTACTTTGGCGCCCGGGGCCGTCGCCTCGCTAAACCCCCCTTACGGCACGTCACTAGTATACTTTCTAAACGTCGGCGTAGTTCCAATTCCTTTTCGGCACAAGATTTCAAGAACATAACTCTAATATCACAATTTTCGTCCGAAAATCCTTGACGGATTCCAACTTGACGATAATCTTTGTTACTTATTTCATCTTTCATTGCCAGCAAGACAACATTCCAACACAAACATCTTTCCGCAAAGGGCTGATCACAATTTCATTCGGAGTCTGCGTACACATCATTGTAGTGTAGGGTTTTTCTGGTTTCTTAATGAAAATCTGTCGCGCTGCAGCCTCTAATGATTTGCTAAACGAAGACTTCCAAAGCACCGTATTAGGCTTCTGATAAAGAAGTAGACTTCTGGTATGTAATGAGTACTCAATTAAAATACGGCACTTTCATGCTACTTAATCACTACCCTGAGTATGCGACTTAACGCGGGAATGAGAGGGAGTCCCCCATCGTACGATATCTCCTAGATATTATATTCTCTGGAATGCATTTCATCACCTCCGGTATAATGTCCCTTAATTTCGCCCACTGCTCATCCTTACCATAATTTATGTCTTCAGAAGAGGACCCTCTATAACTTTACCAACTTCAAATTCCCTATTTAGAGCCTTAGAGCTAGACTAAGTGCACAAAATATCACATTTGAACCAAACTAACAATTCACGTGTAACACCCGTTACATTGGCAATGTAACACCCGTTACGCAGATTTTGCCTATTAAATTATAAATATAATGATATTCTTTTTCTTGTTGTATTTCCCATGTGCTCATTTTTACTTTTCCAAAAGATAGACTACTTCTGACTTTTAGTACAAATTGTATAGAGAAAAATATATCTTTTTTGTAACGGGCGTTACATAATTACATTGGTACCAAAAGTAGTCAAATAGTGAACTACTTAATATACTAACAGCTTTAAAACTTCTGAGCTTCAGTTCCTAAGGTGTACGTGCTTGTCTACATCGCAGTGCAACTGAATCAAATGCTTATCAGGTGTTGTTTAGGGGTGTCCAATATTGTTGGTAAATTCTCCCTTCGACTGGCTTCGTACAGCATAGAATTTCAATCGCTCAAAAAGACAAAAATTAAAACGTTTTAACAAGAAATCGATCTGCATAGTAAATTTTGAACCTTTCTGGTCATTTTTATATAAATAACGAGCAAAATATATTTAAAACAATTTTCTGTCCTTAGGCTCATATTTACGTGGAATGGCCGAGCATTAAAAACGATATAAAGATATGAATAAAAGGTGTATTTAGATAAATAACTAGGCAGAAACGAAAGTAAGCACACAAAAATTACAAACACACTATTTTTTTTTTTCAAAAATCGGCAAGAGTTTACTTTCTACCGATCAGTGACTGCAACCAGTGATAATCTGACCTAACCTAACCCACGCAAAATGTCACTGATAAGCACAAAAGGAATTCTTATCCAAAAATGTTCCGGGGTAGAACAACCATTAAAAAAAGAATATCCAAGACGTACGGTAGCTAATATCACTTTTTTACTTTTTTCTAATAATCCTCCTCCTTTACTTTATCTTTTAAAAAATTAGTATATTTGTACTCCCAGTAAATTCTAAATTAACGAAAGCATCTTTGCAAACAATTTATAAAGAAATAATGAAACTGAACTTAGGTGCTTAATTCTGAAAGATGTATTTCTCGTAAATGCAACATAAAATTTGCGTTCTTATGTTCTAGTTTGTTAAATATAAGTCGCACTCTACAGGACGAAATGAATCAACATAAAATTTGTGGAGTTACCTGGAAAGTCTATAAGTGTATAGCGTTGTATCACATGATATTTCCTATCGTTGAGTGATCCTATGAAATCATTGTTCCTTAGAGCATACTCTATTTCGTTGAGAATTTTGTAAAATACGTGGCGACTTGTGCGAAAGTATAGCAATGCATTCACTAGGTCGAAAATAAAACCACTCTCTGATTTTTACTGAATGTATCAACTCAATCGATTAATTTCTTTCGATTCTGTTCAATTATTCAACCAAAATTGTATTCTTCTTCACTTTATTTGCTCTTCTTTTGTCATTTCGAAATTCAGGTTCAAGGTATTTTCCTTCCTTCTCTTCGGAAGTTTGGATCCTGAAAAAAAGAAAAAAAAGAAGGGTACTGCTTTTTTTCATTTAACGTTTTCCATTTTCTTTTTCCACCAAAATTCAAGAAGTTCTTTGTTTTCTTCTATTTCTTTCTCACTTTGTTCCCTTCCATTTACATTAAAACCTAGCCTCCAAGCTAATTTAACCAAATTTCCTTCCTCTTTCATTTCATCGATCCATTTCCATTTTTCCCTGATTTTTTGGGTTTCTTCACATTTTAACAATAAGTGTTCTAATGTTTCATCTTCTTTAAAACATAATTGACATTTTTCGTTCACTTATTTAATTTTTTTCAATCTTACTCCTGTTTCAAGGCTTCCTGACCTGGCTTTGAAAAGTAAAATGCTTCGTAAATCATTGTTCATATAATTTATTTTCTCATAACGCTTTTTATGTCTGTATATTCCTTTCAAACTGCTCTTCTTATCAACTTCTTCATACCACTTTTCTTGCGCTTACTCTTTAAATGTTTTTTCTGTGATTTTTTTCCAATTTTTTTAAATTTCTTCTCTATGCCAGCGGGTAGTTTGATCATACTTTCTTTCTAATTTCCTAACTCTCCTAAACCATTTCGTGTTCTCCCCTTTTCTCATATGTTTAGTGGCCTCATGCACCACTTTTACTAATCTTGTTTCTTCCATAAATTTTAATCTTCTAAGATATTTTACTTTACTCACACCTTCTCTTTTTTCAAAATCACTCCATCCCATCTCTCCTGTTATTGTTACATTTGCACTTAATTTATTTGCTCCTAGGGCAAACCTTCCTATTTCATTTTGTGCTTGTTGTAAAATACTCCTGTTTTTTTTCGTTAAAGTTATTACTTCATTTGCATATGTTAGCGCCGGTACTGCTACTTGTTTCCATAGTATTCTTGACACCTCATATCTATTGTATGACCACATTGCTTTATTTTTTTAAATTGCTGTATATTTTTGATGTTTATTTTTCAGTTTTTTCTCATGTTCAACTAAGTATTGTTCTCCTTCTTCAAGTGTGATTCCTAAAAATTCTATTTTTTCAGTCCTGTTATTACTATGTTTCCTGCTTGTATATTTTTATCCTCTACGTCTCCACTAAAAACCATGAACTTGCTTTTTTCTTCATTTATTTTTAAACCAATTTCTTCTCCTCTCCTAACTACTGTTTCTAATATTTCCTTAATATCTTCAATATTAGTATTCATCAGAGTCACATCGTCTGCAAATAGAGTGCCAGGGATTTTTTTTACTTTTTCTTTTCCTTGCAATCTTAATTCTAACCCCCTGTTTGTTTTGATCAATGCTTCTGCCACTTCATGTACGTATATCAGGAATACAACTGGTGATAGAGGACATCCTTGTTTCAAACCTTTATTACTGTCTATCCATTTTGATTTTACGTTTCCCATTTCATATCTGTATTTGTTGTTCTTATATAGTTCCTTAAGAAGCATAATAAATTTCTTTGATATTCCTATGTTTCCCATTACTTCCCATAATATCTTTCTCTTGACTGTATCATACGCCTTTTCAATATCTATAAATGCTACTATGAAATCTTCTTTTCTTTCTCTGCATATTTCTATCAGTTGTGTTATAATGTAGATGTTATTTGTTGTTGTTCTATCTGTTCTGAATCCATTTTGTAACTCACTTAATATTTTGTTTTTCTCTAGCCAGTTCATTAATCTGTCTCTTAGAATAATTGCAAAAAACTTATATACGCAGCTGGTAATAGCTATTGGTCTATAATTTTTTATGTCATGTTTATCTCTACCTTTTCCTTTATATATTAACTTAATTTTCGTTTGCTTCCAACTTGGAGGAATGGTTCTAGACTCAAGTATATTATTCATAATATTCTTTAAACTTTCTAAATATTTATTATCTAAGTTCATTAACATCTCATTTGACACCTCATCTGTTCCTGTTGCTTTTCCTCTTCTTAGCTTTTTCCTAGCCTTCTCTATTTCCGTATTTTCAATATCATTAGTTAATTCCTGACTTTCTTCTTCTGCAGTCTCATTACTCATTTTTGCTAATTTATTTGTTTCATTTTTCCGTTCTTCACAATTTTGTTTCATCGCCCAATCTGTTAAGTACGCCTCAATTTCCGTCCTGTCCTCCATTATTTGTCCCTTTTCATTTCTAAGAATGATTTCTTTTTCTGTTTCGTTTTGCTTTTGTCTAACATACGAGGGCTATCCAGAAAGTAGATTACGTTTTCGTCTGTGTCCGCTAGGGGCGGGGCCATCTTGGGGTCAGAGCGTTGCGCAGCTCAGTCGGCATCTAGCCGTGCTAGTGAGAGGTTCGTGCTGTGCTCCGTTAAGATACTGTGACGGTTTGAAATGTCTGCGTTAATTGAAAATCCCGCGAGCTGCGAGGTGCGTGCAGTAATAAGGTTTCTGACAGCAAAAAACTGTAAACCGATAGAAATCTATCGGCAGCTGTGTGAAGTGTATGGGGACAACATTATCACTGAAGGTGGAGTGCGACAGTGGGTCATAAGATTTAAAAATGGCCGAACCAATGTTCACGACGAAGATCGAAGTGGGAGACCCAGCAAAGTGACTGCCGAACTTGTCGAAAAAGTCGATGTTAAAGTCCGTGAAAATCGAAAGTTCACAATAACGGAACTTTCTTTGAGTTTTCCACAAATTTCGCGAAGTTTGTTGCACGAAATCATCAGCGAAAAGCTTGGTTACCACAAGTTTTGTGCAAGATGGATTCCAAAAATCTTGACAGAGGACCACAAAAATCAGCGAATGGCTGCAGCGTTGCACTTTTTGGACGCCTACAATAAGGATGGTGACTCTTTACTCGATCGCATCGTTACTGGTGACGAAACATGGGTGAAACACGTGAACTGTGAAACGAAATTGCAATCAATGCAGTGGGGGCACACAGGTTCTCCCCAAAAACCCAAGAAATGCATGCAAACAATGTCGGCAAGGAAGATGATGGCGACTGTTTTTTGGGACAGAAAAGGTGTGATTTTGGTGGACTTCCTGGAAAGAGGCACTACAATAAACGCTCAAAGGTATTGCCAAACTCTGCAAAACCTCAGAAGAGCAATTCAAAACAAGCGCAGAGGAATGTTGAGCTCTAAGATCTTGTTGATTCACGACAACGCCCGGCCCCACACGGCAAATGTCACGCGTGAAGTTCTTGAATCTTTTCAGTGGGAGTTGTTTCCTCATCCGCCGTACAGTCCCGACCTGGCACCGAGCGACTTCCACCTATTCCCAGCAATGAAGAAGTGGCTGGCTATGCAGCGTTTTGATGACGACGAACAGCTGCAAAAAAAAAGGTAACGAAGTGGTTGAAGTCGCAGGCGGCCGAATTTTTCGACGAAGGAATTTCCAAGCTCGTACATCGCTACGATAAATGCCTTAATTTGAATGGTGACTATGTCGAAAAGTAGTATTTGTGTGTGGCTTTCATCTGTATATAATAAAATTTGTTTCCTATACTTTGTTGATTTTTTATTCCAAAACGTAATCTACTTTCTGGATAGCCCTCGTATCTCCAGAATCTTTTCCCTGCTTCTCTCCCTCCTGACTTAATTTGCTCTGCTATTTCTTCATTGAAATTTCTAATTTCTTTCATTTTAGCTATGTGTGCATCTTTCTTGCTGTTTATATAATCGTTCTTTGCTTGAATTACTTCTTCTTTCCCGATTTCTCCTTTCTTGAATTTCTTTAGTATTAATCTATGCTTTCGGCTTTTTTCATTTCTTATATTAATTTTTATTTATGTTTCTTTGGTCCAATTGAACTTCCTACTTTTTCTATAACCTTTCTTGCCTTCTTTCGCATTTGGCACTTTTAACTTTTGTTACTAAAGATTCATAGCTTAGTTCATTTATGTATTCTTTTTCTAATTTATCTTTATATTTCTTTATATCTTCTTCTTTTTCCAGTCTTCTAATAGTAGGTTTGTTTTGATCTCTTTTATTTATTTATTTTTTTTGGTAATTTCTCTTGCTCTCTTGATCAAATAGCTCCATTTTTATTAATCTATGATCACTTCCTACACTGTAAATTCCCTCTTCATCAACATCAAATTCTTTAACCATTTTCCTGCTTTTTTCACTAACAAGAAAGTAATCAATAGTAGTAGCCATCTCTCTTTTGAAGTATGTCTTCTTAACTGGTGTTTGTCTTATGTTCACTATTTCTAAATTAAAATCCTCTACTAGTGAGTATAAAAGTTGCCCATTTTTGTTTACTTCTCCTTCCGTTTCTGTCAAATGCGCATTTAAATCTCCTCCCGCAATTTCAGTGATGCCAACACGTGCGAAAAATCCCATGCTGAGGGAATTTTCGACATTGAATGGGATGCGTTATAACTCTCCTATTTGAGCTTTTTCGTCCGTTTTTTCTTTGTTTGTTTGTTTTTCAAGTCCAGAGGCATTGTAGAAGACATTACGTATGGTTTCACACCTTCCTGCATCGAGAGATAGGAGATGATGAGGTCATAATTCTAAAATAGATTCTCTTTTATTAAGCCTATGTTCGTTATTTTTTGGCGGGCTTATTTTTGCACGTAGAAGATTAAACTTTTGCACAAACATTCAGTCAACCGAGTAGTATTTACTAGATTTTTTTCAAATTTTTGCGTTAAACCAGGGGGATCCAGAGGGGCAAAAAGTTGGAAAAAGGGATATTTTTACCAAAAAATCCCTTTCTTCGGGAAGGCTACCCATAGAATTTTATTTCAGTAAATTAAAAACACTTGCGAGTGAGAGCGTGGAGAAAAATTCAGAATGTTTATAGTTCTCCTTGTCTTTCTAAACTGTAATGTTTCCTAACCGGAACTTAATATAGAGGAATAATAATAATAATCCTTCTAAATTTGTAATTTTTGTAAGAAACAAATTAACGGAAGATTTTCTGTCTTTCTTTACTCTGCATATATAGAATGGAGAAATTGTACGCTGTTCTTTTGTTTACTGCAAACGGAAGAAATAGAAGTTGTTCCAGTAAATTGGATCAAACAAGATAGGTGTGCATGGCCGCCATTTAAAGGCACCGATAGAATAAGAAAATGAATTTTGGAACGCCAGGAAGCAGGAAAAGATTGGGATAGGTACCCGGCGAAGATTGTGAGTTTGTACGGTGAGTAATTGAACTGTATTGTATGGTAGGCTACATTCGTATTAGTTTAAATTTTAGTATACTGTATACGCCTGTGTAATATTCTTACTGTTATCAACAAAGTATCTTTCCTCTGGCACCTCCTGTGGTCGGTAGGCTCGCTCAAAGAGTTCAAATTTGAATTTCATTTTTGGCTTTTAGACAACGTTGAACAAAGGACCAGGGAAGAGCTTGGGAAGAGGGATATTGGAAACAAGTCGCATAAAACCTATTCACAAAGTAACACCTCGCCAGGCCCTCAACCAGAGGGGGCAAGGGGGGCTGGCAACCCCTAAAATTTTCGTGGCCCCTCCAGACCTCAATACAAAATGCACAGTTAGATATTTGTAAGAGAATTTTTAATGACTTGCCCCCCCCCCCAAAAAAAAACCTCTGTGGCTGCAACCCACTACTTTGTCATTCAAGACTCAGATACAGGTAAGTAGTTAAACTATTTTGACCTGATGGGGCAACTTTACTGCAAGCCTGTATCTGCGTACTGCATAACAGAAAAGCAAAACGTTACTTTATGAATAGTTTCTGACTTCTTCTGTTTCTTTCTGACTTCTTTTCCTGGCCCCTTGTTCATCCAAAGTTGCCTAAAAGCCAAAAATAGAATTCAAATTCGGACTCTACCGACGAAGGGAGGCTCCATAGGACAAAACGACAGTTAATTTATTTTGTTTTTCGACTTCTATAAGTAGTAGTTCCTGTAGAAGGTGTCCACGATTTTTGGAATACCTTATATATATATATATACGAGTGTGTGTGTGCATGTGTGGGTGGGTGTTGTTAAAGTAGTTTTGGCAATTTCACATAGTCATCTTAGGTAGTTACCAGTTTAAAAAGCATATTCTCTTCACAAATGTTTGAAAGCAGTAAAAAAAAAAAAAGAAAGAAAGAAAGAAAAAGAAAATTAGAAGTGGCTGCGAAAAGCGAAGTTGAGACTAGACGGAAGAAAACAAAGGTTAGTTGTTATAATTTATTAGGCACGTGTATTTTTAAGTTATAAATTTCCACAAAAATTCCAAAGTAGTGAAATGATATTAACATTGTATTAATGAATTGCTCAGAACATCTGGTAGAGAAGGGAAACAGAAGTTTAATGTGCTCTGACAACATTCTCTACGATACAAGCTCTGTTTTTTTGGAATTCCCAAGATATGATATGGATTGATTACCAACAAAGGGGTCATACCAGTACAGGACAGTATTATAGTGACCTTTCGAAAAAGCTTCAAGTCCAAATTCAAGAAAAAGGGCCGCAAATGCTCTCCAGAGGCGCTCTCTACCATCATGACAATGCTCGCGGCCACACTAAGCAGTTGTCATGGCTACTATTCATGTATGCGGCTTTGAACTCCTTCCTCATCCACTCTATTCTCCAGGTCTGGCCTTTCAGACTTCCATTTGTTCCTAATCTAAAAAAGGCTCTAGCAGGGCGACGTTTTGCAAGCGATATTGACGTCATGACAGCCGCGGAGGGGTTTCTGTGTTCACAACCTAAGGAACTTCTTTTAACTGTGATAAGAGTAGTGCAGCACGGTTGGAGCAAGTATGTTGCTGTCCAATGGAATTCTGTTGAAAAATAAATGAATTACCAAATCTGTACATCTTATTGTTTCCTCAACGCTCACCGCAAAATGTTCCCAATCGGGCCCCGTACTACCCAAGGCCGGCCCTGGGTGGGGATATACTCGTACTTACAGTATATATTATTATGATATTCAAGAAAATAATCCCCCTCCTTTAACACATACATATTCTTTCGTTATTACAAAATACGATGGAAAGTCTGTTGCTTGTCCTGAGCGTAATAATAATAATAATAATAATAATAATAATAATAATAATAATAACCCCGACTTGGCAGTGAAACTTGAAACTTGTGTATACGACAATATGATTCATTGTATTGTGTTTGAACAGAATAAAGTATGGAAAGGAAATACATTTTATGGCCCACGGCTGCAAGAAACAAGATTTTTCAGAAAGCCTGAAACTGCCGCTGTTCTTTTTTTTTTTTTTTCAGTATGCTGATGTTAATAGTTAACTAAGGCATTGGTAATACTCACTTTTGTTCCAAATTAGGTTTTGATTTGTTCGTAATTGCGAATTGTAAAGATTTAACGGCCGCCATTTTGAAATTTTTTAATAGATCATTTTGATTTTCACCCAAATAAGGTGTTGCGAATACCCATGTTTTGTAAAATTTGGTTCCGATATGTTGATAATTGTGGGAATTACAAGTTCTTAAAATGTATGGTGTCCACATTCTGGAAAGTCAAGGAAATGTGTTTCAGCCAGGGAAACGAGAAGAAACTGAAAAAAGTCGGGAAAATGCAGATGGGGGCTTCGGGTTAAATTTGATCAATTTTTATTCCTTTATAATTAATTTTAAAATTTTGTTTTCTTTACATTTCAAGTTGATATGAGCAAAAATATACTAATTTTATAAACATAAAATGTACTAATTTCGATATTAGGATCTAACATATCCTAAATTTGATTTTAAAATCCTTGACGTTCCTAAATGTCTTAAGTGCTTTTGAACTTGAAATTATTTTTAACAGACTAAATAACAGTCGTAACTTTTTATGGTGAATCTGTTTTCCACATCACAATGACAACGCTTCTTCCAAGCGTTTATTTTTCTTTGTAATTTGTGGTGGGTGAGGTCAATAAACAGAAGCGAAAATATTTCTTTCTTTGTGTCATTCTGGGAACGTGAAATGTTGATTGATTGATTTTAGTTTTAGCGTCCCTTTCAGCAGCAAGGCTATATGAGACGTGGACCTACTGATTAACGTGGAATCCGAACCACATGAGCTCCCGCCGGGAATCGAACCCGGGTCTCCCACGCCAAAGGCGCGTACGCTAACCGCTTAGCCACGGAGGAGCTCAACGTGAAATGTTGTTGTCACGCTCTACACAATTTCAAATATAGGATCTTTTTAAATACAAATATATTCCATTTTGTTTTAGAAAAGTAAATAGGCTATGCTTTATGCTGTACCAGATTTAAACTAGCATTAACGAGATAACGATTTTTTTTTCATTCCCTATAATAGTTGTTAGTTTAAAGTTGGAATTAAAAAAAATTCTGGAAAGACAAAGTTTGAAGTGCGTAATTACTTACAAAGTGTTAAAATAACTCTCTGAAAAGCACTTCTCTAAAATTCTAATGTACACTTTGTGGGACTTTAAGATCCGAAATCTAAGGATGATATACAAACATTATAATTAGAATGATTTCATGGGGGCTTTGGAGGTTGATTTCTGCAAGAATACTGAATATATTAGATTAATGGAAAGCATGCAGTGTTGCAGCCACTTATGATACGCTTCAGTGGGTACTTTTTTCCTTCCTGGCGGCTCATTTTTATTTGACAGTAGAAAACTTCCAATCTCTTGTTGGTTCGAAACTGTAATTTACGCAAAAAAATGAAATGATTTTTCAAAGGAAAAATTCAAATTGAAATTTACGAATTAAAAGTTTCAAACCATGTCAAACTAAAAATTTTATAACTTGAAATTTTCAAATCAAAATTTTCAAACCAAGAGAAGTTGAAACCAAATTTTAGAACTAGAAAGTTGAAACTAAAATTTTGTTCATAAATCTTTAGTGGAAGAAAATGAATTAAAAGCTACTTTGATTTTGAATGGGGCAAAAATTTTAAGCATGAAAGTGAATCAGCTATCGTTTATTGACTACTTAAATTTCCTGCCAATGGCTTTAGGTAAATTATCCAAGGTATTTCATTTACCAACGACCAAAGGATATTTTCCACACTTTTTAATACTGCTGCAAATCAAACGTATGTGGTGCAGATGAAATGGAAGTGGATGATCGAGAGAAATTTATGACGTGGTACAACGAACACCAGAACGATGCGTTTATTTTCCAAGAAGAATTGGTGAAATTTTGTGTCCAGGACGTCAACGTACTTCGAATGGCTTGTATATCTTTCATGACTTCTTTTGAACAAGAAACTCACGTTAATCCTTTCCAAGAGGATATCACTTTGGCGAGTGCGTGCTATTTAGTATTTCGACGAAATTTCCTAAAACCCAATATTATTATCATTCTTCCTGCACGAGGATACCGCCAAAGAAATGATCAGTCACGAATTGCTTTGCAGTGGCTAGCCTACATGGAAGAAAATGAGGGACATCCAATTCTACATACAGCAAGAGAAATAGAAGTTTGTGTTGCTTGTTTTCATCTGGGCGGCTCCAACAAACATCACGACACTGAACGGGAATATGTGTATGAATTCCATGGTTGTAGGTTCCATGCATTCTGCATTTTCACAACAAACTCGTATGCGTAACTAGGAACAGAAATGTGTAATGTAACATAACCTGCTCATGTTGATTCCATATGTGAAAATGCTCACACTAAAAACTGTGGCCCGGTAGCTCAACGCTTGTCTCTGATGTGTGAAATCCCTGGTTCAATCCGCACGCAAGTAAGTTTATGATATTTTCTCATTTCACCATTTTTTCATCATTTCACTTAGCCTCGAGCGGACGATAAATTCAAAATTTCCTAAACTAGAACCAAGAATCGAACTAGGGACGATTGCAATGACTACAACGTAGTAATCAACACATGTAAGGTATTCATGTTCATCCCTGAGGTATACCTTAAGGAACAAAATGAACCACGAAGTACATATCAAATTTAAGGAAATAATCTTAAATAAACCTCCAAATAATCATATAACGTAATAAGGCCCCAAAATCAATCGTTGATACTCATCAAGGGGAACGATAAAAATAACGTGGGCTATACATACACCCTGTAAGGTAAGAAATAAAGATAACAATCTCCAAAATTTTATACTCATAAAAGGAAACGAAATAAACCCCTCATTGGGACTACCCCATAAAGGCGGAGCATAATAAAACCAAAAAGGCGCGGCGTAACATCACTTGACCTCATGACGTGAACCTGAAGGCGATGCTACGGTGGGCGCAGGGGTATCAATTGTCACCCATCAAAGGGAACAAAAATAAGGTAGGCTATACATACACTCTATAAGGTAAGAAAGGGAATAACTTTCTTCAAATTTTATACCCATAAAAGGGAACAAAATAAACTCATAGGTTGGACTACCCCATAAAGGCGGAGCGTAAAACTCTTTAAACTACATCGGACGGGACGGAAAATTTTAGTGGACACCACACTCCAAGGGACGCAAAAGATAAAATCAGGTACCACAAAATAAGCTATACATACACTGTACTCTATCACAAGGTAACAATCTACAAATTTTATGCCATAAAAGGAAACGAAATACACCATAGGTGGGACTACCAATAAAGGCGGACGGGGCGTGGCCTATGGGCACAAAAGTTAAAATTAAATACCGCAAGGTAAGCTATACATACACCTGTATTCCATCAAAGGGTAACAATTTCCCAAATTTTATGCCATAGAAGGAAACAAAATCTACCCCGCGGTGAAACTACCCCATAAAGAACAAAAAGAAGTGTTTATTGCGGGATTCCGTGCTGATGGTTACTACCAAGATCCCGAGACGTTATAGGAGCACGTCTATGAGCATGCCGACTCTTTTTTATCATGGTTGTAACGTGTGTATTACTACAGGCCGTAATCAACCCATATACGGTAATCCGAAAGACACCACAGAATTCCGTTATGTACTTACGCAACGAAAAAATACAAGACTGCGTGAATTGGGGTACATTGTACATGAAATTTGGGAGTGCGAGTTTAAACGTTCTTGAAACAAAATCCAGCAATGGTGGCATATCTCAAGAATCACCCGTGCATGAACCGCAAGCCCTTAAATCCAAGAGATAGCTTTTTTGGAGGTAGAACCAATTGTGTGAAATTGTACAACCAAGTCGATGAAAAATCAGGAGAAACATAAGATATCTCGATTTGTTTCTTAGTATCCGTTCAGCAATGAGTGTGCTAAATACCCTGTAGGACACCCTAGAATTTATCTACAGGGAGATGAAATATACCACAAATAAGTAAAGTCAACGGTCTAATCAAAATGATGATATTGCCAAGTCGCCACCTTTATTATGGTCTCCTCCCATATCAATGAAATAAGAAATTACTGTTTCAACTGCGTGCTGCTTACGCCGAAGAAATGAAACCAGACCCTACAGCAGCGTGTATGCACAACGATAAGGAGTGATGTATCACTGGAACATGGGTATTGTACGAAATACAAAATACAATAGAATTAGGATATCAACCGGTGGAAATCTTTGAAATTTGGGATTATGACATGGAACAACATGACCCCATCAAGAAAACAGGTGGTTTGTTCACTGAGTACATCAACACGTTTTTAAAATAAAAAATGAAAGCTTCTGGATGGCCAAGTTCATGTGTCACCGAAGACGAGGAAACGAAATTTATATAAACCGTCGTGGAGCGTGAAAGTATTGCTTTGGACCCGTCCAAAATTGAAAATAATCCTGCACAAAGAAGTTTATCTAAGCTTTGTCTTAATATTTTATGGGGCAAGCTATCCCAGCGTGCAAACTTTAGTCAGACCACGATTATTGATTGACCTGAAGAATTTTTGAAAAATTATCTTCCCCCAACATTGAACTCCATCAAATTGTACCCATCAATGACAACATGTTGTATACGTTCTGGGAGTACAATGAACACGTTCCTGTTCAAAATCGAAACACCAATGTCATTTTATGGGCGTTAACAACATGTCAAGTACGTCTGGAACTGTACAAGTACCTGGAAATGTTGCAGGAACGTGTTTTATATTTCGACACTGATTCTGTGATATTTACAGAAAAACCGGGAAGGTCAACCATTGAACCTTACACGTATTTGGGATATTTATCAGATGAGATGGATTCTTACGGACAACGAGCCCACATCAAGACATTTGATAATGGAGGGCCGAAAAACTACAGTTTAGAAATATATAATCCAGACACCAACGTCACTAGCTATATATGCAATATTAGAGGATTTACCTTAAACTACGATGCAGGACAACGTTTAAATTTCAACACCTTAAAAGAAATGATTACGAATGAATACCGTGGATAATTAACCATTACCATCCTCCATAAAATATGGAGGCCCAAAGATCATACTATCGTGACTCGCAAAGAACAAAAAATTTACAGCATCCAGCACACAAAACGTCAACTGACAGAACTCAATTCATATGATACGGTCCCTTACGGGTACGTTAAAAAACGGAAGTTGGAACAAGAAAAAGATGATAAAGGAAAACTATGAATACCCAATGAGGCCATTGTAACATAGTCTTTTTCACTTTCCTTTTCCCCCTTATCATGAATCAGCAACACCAACAAAAAATGCAGTCATCTGGTACCCAGAAGAGTTCATAAAGCAGCAACACTCCCATCAACAGAAGTAAATGCAGTCATCTCGCACCTCGAGGAGGAAGAGCAACTGACCAAAGAAAGGTACATATCCATCTTTAACGAGTAAATTTTATTTCTCTCTTATCACTATTTACTCGTTTTTATTTTTCAGGAAAAATGAAATTCATAAAGTAATCTATTGCTTCTCTTTCTTTACAGAATACGTCTGCAAGTTTCGAGGGTGACACGTTCAATGTATTCATTGATCTAGATTCACCACTTACCATGTTAATAAAAATGTATGAGAAGAGCAAATACCTCTCGTTAAACTACAATAAGTTGAAAAAATGTGTTTTATTATTTCTTGAAACTCCGAACATTCAAATAATGGTAATCCTGAAAATTTGATTTCAGAATTTGAGGTGGAAAAATTTTCCAACATTTGATTTAAATGATTAGCTTAAAAATATTTCGTTAGAAAAATTAATTAAAGAATTTTGATTTAAAATTTTTGTCCAAAATTTGATTTTTAATTGTTTTAGTTAAAAAATTTTCAAAGTTTAGTTCGAGAAAAAAGTTTAATTTGAAAAATTTTAGATATGATTTAAATCGATTAGTTCGGAACTTTTGCTTTTAAAAGTTGGTTTACTTCGAAATTTTTTTGGAATTTTTGTTTCAATAATTTTTCGTTCAAAAACTTTTTTGAAATTTTTGTTTCAATTTTTTGGTTCGAAAAATTCTTGTTTAATTTTTTTGTTTTGAAAAATTTTGTTTTGAAAAAGTGTTTCAAAGTTTTTGGTTCCAAAATTTTTGGTTTGAAATTTTTGTTTCAAAAATTTTGTTTTGATTCGAAAAATTTTTAGTTTTGAAATTCTTTGAACTTTAAAAATTCTTGCACTCAGCGGAACCGTTTTGAAAAGAACCGGAACAGTTACATTTTAATAACCTGGCAACACTGTTTCCACCAATGAAGCGCTTACTGAGCAAGAAACGCTGTGCGTTTAAAAAATCGCTTAAACTCACAACAATGTTTTGTAAGAGTTATAACAATGAAATCTACAAGCGACAAGGAAGGACCCCACTTTCACCTTTGTTAACAATAAATATATCCTTTCAAAGACATACTAATTCAAGGACAAGATTCTAAACACAATCTCCACAAGTTAACATATAAAGTGGGCTGCCTCTCCATCAAGGTAAGAACCGTATTACCCTTAAAAGAACTTAAATAATTAAGGTGGGGGTCAGAGCCCGAAATGGGAACTTCAGTACATTATCATGGTACCAAAAGGGGTAACCATAATTGAAACGAAATTCTAAAATCTCGGTCAAGGGTGGATCACATGACCTCATGATATCATATCATGTGTCATAAAATTTGAATTTCTCGCGCGGGTGTGACTAAGATCATGTGACCTCTATCGGCCAATCAAAATCGAGGTACCAAAGCACTAATTTTGACAGTTAAAGGAAACGAATTTCAAAAATCCCAGGGCCTAAGATCACGTGATATCTATCAGCCAATCAGCATCGTGGTACCAAAGCACAAATCTTACCCTTAAAAGGGAACGAATTTCAAAAGTCCCAGGGCCTAACATCACGTGACATATATCAGCCAATCAAAATCAAAGTATCAAAGCACTCATCTTACCCGTAAAAGTGAACGAATTTCAAAATCCAGGGTTACATGCACAGGACCGACACTGCGGTGGGCCGATATTGCGTAGGATCGACACGGCATAGGATCGACACGGCATACGACCGAAACGGCATAGGATCGACACGGCACAGAACCGAAACGGCATAGGACGACAGCAGAACTTTCATACGATCGAAATAATAAAAAAATACATCATTTGATAATTACGCAATATTAACTAACAATTATTTTCTTAAGGATATATAGGAGAGAACCGTCATACGACCGAAACGGCATAGGAATGAAACGGTGTAGGATCGACACGGAATAGGACCGAAACGGCACATGGCCGACACGGCATAAGACCGAAACGGCGTAGGATGGACACGGCACAGGACCGAAACGGCGTAGGATCAACACGGCACAGGACCGAAACAGCGTACGACCGACATTCTGTTGGGGGGCAACACTTTCTGAATATATCAATATCGCATATCCCTCACCTTGAATTTGGGGATGTAAAAAATTGTAAGGATAAATAATTCTAAACGGTCTATTTTTTAAAATTATATATATATACAAATTGTATAAAAATACTGTTCGTAATATATCCATGTCCCACACTTAATTTTGTGATAAAATTTTTAAAAATGGCCCTAAATAACTCCAAAAGTTAATTCGAGGTTTTCAATACCGAATAAATAATTTTATTTGCTGATGTTTTTACAGTGTTGTAATTTTTTATGTATACTAAGTTGAAGTATGTACATGTAACTGCAATTGTAAAACTGTAGTCTTAGAATTTGCGTTTGGAAATTTGGATTTTTTAAGCGAAGCAATGCAGCTATGTGAAGTTGCCTCCTTTCAAATTTCGATTTGAAATCGGAAGCCAATCGTGTGTTTTTCATTTGTTATTGACTTTTTTGAAGAAAAAATAGTAAAATTCAAATCTTTCTTAAAACATAAAGAGGTGTATACAAAATAAAGTTGGTATATGACCAAATTTATCCTTGTTCCTCCACTTAAAATTTTGATTGAAAACCAAAATCAATCCTTTGATATGCGTATGCTATTAATTATTTTAAGAAAGAATAGTTTGTTTCGAAACATAAAGAGTCTTTTCAAGAGAAATGGGTGATGCAATTTCATATTGTCTCCACTTTAAAATCTCGAATCAAAACCGAAGCTAAGCGTTTCTTATTGGTTGTTTTTAACAGCAAATCGCTTGTTTCGAAAAAACAGAAAGAGAGATTTACAAAATAAATTTAGAATCTGATCAAATTCAATCTGATTCCTTTACTTACAAATTTCGATTCAAGATCAAAATCAATCGTTTGATATGGGTTTGTTGTTGCTGGTTTGGAAGAAAAGTAATTTGATTCGAAAAACATAAGAATATATTTAAGAAATAATGTTGATGAAAGTGATTTGTTTCGGGGTGGGCTGCTTATTTTGAAGAAAAAATCACTTGTTTCAAAACAACCAGTAAAATATCGCACATGACATAGAACAGTGACACAACTCAAAATACGTATTTTTTCAGAAGAGCAAAAAAAAAACTAGTATTACAGTAAGTATTATATTTCGAAAAAAATAGTGTATGAATTGCTTCTAACTTTGTAAATAGTTACAGGTATTGTTACTGGAAACAATAGGTGTTTAGTACACAAAATGCAGTCATCCCAGGGGTGAGAATTTTGATTTGTGTCACTTTTGTTTTTATTTTTCATTTTCATTTTTTGCAAGTTCTGACTATTCTGATGATACACCGTGTAAAAGTGTGTAATGATGACAAGGAGGAAAAGTGACACAAATCGAAGTTTTCGAAGTTTTACAAGAAAACAGTTACTTTAAATTATGGTATAACTTCAAAATAATGATCCAAAAATTAATGTCTTTAAATCAGCTGTCCAATAGAAACTACTAATTGAAAAGTGATGTGTAGAAATCTTTGTAAGCTGGGGAATGTGTTGGGAAGCAAGAAAATCCATTATATCGTACTTTTTGCGATCAGATATTTTCAGTTTATCTGAATACGCTTTTCTCAGTCCGCACGACATTCTTCACTGCCGAGACTTGCGCGTATTCTTCGTGACAACAATTTTTTGGTAATCCGCCTGTTCGTATGAAGTTTTGCTAAAAAAAATCCGTCCGGTGTTTCTTTCTCAACTTCTGCTATTTTAATAACGGCAAATTTTATTTGCTGTTTATCGTAGGTTTTTGAGAAATTATTTCCGTAGTTTTGACAAAGATCCTTAAAGTCAAGGAAGTTTTCATGCGTAGATTCAATTACCTTGTTCGGCTTTCCTTTCTTTTTTGCTCCCTGAATTATTGGCGCATACTGATATGACACATAAATTGGTCCAGATTTTAATGATCTTTTCACTGCTTTTTCGATAACGGCATGAATTACTAAACCACACAAGATCATCTAACTTATGTCACTATTCTCCAAGGACAATAGTCAAAGTTCAGGAAATGGAAAACCGACACATACTGCTCTCTAGCGGCTAAAAATTAAGTTACAAGTGTGAAATTTTTTTACTAGGTAGAGTACAGTATTGCGCTCCTCGCAGTGGCAATAACTCAAAAACGCAAAATGTTGAGTTTGTCACTGTTCTATGTTATGTGCGACATATCTATTTGCAGGATACATTTGGTGGTCAACTTCATACTGTTTTTTTTTCTGCTTTTAAATATCGATTCAATACTCAAGCTAATAACGTGTTTTCTTTTCTTATTGATTGGTTTGAAGAGAAAATAGTTTGTTTTGAAAATTATTAAGAGTCATTTACAAAATAAAGTTGGGTGGGTCAATTTTTCACTGGTATTTCAAATTTCGATTCAAAATCAAACTCAATCATTTATTTTTCGTTCGTTATTGTTTTGAAGAAAAACTGAGAAGCATTAAAGAAATTTTGATAGTAAAGGTGGTCACCTTCACAGGGTCCCTGCACTTCAAATTTCGTTCAAAGCATAAAACGATTAAAATAATAAGAGAAACACAATCAGTACTCTACGCAAATGTTTAGGGGGTTCATGGGCTTCAGGAACATAAGTTTATATAATATCAAGTGTTTATATATATAAACGTGCTAATATGATAAACGTGCTTACTTTTGCATAATACCTTGCTCAAGGGGGGATTCAAAGTCCGAAATCCCTTTCCTTCAGTACGCCACTAAACATCAATTATAAATCATTCGTTATCCAAATTGTACTTGTTGTACTGCTTCAATTCTTAATTTCAAAGTTTAAAATTATATGAGCACTTATTATGCTATTGGAAAATAGCACATATTTTATGACAGCGCCATTAAGTTTCTTGTTTTAACAATTGAAAGAAAGGAAAACGCCAATAAAAGTAATAATAATACCTGACACGAATTCCAATTCGATAGTAAATCATATTTCATTATCTTATTTGAAACTTTGAGAAAATTGAAGCTCTACATCGAATACAAATTGGATAATAAACAATGCTTTATAATTGCTTGATACACTACAAATTGAGAACAAAGCGAGTAATACTGTTTAAAAGAAAGATTGGAAAAAACAAGAATGTTAGGAATGATCTAAAAAATGGATCAAAATATTATGATCTTGGATAATATTAATTTTTGGTTCAGGGGCCACAAAATATTTGAACGGTCTCTAAATCGAGTTTTTCTAGATATGTAGTTCTCCAGTTATGAGTACAAGAAAAATTTCGATTTAATGAAATATTTTTGATTTTTTTAAATAACAGGCCACAAAACTTTTGGACGGTCCCTAAATCGAGTTTCCATATTTTTTACGGAATAAGCTTATCAGACTGCGTTAAGTGATACCTTGGGAGTTCGGTTGCACTATATGTAGTTCTCCATATATAAGGTATACATGAAAATTATTGATTGAAGGAAACATATTGGATTTTTTGAATCAGGAGCTACAAACGTTTGGACGGCCCCTAAATCAAGGTTTCGCATTTCTTTCGGAATAAACACATCATGCTCAGTTAAGTGATAGTTTTGGTTTGGCTACACTATATGTAGTTCTTCAGATATAAGACGTACAAGATTTTTTAAAAGTATTGAATAAAATATATTAGATTTTTTGGATCAAGGGCAACAGAATTTTTGAATGGCCCCTAAATCGAGTTTTCGTATTTTTCAGGCACTAAGCTCATCATACTGAGTTAAGTCATAGTTTAGGTCTGGGTACACTATATGTTTCTCCAGATATAAATCCTACAAGAAATTCATTGCCTGAAATATATTGGATCTTTTGATCCAATAATAGTCCTTCATCCTGCATTTATACATTAGGCAAGTAACGGTATAACGTGTACATTACTTGATACAGTTTGGATTTTATGGTGTGATGTTTAATAATAAATTATTAACAGAATACCCGTTCTTCGCACGGGGAGAATAGTTTCATTTTGAGCATAAAGGGCAATGGAAGCTAAGTATGGTTTTAAACTGCATCGGAAGTGTTACTGTTCGTCTCACTGACCCCAAATACTGTCATCGACACTAATATCGGTATTCTTTTTTATCATTATATATATATATATATATATATATATATATATAGGGTGTAACTTAATTAATGTAGTGAACGTCTGGAGGCGATTCCTGGACTTTGAAGAAGAATTTAAATGAAACGAAGTCTTCAGCGTATCACAATTATAACTTCTAGGCTAATGGTAACGGATGATCAATGAACGGCTTTCTGTTCAACTTAAGAGTGTATAAAAATGAAAAAATAACTTTAATCTAGAGTAGGTTTATAACGACTGTGCATTAGACAGTCAAGGACAAAAGATCATGTATGATGAACCAGAGTATAACGGATTCTTCACATAACAAGAGTGATTCCCACAAATTATGTGAATATAATTTTAGCGAAAGTAAGGTGCATTAAAAAATTTCCTCCCCGTAATGCGGAATATAATAACTACGAGTACAGAAGGAATGAAATTCGACGATACTCAAGGTTGTTGCGCGTGTTGCAGAAGGAAAGAAAGAAATACAATTTCAAACTATTGATTTATTCTGTTTCGCACACAGTAGGATAACTGTGAAATACTCAGAGGTACCTTGTACAGTATTTGTGCAATGCAGTATATGTACACGAGACAGCTGTGAAGTATAACAGTTCACAGTCTGATATTGTCGACCGTTGACCGCATTGCAAAGATGACATCGGCGAAACAAACTTTTCGGCGTTTGGTCAAGCACATCTGAAATTTCGTAGATGATTGCCGCAGATATATTAAATCGAACTACAATTTCTTCGACTGTCGTGGCCGGAGTTGCACACAAAAGGTGTTTCATACGTGAGGAAAAAATCAAGCGACGTGAGGTAGGATGAACGAGGTTGTCATAACACAGGTTTTTGTCTCCCAATCAAACGATCTGGAAATGTTTCATTTAGGTAAGTCAGCATATTCCTGTCAAAATGTGCAGGTGCACTGTCATACTGAAATCACATCCGCTGTCTTATGTTCAAGGGCACATGTTCTATCAATTTTGGGAGAAAATTACGTAAAAATAAAAGATACGTACTCTCACACAGGCAGGCCGGTAATAAACAAGATCCTACCACAAAATTATCCACCATACCACACCAAATTTCTGCTGCTGATCGTTTACTAGAGTTGCATGTGGATTTTTACGCCATACACATGATAGTTTCAAGACGGTCTCTGATCATTCACCAAACGCTGTCTTCAAGTTCAGCTGTCCATATGGTGCGATTTCCTCCGATTTCACGTAGGAGAAGTTGAAGAGACCCCTCTCTCAAAGTCGAATATGGAGGCGTGGAAAAATACAAGGAAAGTTACTTTCTTTTGAGGGCGACGATCACGACATAAACGCCTCGCCTCTGGGCTATTGCCCCTTGCTTCTCCATAAATGATGTGCGTATCTGCCAGCTCGTGGACAGGGTAATCTGCCATTGTGCAGGCGTGTACAAGTTAACACAATCAATTATACTTAAACACCAACGTCTACACTTTTACACGACCATGAATACCTGGACACAACCCTCTACCCTTGAACGCAACAGTTCCCATCCTGTTATACAGCAATTCCATGTGTAACAGTAGAGCATCTGACTATGTATATCACTCACAAGTTGCGTAGATGCCTATTACAACTCAGCCACGGTAATTAATGCCATTCCACAATAAAACTGCAAGACAGCCTTCTGCAAGTCACTCGCAATTGGCACACAAGGGACGATAGTTCCGTAGGTATTCCTCCGTGTAGGTATTTCATACAGCTCCAAGATACATTAGAACGTCGAAAAAAGACTATCCTTTTTTTTATGTAATTTCAACGAGCTTTCTTTTAGAAAATTTCTTCAGCAATGACAAAATCAAAATATAAGTGGTCTACACTAGGATACTATTTTGGTATATTCACAATAGCAATGAAGTTTTTCATAGCTCAGGGAAAACTTGAGATTTTCCAACTCGAGGGAAGGAAAACACGCCATCAAAAGTATTCCTGGGAGAAGATTCACCTAACGGATAAATCAAGTATACTGCTCCAGCGCACTTCTTTGTATCGTTGGGAGACCGGGTATGGTTGTAACACTTTTTACATTTTTATCCATAACTAGACTCCAATTGAAGAAAAATACGTATTTTTGCACGTGATTGGAAGTTTGGACATCCTTCTCTCAAAATACCTAGCAAATATCAGATAATGTAAAGTATTTGCTGAGATATAGTGGAAAAACAAAGCCTATCCAAACGTTACAACCAACCCCGACGTTGAGGTTGGTTGTAACAGTGATTGGGGTTCGTTGTAACGCGCTGTATCTTTTGTAAGTGCATACAATTACTATTACATATATTACAATATTAACACAAAATTAGATTATAAGATCCATATTTAATATGTTCCTCTGTTACAGGTTCAGAGAGTGACATAGAATAAAATTATAGAACTGTATCACTAATGAAAGCACTGTGTTTTTTTACATGTATATATATAACTCTCTCTTCACATTGGAAATATATCTTAGCAGCAAATGGATAGCTAGGTTTACAGTTTACAGTATACATACAATAAAATAGCTAATAGTTTGACGAATGAACAGAATTGTATGATATATTTAGGTTTACTTTGCCTTTTACATATCAGATTTACCTAAAGAGATGTAACCCTAACTAGCCTTGACATATTTCTTTTAACTTAAAAATGTCAACAGATCGTTTGTTATAATAACCATAATATGAAACATAGTACTAGACCCTATGCACATCTACATTTCGACATCTACATCTACTCTAGTACCCTATGCACTTCGACACTCAAATTTACAAAATGAAAACATATTTAGTGTTCAGGTTCGATTCTCGATGAGAAAGCATTGAATATTTTAAGACATTAAGTATGCTCCTCGATTTCCCAGGAAAAACGAGTCGGGGAAAGACGAAGACTAATCAATTGAAGTACTTCGATCACTGAATATCAAAGGATTGGGGGTAAAGTTCTACCTATGCTATGCAAAATAGCTATTCAATACATAACGAAAAGACGAAAATCAATCAATCAATTGGGAAGCTTCGAACGTGATAACTGAAAGGACTCTCATTAAGATCCGATACCCGTCCAAGAGTATGAGCATAGTAACAACGTTCGCTTACGTTCTTCGCAGGAGGGAGTGGAGGGGTTTGGGAGTTCAAATCCATAACGAAAAGACAAAATCAATCAATCAATTGGGAAGCTTCGATCATGATAACTAATAGGACTCTCATCCGTCCAAGAGCATTTAGCTATTCAATACATAACGAAAAGCAAAAATCAATCAATCAATTGGAAAGCTTCGATCATGATAACTGATAGGACTCTGATCCGTCCAAGAGTATGAGCATCCAAGACTATGAAGGCATCCAAGACTATCAGCATAGCAACAGGCTCTTCTCATAAACAAACATTTTCCCACGAACTTCTGTGGTAGCCGTAAAAGGCTATGAACATAACAAATATAGGCAAGTCGAAACTTGCCTCCCAATTCCAGGAAATGATATCCATTTCTAGGAAAACAAGATCAAATTTCGCTGACTCGACCTTCTATACGCCCTCTATTCTACTATAGTACTGTGAGGTTCCCAATTACCATCATCATAATCGCTGTCTCCCGATTCACTCGGAAATGATTGGAAGATCTCAAAAAAACGTCGTTTGTTATTTTAAAACTGCAAAGAAAAAAATATTTTAATAATAAGACGCTGGTAATTTACAACATTCGGTGAAAAGATAAACGTTTATTTTTTTCATTCATTTCAAAAAACACGTACTATATCATTTGTGTTTCAAAGCAAAATATACTTTCCAAATGTTTTGTGTTAGTAATATTATTACTTTTTGAATTACCTTTCATTTTATTTTTCATGCATTTATTGTCTTAACGTTTAATTAGAAATTGTCAGAGTCAGTGGCGTAGCACACTTTTGCGGGCCCTCCCGCAAAGTATAGAGAAGGGGCCCCACTTGTAAAGCCGACACAAGTAAGGTGGAAGTTCTACTTCTTTAAAACTTTATTCATCGCAAGACTTCAGGGCCCCTATACATCGGGGCCCCCCCGCACTGCGGGGGTTGCGGGGGCAGCTGCTACGCCACTGGTCAGAGTCAATGCGAACATGGTGTATGAACTTCTTTCCGGGGCATAAATCCTCCGCAACAGACCATATCCTGAAATCAACTACTAGTTTCATAAAATCTCGTACACTTACTCAGATGCAGAGCGCATTCATAATTTTGGGGGAGGAGGATCCAAGGTTGAAATCTTACAGATTTACATCTAATTCTATGGAAATGTGTAATTATTGCCGAGCAAAAACCGTAATATTTTAGGATTCGGGAGATTTTGGGGTGCTGGTGCCCCTCACCCACCCGAACCCGGTGCTGTCCCCTTCCCTCTACTGTGAATGTACCCTGTTCAGATATATTTGCATGAAGTTATACTATACATAACAAAGCCCAGAAGCCTTCTGACGAGAGTTTTCTCTGACAAAAAAATGTTAAAAAAAAGGCATAATATGAATATTTATATTGTTTCTTAGCCATAATAGCCCCGACTGTATGAAAGCCTAGTTATATTTAATTTTCCTACGGTTATTTTCTCAAAACTACTAGAGTAATAAATAAAAAACTGGCTGACGCAGTAATGCCTAATGTCTGTCTCAGTGGACACAACAGAAAAACCTTTCACTCTATTATTGCATGAGGTCCATCTCATGGGACACATTGAAAACAGCCCCTTACGCCACATATATAGCAATATTTCATAAACTACATACTAGTCCTACTCTTAAATTATTGTTAGTAAATAAAAAATACATACCTCTCTACTAGTTCCTCCGTAGAAGATATTCGGTGCAATTTCTTTGTTTTCTTACCACTCGTTTGTCTTCTGTTTGTTCCTGCCCAAGTGGAAAGAAACTGACTAGTTCTTGCGGCTGCCAACAGGTGACGAAAAATTACACCGGAAAACAAGAGAAAGAAGTCTAGCGACAAAGAACAACCCCAAGCGCCATGAATTGCAGCACCTACGTAAGAAAAATATCAGCCAAGCAGATGCGTGCACTAGAGTCTGCTGTATGCACGAGATGGATAAAGAAGAATAAAAGTGATTAGTTTTTTCATTTATACTGAACAGGGTAGTAGTAAATTTAGTGGGGTTTATAACAAAAATATAGTGGAAATGAAATCTTTTATTTACAAATATACTTGTGTTTTGTGTTCGTTTAATACAATTGAATACGATAGGATCTTTGATATAGGATATGATAACAAAATCCTATCATATTTTCCTTGTATACTATAGGTATAATTATTATAATAAAAAATGAATTCACATGCTTAGTTAAATGAAACAAAAACGTTTGTATTTGAATTCATTATTATAGAACTCTGTTTTAAGTATGATAGACCATTTGTTACTTGTTAAGAAAACATTAAAATTTGAAACAAAGTTCTATCATAAAAATAATAATACAAAGATACTTGTTTTAATTTACAAAAGAATAACTTAAGTAAGTACTTGAATTCATTATTATTCTTTAGTTACATGATTACATAATTGAATTAAATAACACTTTTGGATTTATTTTTAAATAGTATGAACTTATTTAACCCCACAATCACACCGTGGGGTCACCGGCGACCCCAGTGCATATGAAATGCGTTCTGCGTCAGCGCCGTTGTGAGAGGGAAACAGAACATTTCATCTAGCTTCAGTTCGGAGCATGCTGTTGACACTGCAAGTTGCATTGTTGTGTTGGTGCGGAAAGTTCTGTGTTATTTTGAGTGCTCTGGTCATATATGACCCCACGGTGTGATTAATGAAACATAGTTTGTTTTGAATAGCCATATAACAAATCATTTTCTAGTGGGCGATTTTTTACGAATGGCAATCAAGGAAGTTTTCTAACCAGGAAGATATTGTACACATTTTAGAAGTATCAGATGATGATCTGTCCGATGCTGATGAACTGTTAAGTGAAAATGAGGATAACGAAGAGCAGGATGATCAATCGGAGGATGAATTTGAAGCTGATGTTGATAACGATGATGTTGCCGACTTGTTACAACTTAAAGTCATTTATGGGAAGAATGGCAGTAAGTGGTGCACTAAACCCTTCCACCAAAAATCCACTAGAACGTTGAAAAAAATCATTGTTATTCATCTCCCAGGGCCCAAGAAGGAAGCGAAACAAAGAACCGATGCAAAGGACATTTGGCTACTGTTTTTTTCAGATGACATTTTGAACACAATTGTGATTTTTACCAATGAAGAAATAGAAAGACAAAAGTGTGTCTTCAAATCAGATCAGAGTTATCTATCCCCCACTGACAAAATTGAATTGTGTGCCTTATTTGGTTTGCTTTATCTAGCCGGTGTTCTAAAAAATTCTCACCTGACAGTAAGTGATATGTGGTCTGAAGCGTTTGGTCCACCTGCATTTAGGAGCACTATGTCAAGAAATACATTTGAATTTCTCATAAACTGCTTGCGCTTTGACGATAAAGCTACAAGGGACCAAAGGAAATCTGTAGACAAATTCGCTGCCATCCGTGAAGTGTGGGATATCTGTGTGCTTCACCGCTCTGAATATTATACTCCTTCAGAATATGTCACGATAGATGAACAATTATTGGGTTCAGGGGTAGATGCCCTTTCAAAATGTACATTCCCAGCAAGCCCGATAAATATGGAATAAAAGTTATTATGATGTGTGACGCCAAAACATCATATATGTGTGCAGCAAAACCATATATTGGAAAAGAGAGAAGAGACTCACAGCTTGCAATTCCAACTGAATATGTGTTGAATTTCACACAATCCATCCATCACACAAACAGAAATGTAACTATGGACAACTGGTTTAGTTCATGTGAGGTAGCTGACAAGCTCTTGGAAAAAGGACTCACCATGGTTGGCACTATGATGAAGAACAAACCAGAATTTCCACCATGTGTAACTGAAACAAAAGGGAAACCAGTTTATTCCTCATTGTTTCTTTTTCAGGAAAACAAAAACGCTGCCTCCTTTGTACGAAGAAAAAACAAGTGCGTAGTTCTGATATCGTCTATGCATAATCAAGCTGACACAGACAATGAGACGCAGAAACCAGAAATAATCTTATTCTACAACCAAGCTAAAGGAGGCGTGGATCAATTTGATCAATACTGTCATTCGAAAACAGTTGCCAGGAAGACACGTAGGTGGCCACTCAGAGTTTTTTATGGTATGTTAGATGCAGCGGCACTAAATAGCTTCGTTATCTTCAGGTGCAATTCGGGATTTAGTTTGACATTGAAGAAGCGTTCTGATTTCTTGAAGGTTCTTGCATTGGCACTCTGTGAAGAGCACACGAAAAGAAGAGCAAATAACGAGAGGTTGCCAAAACAGCTAAGGAACAATATTCGTCATGTTCTTGGCATCGAAGAGGAATCGGTACAAAGTGTGACACCAGTTGGACGACCAGGTATATGTGCTTTCTGTAGCCGGAAGAAAAACAGAGAAGGAGTAGCAGTGTGTTACTTGTGTAAGAGAAGTGTGTGTGCTGAACACCGACACAACATTTGCGAGAAATGCAAAATGTAAACAATGGTAAACAATGAAAACTGCTTCATTTATGTCCATGTAAAACAATGAAAATATCAAACAATTGAAACCCAATGAAAACATTTAATATTGTTATAATGTAGAACTCGTGTATTTTAGACTAATTGGATAACCGGTAAAGAAACGAATTACGTCAACACATAAAATGTGATACGTGAAATATATAAGATTATATAACCTAATAAACCTAACCTAAACTCATTTAACCTTACTTAACCTAATCCAATACATATAGATATAATCTAACATATATACATAATCTACATAAACATATATAATCTAACAAACCACACATTATCTACCCTAAGTTAACCTAACCTAATATTATCTAATCTAACATAATATAACCGTATCTAGTCTAATAAAACGACTCTCCAGACTGGGGTCGTATATGACCCCACGGTGTGATACATTCACCGTGATAAAAGCACGGTGTGGTTGTAGGGTTAATTCAATGAGTTTAAAAACGTACAAAACATGATTATGATGTATTTATTTAATTACATAATTTATCATAAAACATTTATTAGGAAACAGAAGAAAATAAATAATTTTTCAAAGACAAAAAGTAGAATAAAAGCTCTTTATAGACAATGATAATATTTATACAAGAAAAAATGATGGTAAGTATAGTATACCTTTTTAAAACACAGTTCGTCACTTTACACACATCCTGTAATAATATTCGTTTATATTGATAATGACTCCACACACACACAGCTCACACTATTTTCGTAGCTAGAAGCCATACTGTATCATGTTGATGATCATACCCATTTTACACACACATCATAGTAATATTCTTTCATATTGATAAAGATGACTTTATACGCAGTTCACACTAATTTTCATATTGATGATGATGATGATGATGATGAAACGTAGCTAGAAGTCATACTGTACAGTGATGCTGCTTATACAATAACTCAAGATCTTTTATTCTTTGAAATGAAAAAATTGAAAAAAATAACTTTAAAATTTATCTTATCTATAATCATGAACAAATAAAAACGATAATAATGATAAGTATATAAAACAAACGAAGAAAAAGACGAAGAAGAAATGAGAATATGTATACAAAACATGTTTTAACAAAGAAGGAGAAATGATTACCTGCGGTAATATATAGAATTTAAAGTTTATTTCATTGATAATAATATTGAACAAATAAAGAAACAAGAATAAGTATCCAAAACAAACGAAGAAGAAATAAGAGAGATGATATTGAAGACATGATAATATACAAAAAAGGATGAGAAGATGGAGAAATGATTACCTGTAGTAATAGAATAATCAAAGATCATTTTTTCGGACGTGGATGAGAAGGTGTAATGAAAATGGATTAAGGACTTTCCTTTAGCTTTAAAGCATAGGAATACGTATGAATAATGTCCACATAAGGACGATTTCTCACTTCGAATTTGTTTATTATTGAATTTATAAGAGAGGAAATTTCTACGTAGAAACTGAATATGTTGCATTACATATGAAGGAAATCCAAATGAATTGAAGTAGTCGGCACTTCCATCAGTATTAATATATACGGATACCTAATGGGTGCCAATTTTACTCGCAGGATCTGTATTTATGAAGATAGCTGCAGGCAATAGAACATGTGATGGTAATTCGTTGGCTGCAAATACACAACGTAATGATTTTGAAATAAAGAATTGGTTTCAAGTGCATGCAATTATTCTATTGTATAGGACATCATGTACAAAAATGCAGACATGTATATATATGGTGTACTATTTAAATAATAAAAATGTACCTTTAAAAATCCATGATGATGTTCCTCTGGTGATCCACTTCTAAGAGAGACTGGAACTCGCCATATATGATGCATGAAACAGGTGCTGGTAGAGGGTTCTTAAAATGAACTTACAGCCGAACACATCCTTGTTTAATTAGATTCCAATGCTGTACAGCGCGGCACGTCCATCTTGCGTAATGTCGAAAACAAAGTTAGTGTATCCTTGAAGAAAGTCAAGGTGAGGAATGTTGTTGCCATGATTGGAAAAGAGAATACATGATGCACAAAATGATATGTGATATGAAGAAACATATAGGTTGTTTTCAAAATTCGGTTGTAAAGGTTTTCAAGGTACAGGTTTTCCATCAATGTATAATGAGAGGAAGTTGATGTCAAAATGTTTGAAATGAAATTGATTTGAAGTTATTGTTCCTCTATAGGCATCATTTTGAGTAAGCGCCACAATCACTCGAGTTGGTAATACTCCCATAAATAAATTATCGATTGTTTTTAATTGAAAATCCTTTGGAATGACAGATGACTTCATTTGTACTCTTGTGAGAGGATATTTGTCGGCTATTGATTGTAGAAGCTTGTTGTGTTAGTTTTATTGTAGGACTAACATCAATCTTTTTAATATGTAAAGCATAGTCTAAAATATTCACTTTAGCCTCAACAGACAAATCACTAGCAATGAGACAAAAGTTTAGTTTTGCAGGAATTAACTTGATCCGTAATTCTACTCCTTGGATTAAAAATTTATCCTGATTAAAAATATCACAATAAAGGTGTCCAAGCATGTTGAATTTTGTACTCCTTTTTGTTAATTCATAGCGTTGTTGAAATCCCTTATTGCAACTAGATGTTACATCCATATTTTCAGCAATATCTTGAAACCATATTGTAAACTTAAGATGAGTGTTTTTAGCAGAATCATCATAATTTAACCTTTTTTCAATGTATGATCGGTATCGATGATTATGAGATGGAAATGAAATCAGTTTGCTATTTAAATACACTTCCACTTCAGTGAACATAGAATTTCAAGTCTATAATAGGAGCCACAGCTTTCTCACTTTGACCAAATGCTGATTCATCAGGCTTAACGATTTGAGCTTCAATGTAAAGGAAAGTATGTGGCAGATATATGTATTCATCACTTGTTCCTGGGATAATTAATTTTAGAGGTGCATTATCAGCTAGTGAACTGATTGATTTATATGTAACATGATTATCCAATACACTGGTTTGAGTTGGTTTTTCACAAAAATATCTAGTTCATTTTTATACACTCGCAGGATTGATGATGTAAGAAAGCCATGATGATGAATGTTGAATCAAAGATGTCGTCTGGTAATTTTCTCTTCTTATAAGACTGATTTTTCTTTGCTTTCTGTGCTCGTTTCTCCTTGCCCTTCTTTTTCTTCCGCTTGATGATGTGTAATAATGAAGGGTTAAGGATGATATGGTGTGTAATTATTCTTTCCTTTCGATGATATCCAAATCCTAGCATTTATTTAAGTTTATTTTTTAGCTTTTTCTTGCAAACTAGACCTCGCTTCCCCCATTTGTTCCGAAAGGATTCGTTGAAAAGTATTTGTGAATGATGGCGTCATTAATAATTTTCCCTCCAGATTTCAATAATTCTTTTCCAGTAGTTTAAGCTCTTTGTTTTATTAATGGCATGACAGAACGAAATAGTCCTCCAAGGAAAATTCCTATACCTTGTCCAACTTGGTAAGGTGATTCAACATAAACGTTTCCAGTTCCAGAAGGTGCCTGTTTTCGATAATATTGTAAGTATGGATTATTCATAATTGTTGATGTTACACTGGTCGAAAATGCAGTTTAACGCATACCGTTCTGAAAGCGAAACGCCAGTGGAGAGCCTGTACTATCTCTTATATCTATTTTGATGTGTTCAAAATGCTTCTCTATAGGTACATACTATGGAGAATTAAAAATTTCTATAGCACTTCTTCTAAATGTATGATTCACAGGATTCATATTTATGATACATAATAATGGTGCTACTGTATCTAAAACAAACACGGATTGAATTTTTATCACAATATACATATATTGTAGAGGGAAGTCTTAAACGTAAATTTTGAACCCTTTTGCTTTGTTGCATATCCTTTAAGTCAACGTTTGGATCAAATCCCAACATCCCACTAACACTTGGTGAGAATGCAACGTCCACATCTGTTTTAATGCAGACGTCGTATAAAACATGTATTACTTTCACGAATGTAGGAAATATGTAAATTTGTGAATCTGTTGTGCGTATTAATTACCTCTATCAACTCTGAAATATCTGTATAATAACGTACATTAATAATTAAAACTTCCATTCATCACTGTTTGCAGGTTTGTAAAAAAAAAATATTTTGTTCTTTAATATTTAATATTGAATTAGGATAATGAATCTCAACAACAGCCACTTTTCAGGGAATTCCATTCTTTGATTATGTTTAGTAGTGTATGTTGTTATGGTATTGTCAGGAAAATAGTCCATAGAACTATTACTGGGAAGCGTATTCGGCCGCATTTCATTATTCTTTTTGTTTTTTATCTTGCAACGCTGGATGATTGATAGTTTTTTATAAGTCTCAATGTGGCGTGTGTGACTGCATAGTGTGTAGTTGCTTAGCAATTATTGTATTTAGTTGTGTGTTTACAATATAATAAATAGTATATTGTACAACAAACTTTGTGTTCAAAATAATACAGTCCACGAACATTAAATTGGTCCTTACTGACCGGATTTTGTTCCAGTTGTGCATGTGATGTGTGTGGTTTGCGAACTTGTGGCGCAGTATTTTCATTTTGCAGTGCATTGTCAAAGTGGTGCAGAGTTATAACAATGGAAGAACTCATAGGTAAGTAAACTGTACTTAAACGTGAAGTGACAAGGTTGACACATAAAGTGAACGAGAATAAAGACAAGCCTAACTTCAGTATCAAGCTGTACACTGAACGTGCTACGCAATTACATGGCGATTGCACAGAGCTCATTACAAAGTTCATTTCTGTGGGTGGTGAAAGTGAGTTTGCAACATATGACGGAGAATTTAATGAAGTTCAAAATAAGTTAGACTCTGTCTTAGAAATTTTGTACAATATGTAGTCACCTAATACTGAACAGGTAAATACATCTAATAAACAGTGCACAGATGTGAAGTTGCCAGACTTAGAACTTCCTACATTTTGTTTTAGAGTGCAGGATTGACTATCGTTTCGTGACTTATTTGTTGCTGCTGTTGCTAACAATCGGTTAGGAAATGCTCAAATGTTGCAGTATTTGAAGACAGCTGTATCAGGGGAGCGTGCTGTATTGTTGCAGTCTATTTCCATATGTGATGATAACTATAAACTAGCATGGGAGTTACTTAAATCAAGATATGAAAATGTAAGAGAGCTAGCAAATCATATTTTGAGCAACTTCGTTACTCAACCAGCTGTGAAGAATGAGTTATCAGGTGAGTTACGAAGATTGGTTGACAATAGTATTCAGTGTGTTTGTGAACTTAAAGCCTTGGGCTTTCCAGTGGAACATTGGGATGTGATTTTAATTTACCATGTGTGTGAGAAGCTAGATAAGAACACCAGAAAACATTGGGAGCTTTCATTGAAGAAAAACGAACAACCAACTTTCGACCAGCTGAAAGACTTCATATTACAACGTGCCAAAGCGTTAGCTTTAGTGAGTGCAAGGTCACCGGCAGACACGTCTGCTTTAAAACCAAACAAAAGATGCAACACGTTAGTGCATCATTCAAGTCCAATTGAGTCGTGTATCATGTGTAAAAATAACCACAAGCTATATAAGTGTCAAGAGTTTATAAATATGTCAGTGAATGATAGGCATAGTTTTGTGAAAAAGAATTCGCTTTGTTTCAATTGTTTGACCTTAAATTGTTCCGTAAATAAGTGTAATGTGAAGCAGGGTGGCCACACTTGCAACAAAAAACACCATACTTTATTGCATTTTGAAGAAATGGATAAAGCAGATCACGTAAATTGTTCTCATTCTATAAATCAAAAACTAATTCCTCAGATGTTGTTGTCCACCGCTGTCATAAATATCAAAGATAATGCAAAAAAGTTGATCCAGTTTCGTGCTCTTATCGACTGTGGCAGTGAATTATCGTTTGTAACTGAACGTTGCGTCCAGAAATTACGCTTAAGTAAAGAGAAAATAAACATGAGCATATCAGGTGTTACTGGTTCTAACGTTGGTAATTCTCATGCAATAGTTCATTTGTGTTTTCAGTCATTGTACAGTAATAATAATATTCATACTAAATCAATAGTAGTCCCAAGAATCACAAGTAACTTACCCAGAGTAACTATTCAAAATATAGGTAATTGGGAAATTGTGAAACAAGTAAACTTAGCAGATCCACAGTTTAATAAAAGCGGCCCTATTGATGTCTTGAAAGGTGCTGATGTTTTCTATTATTGTTGCTCAGTGGGAGACACGTAGGTACGAATGGAGCTCCGTCTGCCATTGAAACGGTGTTAGGTTGGGTATTGTGTGGTCAGATTAACTTAACGAATAACACATCAAGTATTCTGTCATATTTTGTTTCTGTTGATCTCAATAAAACATTGCAAAGATTCTGGGAAGTAGAGGAGTTGCCAACTGTACAACATTTATCCGTTGAAGAGCAAAAATGTGAACAGTATTTTGCTGAAACTTACAAACGTGATGTTGATGGCAAATATATTGTAAAATTGCCTTTTAAAAAAACGTTGAGCCTCTAGGTATATCACGGGACACAGCAGTAAAGCGATTATGCCAGATGGAACGTAAGTTACAGAAAGATCCTGATTTATGTAAACAATATTGTGATTTCATGAAGGAGTACTTAGACTTAGGTCACATGGAAAAAACGCCTTATGTAGAATTTGATAAGCTTGTATCTGAATCTTATTATCTGCCAGATCATTGTGTCTTAAATGAAAGTAGTTCTACCACTAAATTGCGAGTTGTATTTGATGGTAATGCTAAAACTAGCAATGGAATATCTCTCAATGACAACTTAATGGTAGGTCCAGAATTACAAGATGATATTATCCCATTAATATTAAAGTTCAGAACTCATCCAATTGCATTGTTTGCTGATATAGCAAAAATGTACAGACAAGTTAAGGTAGATCAAACTGATTCTGATTACCAGAGAATAGTGTGGAGAGAAACAGTTGACCAACCTATTAGTGATTTTAGATTGTTAACTGTTAGTTATGGAACCAGTTTGGCTCCATATGTGGCTGTAAAGTGTTTGCAACATTTAGTTGTAGATGAAGGTCATTGCTATCCCAGAGCTACAGAATTAGTCATGAACAATTTCTTTGTTGATAATTTAGTTTCAGGAGCAGCTGATAGTAGTGAGGCAATGGTATTGTACTCAGAACTAACAGCATTATTACACAAAGGTGTTTTCGCATTAAGAAAATGGTCTACTAAGGACAGGAATGTGTTAAATAGTATACCTTCTCACTTAAGAGAAACTCACTCTTTAATTTGTTTTAATGAAGATGAGAATGTAAAAGCTTTAGGTATACAGTGGAATCCATCAAGTTATTCATTTTCATTTTCTATTGTATTTCCCACTTATAAGTCAGTAATTACAAAACGAATCTTAATATCCGATATTGCAAAATTGTATGATCCGCTTGGTTGGTTATCTCCAGTATCCACTGTTGCAAAATTGTTGCTACAATCATTATGGAAATTAAAAATTGAATGGGATGACGTACTTCCGAATGATGTTGTTCGCTCGTGGGAAGCATATTGTCAAGAATTGCCATTGTTGAGACAGATTAAGATCAAAAGGTGTATTTCTTCTGAAAATATTGTAAAATATGATCTAATTAGGTTCTCAGATGCTAATAAAATGGCGTATGCTGCAGTAGCATATGTACGTTGTATAGATACACTTGGAAATGTGCAAGTATACCTGATTGCTGCAAAGACCAAATATGCCCCTATAAAGCAAATACCAATACCTAGGTTAGAATTGTGTGCTGCAGTATTGTTATGTAGAGTAGTCAATACGGTCATTAAGGCAATGTTAATCAAGTTTGAACAGGTTGTCTGTTACACAGATTCTACTATTGTGTTAGCATGGCTTTCTTCATGTCCGAGTAAATGGAAAACATTTGTGGCTAACCGAGTATATGAGATTCAACAATCACTTTTTATTAAATTGGTTCACACATCGAGCAAAGACAACCCAGCTGATTGTAGTTCTCGTGGTTTGAATCCGTCACAATTAGTCTTATTCACTATGGTGGAATGGGCCAAAGTGGTTGATGGAATCAGAGTTACCTACTGTAAATATTAATTGCAAAAATCCAGATTCTGTTCAATGTGAGCAAAAGTCTTCAACTGTTAACATGCACATTAAGGTTGACTATACAATAGTAGATAAATTTTCATCATTATCTAAGTTAGTTCGTTTTACTGCTTGGTGTAAAAGATTTATTAGAAATAGTAAAAGTAAACAGGTGAAACGTAATATTTTACAGTAATTAGAATTCTGGCTGTATACGCTAACTTGAAAAGCGCTATTTACGCTAGTTCGATTCTCTTTGTTCATAACTGACGTTAAGAAAAAGGAAAAAGAAAAGAAAAAAATATTGGGTCGCCGATAAATTCCTTTCTTACTATTATAGACCAGTGAGCACAACGCTATTTAACTCCAGACTCTTGCACACTAATGGCATCGTCAGTACGGAGAAAGATAAAAAAAATCATTTCAGAACAACACCACATACCTTACAATCGTGTTTATTTAACTCTCTTGTAAATAACGTATAATATTGAAAATATCATTAATATTAGTGATCATGGACAGCTAGATTCAATTGTCAGAAAAAAATCATATGTATTCAGTCTTTAAAGATTCCAGAAAAATTCTAGCGCCAACACAACTAAAAGATGAGTAACGACAATATTTGAACGTTATCCTTAGTAACAGTAGAAGAGGTTGTTTCCATTCCTCGACCAAATAATAGGACATAATCTTCGGTAGGCTGCATTACAACGAGTGAAGGGAAATTACAAAATTACATTACTGTTTACAAAACATCTCACCGCAGAAGGAGTAAACATGTGGCTGTGTCGACTAACCTTCCTCCCTAAACACATAACTTTTCCACTACTCTCCGCAACCAACTGTTAAGAGGGCATTTCCCTCCACATAACTTACAATTTAACAGCGGCGGTAATAATAATACATACTGCAGAAACATTATAGGAAGTACAAGACCAACCAGTAAATTAGACTCTACCCCTGACACCATCACATCAAAGTGTGAGTAATATCGCAATGCCCACCGTCTTCGACGCGTCCTACTGAACTAATAAGTAGCATTATAGCTGGAGATATGACATGAAGACAACTGGAGGATTTACATATATTTTTGTTGTGTGGCAACTCAATACTTAGATTATAAACCATATATATATATATATATATATATATATATATATATATATATATATATATATATATATATATATTGTAATAACCAATATGGAGTGTCCACTACCGGACAAACATGAGCTAGCCATCGCTAATCAAGCTTTTACTTCACCAAACATAGTACTTGTAAATAGACAATACGGAGTGCCCACTACTGGACGAACGTAAGCTAGATGGTAGTTTGTACATCTACGCAACTCGAGAAATGATTCCATTCAAAGCAAGAGAGAAACGGTGTTGATATCAGACTACCCCGTCGGCGTATAATTCGACTTACTGGATAGAGACTCACTTTCGTTTATTCAAACATGTTACGGACAAGATTTACTTTAGACGATATTATAGACATTGTAGATTCGACATACATGTAATACGTAAGTTCACTAAGTAACCAATGATTGGAATATGTATATTGTTTTTGCTTTATAAAACAATTTGAGACAATAGAATAAACACACGACAGTGATAATACAACACTGAATATTATAAACAGAAAGAACTTGGACGAATTATATGAACAGTGGACAATTCTTTAGTTCCAGGACGACATTACTCCTTCTGTAGATTGAGGTAGAAGAAAATAGTGAAACAGAGTCACCTGAAACGGAGACCAAAGCTCACCCAACCTTTTGACGCTTACTAGCAGACAATACCGGCACCCCAAGCCAGTTCCAAGGGCTCAGTTCGGGCAGCATCTTCGGGTGGCAACCGGTTCCAACGACTTCTCAGGCATCTCACCACGTAGTAGCCGTAATCATAACCACAGATAGAAGTTTCACTGAATGACACACTCAGGTCCCACAGAAGCAGGTAGAATCAGCCGGCAAGTAACAAAGGATGGAGTCCCAAATTAAGGAAGGGCGGTGGACGGAGAGTCACTACATCAAGAAGAAGAGGCCATACACAAGATCAAACTTGATCCAAGAGACAGTTCTTGGTGGGACTATCGGACTTCCATTTACAACACAGCAAACGATTAACGAATATCAAGCCAATCCCAGTAGTGTCCGGAGCGAGCACGAGTTGAATGTTCGTAGGTGAGTTATTGTAATTCACTACACGTACACTGAATCCATTGTTACTACTCGGTCATAGCATCTTTATTAAAGGGTTTGCAATAGGAAAACAATCACTTACTGCACGACACGCAATAATTCATGTCCAAAGACAGAACGAAGAACTACGCCTCCATTCTCACTCCCACCATGTTTTTTTGTGCAAAGAGCTGAGACAAAGGGAGCACGCTTCTGCATCCCGCTCGCTCTCTGATTGGTCGCTCCTTACTACGCATTAGATCGTAATACCGAAACGACAACTTTAATATTAGAATATATATAACTAAATAAAAATAGAATTTACAGAAATCAATGTTTATATATGTACGTTTATAATAAATCCCTCCGTTTAAACGAAACATAAATTTTCAAATTATTTCAAGCAGTCAGCGCTATCTTCTGAAACTGAAAGATATCCGCTCGACGCAAACCATAGACACACAAAGAAAAATAGCATACTCCGATTACATACACTAGTCCAATTGTCGACCATCTTGAATCCTTCATGAGGGTCGAGAATTGAGAAAATATAAAAGAAAATAACACTAACTAAGAGCTGATTAAACATCTCCACAAATAGTCTCTTTGAGAAAATGTAACGCTCAAAGAGGAACGTTACACAGGAGTTAAGATGTAGTGGACCACTGACTACAAAGGAGTTGTCAAATGCATTAATGCATTGGATAAAACAAGGTCAAGAAAATGAATATCCACTTGGATTAAAATACTTACGTATGAAAAAACCTTTGCCTTATAATAGCCTTATAACTATTGTGTTTAAATCCATTTCTTGATGAAAATGATGTCATGAGAGTTGGAGGTCGCTTGCAAAATGCTAGTGTAACATATGATTTCAAATATCCTATCTTACTTCCAAAACATGCTAGAATTACAGACCTTTTTGTAAAATCTGAACATATAAAGCATCTTCATGCAGGTGCACAGTTACTTTTATCTGTTTTGCAACAAAAGTTTTGGATTGTTGGTGGTCGTGACTTTGTAAGGAAAATTGTAAAAAGTTGTCTAATATGTCACAAACAGTCAAGTGTAACAGCCTCTCAGTTAATGGGTCAACTTCCTGTTCGTAGAGTAACACCAACTCGTCCATTTTTGCATTGCGGTTTAGATTATGCTGGTCCACTAATGTCAAAAAATATGAAAAGTCGAAATTCAAAATTGTTCAAAGGTTACGTAGCACTTTTCATTTGTTTCAGTGTCAAAGCAATCCATTTAAAATTGGTAAGTGATGCTTCAACAGAGTCATTTATTGCAGCTTTGAAACGGTTTATAGCTAGAAGGGGAAAACCTACTGATATTTATAGTGATTGTGGTTCAAATTTCATAGGTGCAAACAGAGAATTAAAATCTTTACTGAAACTTGTAACGAATGGTGATTCGAAAGAGTCTGTATGTAATTACCTCCGTATGCAATCTATAAATTGGCATTTTAATCCACCATCCTCCCTCACTTTGGAGGCATATGGGAAGCTGGTGTAAAGTCTGTCAAGTACCACTTGAGACGTGTAGTTGGTAACACTATACTCACGTTTGAAGAAATGTATACAGTTTTGTTTCATATTGAAGCATGTTTAAATTCTAGATTATTAACTGCTCTATGTTCTGATCCTAATGACTATCAGGTATTAACTCCTGGTCATTTCTTAATTCACGATGCAATAGTAGCAATACCTGAACCAAATTTGTGTGAATTAAAAATAAATCATTTGTCACGCTGGCAATTAACTCAAAGATTGGTCCAACATTTTTGGAACCGTTGGCAAACAGAATATTTGTCTTGCCTGCAACAAAGGCCAAAATGGTGGTGTAAACGTGCTAATATCAAGGTCAATGATTTAATCAAGGAAGATAAGACATATCCTCAACATTGGAATTTAGAAAGAGTAGTTGCTGTTCATCCTGGTGTAGATAATATTGTTAGAACTGTTACTATTAAAAGTAACAAAGGTGTCTTCAAACAACCAATTGTAAAAAGTTCTCCTCTTCCATTTAATGAAGAATGTGTAGTGTAGAGTAATCTGTAGAATAATATGTACTGTTGAAATATTTCAAGGTGGGCGGTATGTTCGGTCGCATTTCATTATTCTTTTGTTTTGTATCAGGCAACGCTGGATGATTGATAGTCTTTTATAAGTGTCAATGTGGCGTGTGTGACTGCATAGTGTGTAGTTGCTTATGCATAGCAATTATTGTTTTTAGTTGTGTGTTTACAATATAATAAATAGTATATTGTACAACAAACTTTGTGTTCAAAATAATACAGTCCACGAACAAAGCATAACGTAAAAATCTTCACCAGATTCCATTGTACTTCTTGATCTTCTTTACAGATAATGCAGGTATCCAGGAATCGAAAGAAGGATATCCTTTCCAATGAACAAGATATTCTTTTCTTCTACCTTTTCTTCTTGTGCATATGATTTTATACATGTAAAACGTTTTTGGTATCGTCAAGGGTTGTAATTCCTCTCAATAAAAATCCATCCAGTAATGGTTCCTTGTTTAAACCATCTATTTCATAAAGAGGTTGATGTCTAATCATTATCTTCTTCACTTTAATATTTCCCAAGTCCAGTTTTGGATTATCCTTTATCAAATGTATGTGTAGTTTAACTAATTCGTTTTGAATCACCAATCTTAAGATGTTTTGATAAATCTAAATTCTTCTCCTTCATTTTACTATCATACTGATTATGCCGTACTTGTAATAGGTTATTACGAGGAACATTTGAAGGTCCTATCTTAATGCTTGAGAGATAACCTTCATTCTATGATTTCGAAAGAAGACGTAAAACATTTACATAATTATACGTTTGATACTTTGTGAAATACCTCCATATTTTCCTTTTAGTGTTCTGTTAAAACGCTCTACAACACTAGCCTTTATGTAATGATTTTTAATTGTAATATGTTTTATTTTGTTTTCCTTTAAATACTTCTGTACTGTTTCATTAGTAAACTCACTTCCTATATCTGCTTCGAATGTAGGCCTACTTGGTTTTCTGTCTTTGAAAACAATTTTAATACTTTTAAGATATCATTTGTACTTTTAGATTTTAAGGACGGAGCCCAGGCATATCGACTGAACACATCTATCACTATAAGAATATGACGATATCAGTCATTAAATTTATGAGGAGACTGAAGATCATTAATATCACTTTCCCACTCGTTGTCAATGTTATTCACTGCATAGAAATCTGTTTCGAAACTACGACGTACTGGTTTGTACAACGTATATGTTGATTGTTTTAGTAACCACTTTCTTATACAGTGTATGGGAATTTTCTTCTTTGTAGTTATCCACAATTTTTTGGTAGTTGAAAACGATGTGAAGGGAGGATGTGAACGGTTGTAATAAATTTTGTTTAGCTGTTTATTTACGGTTTCCATCTTGAACATACTGGACGTTTGCACGCACGTTTCATTTTCCTTAAAGGAGAAACTACCTTTTCCATTTCTTCTTCTTCTTCTTCGTCTTCTACAAAAGTTTTCAGAGGTTTTTCCCTTGATGTTACTGGTTATGCTTAGGTTCGTCGTAAAATGTATGAAACACGTTTTGAATTTCCATTAAGTTCTTGAGGCGTGGTATTAGGAGATAAATAATTAAAAATTGTTCCCATCCAGGTGGATTTTGTGTTTCCGTGGTTGCGACATATCACAAATTAAATCTACAATGTGAGATCCTTCTAGTTTATCACCTTTGATGTAAACAGTTCCTTTATTATCCCACGTGATATTATCATCATGTTTCATTTCAAAGCAGTAGAAATCAGGGGCGGATTCAGGGACGGGGCGATCGCCCTCCACAAGATAAAACTTTCTTATTTTAATATATATATAAATAAACCCATCCCAAACTTTGGACCCCTTAAAAGTAGCAGTATGACAACCCACCGCCCCCCAAGAAGTCGGTCCTGGATCCGCCCCTGGTAGAAATTCAGGTCTTTACGCAACATTTTGGGTATAGACAACAATATTTCTTCTTCTAGTTCAGACTTCTTTGATTTAGTTGACGTAATCGAAAGTGTCACAGGTTCTTGTTTTCCTATTAACACACGAACTACCAAAGGGGTCATTTTGACCCCTCACTGTCATTCACTATCCTTTAATTTCAAAATTAATTAAAATATTCAAAACATATTACACCACTTTTCTTCTCTCTAACCAGTGTGAGTATATCCTAAATACCGTATTTCAATTATTTTTGGTTTTCTTTTAAAATGATTTACCTAGAACTACCACGGGGGTCATTTTGACACCTACCTATTTCTTCTGTAAATAGAAATAAAATCTTTGAGTTTTACGTCCCACGATTATGCCGGCTAGGCTAAAGGAGACGATGATGGTGAGAAATGAATGGAATGGTGCAACGAACAAAGTGGGAGGAAACGAGTGAACCTCGAGAAAACCCACGCAGACGGTGTTCGTCCACCAAAAAGTTCACTTCCTATTTATTTTACCCTGGATAAAAAATGCATTTTTATTCTTGTTTATACTTTTTATCAAGGTCTATTATTGATGCACCAAAACTATTGTCAACAACCCTTGATTTGTGGTGATTGTTTTCAAAAAGGTTTTTCACTCTTTGCGAATGATGGAGTCTTCAGGTAGTAAACGACATGCAGCAGTAGAGTTTCCTGCAGAGTTACATGATATTGACGATAGTACTTCTGGCAATGAGGACAGTAACAGCTGGATTAAAGCGGAAGATGTTGCAGACCTTGAAGAATAAGATTTTTCCAGTAGTTATGATAAACAAATCAAATATACTGATTCTGATTCTAGTGATAATGATTCAAATGAAGAATCTCAACAAAAGAATTCTACTGAAATTACTGGTAGGCCTAGTGAACTTGGGATCAGACTATGTGGACGATAGTGGATGAAAACAACAAGACACAGGAAGATTACAAAAACATAATATAGTTCATATCAAATCAGAACCCACATCACTCATTACACATAACATGGATGATGCTTGTGCAAGTGCATTCAGACTGATTGTCTCTGGTAAAGTGTAAAGAGTCTCTGGTCTGGAAAGCTTGGGCTGCAGCTTCTTTGGAATGTCATGCCCAGAAACAGGTTTGAAGAAATAATGGGATTTATAAGGTTTATCTCAAATCTAAGAGGGACGAAAGCCGTAAAACTAACAGGTTTTGCTTATTTTTTGATATCTGGTATTAGTTGATTGAGAATTCCCGAAGGTACTACAATCGCGATACTTATTGCACTATTGGTGAGCGGCTCTTTCCAATGAAAACTAATGGTCCATTAATCAGTTCATGGGTAGCTGCCGGATAAATATGGCGTCAAATTTTAGATCCTTGTTGAAGTGAAGAACTAATATGTAGTAAGTAGTTTTCCATATCTAGAAAAAGATGAAAAGAGGCGAAGGAACATCCCTCTTGCTGAACATGTAGTTTTACATCTTTTGAAACTCAGGATTGCATGTATCTTGAGACAACATTTTTACGTCTCTACATCCTGCAAGGGAACTAAAAATTAACGGAATAAATTTGCTTGGTACTATCCGAAGCAACAGGGGAGAAGTTCCAGCTTCTGTACGTTTCCATAATAAAGATTTGTATACCACTGACTACTAAAAACCGTTAATTACTCACTACATATCAATGCAAGAAAAACAAAAGAGTACTAAATTGTAATGAATGGTCACGAAAATAACAAAAGTTTTGTTTTACGATCAGCAGAAAATTGATGTAGACATTGAAGAGTAGATGGATAGTAAATATCCTGTGAAGGCTGTTAGAAGAAAATGGTGGGTATAGCTCTTTTATAACCTATTTGGTTCGGCCCCATAAAATTTCGTATCTTATACAACTGTATTATAAATAGGCATATTAGTAGACAGAAAAAAGGAGAAGTCATGTCTTTGCAAGTTGGCAAAAGGAGCATTCTGAGAAAATGAGACAAAAGCGTGTTTCAAAAGATTTGCCAGCAGCATCAACTTCTACTGGAAAAAGGAAGAAGTGCCAGATTGGGACATGCAATGGAATCCTTATAGAAGATATCACTTTTTCCTTTTCTTCTTCGTCTTCTATAATCGATTTCAGAGGCTTTTTCCATTATGCTACTGGTGATGCTTTGGTTCGTCGTAAAATGTATGAAAAACGTTTCGAATTGCCATAAGTTCTTGAGGCGTGGTATTAGGAGATAAATAATTACTAAGTTGTTCCCATTCAGGTAGATTTTATGTTTCCGTGGTCGCGACATATCACAAATTAAATCTACAATATGAGATCCTTCTATTTTATCACCTTTGATGAAAACAGTTCCTTTATTATCCCACGTGATATTATCATCATGTTTCATTTCAATGTAGTAGAAACTCAGGTCTTTTACGCAACATTTTGGATATAGATAACAATATTTCTTCTCCTACTTCAGGCTTCTCTGATTTATTTGACGTAATCGAAAGTGTCACATGTTCTTGTTTTCGTATTTAATGTATATATTTTAAAGAACATTATATTGATTTCATTTTTCTTCATCAATAAGAGAGGATAAATGTAAAATATGTTGCATTTCTTAATCCAAACTAGATCATGTTTCTCCTGCTGCTGATGGTGATGCTTGTATACGATTATGAACTTATAGTGGAACTAAAATCATTTTCTTTTTGCGTGTTCCATTTCACTAACGGAATAGTAAATTTGATAATGCACCACATAAAATGGGAGCTAATAATGCCGGTAAGAATCCACCCTGTTGCACTAACAAATGCTTCTTCTTTTTGATGGAGTTTCCTTTGTTCACAAGATGTCGAAGCTTTCTCTTGTATCGCTTTAATCTTGTTTTGTAAGAGGTACTTTCCCTTTTAATACATTCGAAAATACTACGAATCACTGAAGAGTCTGCATTTGCCACTATAGCTTTACGTAATTTAGTATTTACTTTGCTCAGCGTATTTTACTCTTGGAGACATATTGGCAGAATGAAGAAACACAGTTTAAGGATACCATCTTCTTCTACTTTGTTGAAACATAAACGTAATGATAAATATCATCAGGAAATATATTTGTTTGAAAACTAATTTCATCTGGCGTATACTGTTTTAAATCAATAAATAAATATCCGTATGCTGTGGCGTATTTAAGGAGGGCTTCCACGTTTTAGCCCCCCACGAAATCTTACTTACTATAGTAAAGCAAATTAAAATTTTGCAGAATTTTCACACTTCCAGGCAAAGCCCCCCGAAACAAAATCGTAAATACACCCTGTCCGTATGGAAACTTTATTGCGTCGTTAAAACTTTCTTGAAGAAATTTTGGATTGTCAGGAGTGAGTTGATGACTCATATGTTTAATTTCTGATTTATCTCTTGGGTTTTAAATAATACGAGATAAGAACAATTCAAGCTCATATCTCTGCTTCCATTTGCCTGATGAGACATGTTTTGTGTAATAAACGTTACACTAAGATTTCTATGATGAGAACCCTTTGTAGAGAAATGGACTGCATTGCGGTTCACTTCAAATGTACAAATTATGTTCGTACATAATAAGATGAATTCTAATTTCAGGTAAAATGTCTTTTGTTCGAGCTAATCCTTCAGTAAATGGTACTTTTGTCGAAATTTCTCTGTATGCATTTTGCTACTCCTCATAGTACCAATAAATATGACGAAATGATGTAATTACCATACATGATAAACTAGACAGGAATCGTATTACAAGGGAAGTTTTTGTACATCGACTTGGTCCTGCAACACTAAATAAAAGGGACGTTTCTACGTCCTACCCATGTTACGGAGTATGATAATTTCTCTTCATTCGTATATTTATAAAGGACTGTGTTGCATTTCTCTTATTGTTTTGTTAGAAGGAGTGTATTGATATGGAAGAGTATCATATGAATTTGGAATTCTACGTCATTTTATGCAATTCACCCAATAGACGTTTCGTTCATGCTGACGATAGTATGATCTTACTTTGGCAATTTTCTTTCTCATTTGTAATTTTGACTTCAATGGGACGAGATGCTTCTGCCTCATCATCATCTACTACAATTTTCTTCATTACATCAAAATTTAGGTGTTTGGAAGATTTATAATTTAATGAAAATCCTTTAATTTTGCATACTTGATACTTCTTCTTCGTAAGGGTCAAAAATACGTAATGCATAGTTCTTGGTTCCAGGTAATACATATTATGAGATATATGTCTCTTTACCATATTCGAATAATTCATTTGTTAAATCACCTAAAAAGTCACTGTACTTTCACCAGGTTCTTGAGTATAAATTACGGAATCAGTATCAAAACAATGTACACTTTCTTGTATCTGTTCTAAATACATGTACAATTCCCATATTGTTCTGTTGTGTATGCGGCTATTACAACGTTTACTGTTGTTAGCAAAACAGGAACTTAGTGTGTGTATTGACAATATACATACATGCCATCATTTACTGGAAATATTTTATGTACCTCTATATAATGGGATGTTAACTTGTCATATAATTCCTTATTGTCATTAAAGATACTTACATGAACTATGTTCTAAGGTTGGACAAATTTTGCTAGACATGAATTTAACATTAATTTAGCTAAACTCCTAAGTGCTGCATTATGTTTAATTTTCCTTATATCTACACATATTCCTTTTCATAAAATTGTTGTATGTGCTTCTCCTTTAGCTCATCTGTTTCACACTGTGAGGGCCATCCACTAGTTTCTGTTTTTGCTTTCAAGGTGTTCATGTAATAAATGTTCTGAAAATAAATCGAGACTTTTCGTTTCTTCATCATATTGAACATTATAAGCCCAAATTTTCAGAATATCACATCATCACAACATTTACGACTAAGTGGAAACATTAATCTACCATTTGATTTATAAGGCAGCACCGGATGGAAGAGAGTTTTTGGAGGAAGAATACTTAACTGATCGTTCTACCTCTTCAATGCTGGCAATATTTGAATCTCCAGACAAATAAATAATGGGGTGATGAAATGGAAATTTCTTAGTTTTAAATACGTAAGGATAAAGCCTAATCACATCTTTGTAACACAGTTTTTCTTCTTCATACTCTTGTGTTTTGATACAAACTTATGACATTCACACGTTCCATATAATAGGCGTCACAAGGATTCAATAGAGTTTTGTTTGTGTACGGGTGATTACTAACATGCTTCTTCATCTCTTCATTTCCTGCCCTATGTTTTTTTAAATTCACAACCCCATATTTCGTGAATTTCACAGCCAATATCTTTTAATTTTTGAATCTTACTCTTTGCTGCTTCATACCGAAATTCCATGGTGTTCCTAGCATTGTTATGTATGGGTTTATATCGTCATTAAGATAACAAAAAATACAACCATGGGTAAAGCACCCTTCATTCTCCTATACGTGTATTTTTCTTGTATCAGTGTCGGTCCATTCATCATCTACTTTCATTGATGTAATTCGTTTTCCATTAGTACATGCAGCATTGGTAATTTGATTATTTCTTGTTTCTTCTTCCCAAGAAAACCATTGTACTGCTTCAATTGATTGTACACATCTACATCGATACCCGTTCTTTGTATGATACCAATAGTACTTTCCTTTAAGAAATTTTTTTCGATACTCCAAGTTACATGCACTAGCGATTGTAATGCATTCAAGTAAGGGATTTACTTTCGTTTCTGATTCAAATGTATTCATAGAAGAAGTACAATCTTGTCTTAAAGCTTGGTCATCCTATACACAGTACTTTATGAGTTCTTTCATTTCAAAGGTCTCATTTCAATGTTCAGTATACAATTCCAGAAACTTGAGTCTTTCGTCTACTTTCATGGTATCTGCTCCATAATACGTATTGTCTGGAAGTGTACCTTCATACTTCTCGTTCTCACTTCGATTGAGAAAGTGCGGGAAACTCCCATTACATGATTGAAGACCAAATGCACTACTTAATTTACTTAAGGGCATAGGTAGAAAACTGTAAATATATGAAGGTTACATTCCTTACTTTCAGAGATAGAATTTTCGCCCCATTCATTATCACCTCTGGAGTCCAATTCAACTTCTAAACCATGGTCTTTATGATGAAATGTGCATCATAGCCTTTCGAGTTATGTGCAACGCATTTTATTGTGTTAATATTTGGAAGTCGTTTCCGTAAACGTTTTATGAAGTATTCTATTACATTTTTTCCATCAAATATATTTTCACGTTTTCCACAACCGATACAATCATTTTCCTGTTGTTTTCATCATAACAACGGTAACATGCATGATGACGAACCAGGGCACTAGGTATATATTCATACGTGTTTGCGTCATCATCTTCTATTTTCGTATCTTTTGTACATTCAATATCATACCATACAATCAGATCTTTCTTGTCCATGATAATCTTTTGATTGGAGTTTTTATTCTTTTTTCATTCAGTTTCACGTAACATTCGTGATCAGGTGGTACTATAGTATAGCAAATATTGCAATACCTTTCTCCACATACGTGAGATCTTTCTTTCACCACATAAATTTTCAAACACTGGGCACATTTCACAATTGAACATAAAGGTTTTCCATTTTTATAAGGAGCTGACTTGTGATATTCATAGCATGACTGACCATAAAATTCTCGATTGCAAAGATTGCATGTAATATGGTCTTCAATAGAATCACATGGTGGCTTCTGATGATATTGGTAACATACAGTTGTACAATGTCTCAAATGTGTACGGTTTTTTCACATTTCCTATGACAACTTTCGCAATAAAAATTGCAGCTAAAACATGTCAAGCTTTCAATGATGTTGTAATGATTGTCTATGAAAAGTAAGTTTAAAGATGTTCTCTCGTTATCGTTTGGTGGTGCTTCAAACACGGCATTACTTCCAGAAAACCGCTTATACACTGTTATTTTATAATCCTTTAAATGATCTTGAAATTTACGAATATTAGGAATTTCACCACCATGACGGATCTACACTGGCTGCTTCACGCAGGCGTTTAATCATGATGCGCGTACATGCATCGTAATATTCATTTTTATTTGTAGGTCTGCAGATTCACATATGTGACATGTGTGGATTGCTTTTCGTAAAATAATGTTATGCCATTGTTTTCCCGTACATTTTCAGTTTTCTGCTTTACGGACAATTTTCCGTCTTCCGTTTTCCGGAAAATTTTACGACTTCCGTTTTTCCGGAAAGGTTTTCGTCTTCCGTTTTCTTTTCTTTTTTCGGAAAATATATTTTCTGTTTTTCCGAAAAATGCGGCCATTCCTAACTCTAATGTCTACTTTATAGGTTAAAATTTCATTATTTTTGCTCTCTCACCGTTTACCAAATATAAGGTTTTAAAGTTTCCAAAATGTTTGAATTTGGCGCACCCCGTGCTACTACAGACTTGAAATTCTATACACTTACTACTTTTGATGAAAATTGACAAGGGGTTCTGAGATTAGGAAGTGTTTTTAATTTATTTTGCTCTATCCCTAACCGTTTTCCAGACATACGGTCCTGAGCACATTTTTTTTGCAATTTGCTTACCCCCGAGTCTTCCAAAAATGGCTTTCTTATAATAATATTGTAATTCTAATGCCTACTTCGTAATTTAAAATGTCGTTATTTTTGCTCTCTCTTTCACCGTTTTCCAAATATGGGGTCCTAAAGTTTCCAAAATTTTGGCACTTGGTACACCATATGCTGCTACAGACTCTATAAATTCTATACACTTATTCTTCATGATGGAATCGACAGGAGTTTATTTGTTTGGGGTGTTTTTTAAATTATTTTTCTTTTATCTAACCGTTTTCCTGATATGTGGTCCTAAACACATTTGTGACAATTGGCCCACTACCGTGTCTTCTGAAAGTGATTTTCTTATACTAATTCTGTAATTCTAATGCCTACTTCGTTGGCAGCTCGCGCCGTATGCTCGTTGGTTTTCTCAGGACTCACTTATCTATGGTGTTTAGGGTCTCTGGATCGATCTCCGAGAGAGTAAATATGTGATGGACATCTTACTCGTCAGTTTTCTCGATGTATTCTCTCTCGTCCAACATTTTATTCCATCATCATTCACATGGGGAACGATGGCTCAGCGCTTGGGGTCCTTGGGTCGATACAAGCTCGCGCCGTGTGGACTTTGTACTCGTGGGTTTTCTCGGGGATCTCCCGTTTCCTCCTACTTTTCTCTTCATTCTACCATGGGACTATTGTTCAATATTAAGATAATCATGTTAAGATAATCATGGCGTTCCTCGAGCATATACAACAGACAGACATACATACAGACTGATAAACACTTTTATTTTATTTATATTATATAAGCATAGGGTTGGGAGTCAAAAACACCTACTGTATGTCTACTGAGGTTTGAAATAAAGCTATCATTTGACATTATCAACATTAAAACACATGAACACACATCTTGATTCGTAATATTATTTTCACATAGGACTACAAATGATACGTCTGTGTCGGTCAACATTCAACATCTGGTCTATACAAGACTCCAGACATTTTCCCACAACAGCTGCGAACGAATTGAAATACGAATCATCATCATCAACACACACACACACACACACACACACACACACACGATTACTTAGTCTGGCATATTATCTTTTGTTCTTAAAGTAAACACCTTTTAACGCTGAATTCAATGTACAACGAAGAGAAAGAGCAAGAAACAAACATCACAACTCATTCAGATTCGCTTATTTGTATGTGTGAGTCTTTTCTCTTCGTTAGAATCAATTGTCATTACCAAGTACGAAAGGGACTATGAGTGATAAACTTTATTCCTTTATTCTTTATGTACTTTTTTTTAAATAAACGAAGATATACAGTTTTGATGCTTCACGACATATTCATGGGACGTGCAACTGAAACATTATTATTGTTTATTTACTATGAATATTTCTAAGTTATTTTTTACTTACCTACATTAATGAAAACAGCAAGTGAACTCAAATATTACTTCTACGGAAGACGAGGCACTGCAAAAATCTACACTCTATCACTTATCAATTACAATGATTCTATTCCCGTCGTACAAGCTTTCGTCCCAAACACACAGACAATCGCACACGTGATAACTTCGACAAAATATGTCATAATATGAATCGAGGACTTTATTCTATAAAATTTATGAACTGAGTACTTTCTCTTATCATTCAGGCTAGAAGAGTGGGTTTAAAATATTAGTCACAGTTTCCTTCCAGTTTCAATCACATCTTAAAACATTCAGGGACATATTAACCACAATCAATTTCTCTTGTGACCTCAAGGTCATACTAACTTTCAATTCGTTTACATAATTTGATCCTTGGGCTATCTGCAAAAGTGACTTTGAATACTAGTTATAGCAACATCATCGTTTTCTATGGGGATATGTTACGCAAAATATCTCATCTGCCTTCAATACAGGCATCCTCATGATATATTATAGTTTTCGTGGATGTAGTTCTTCAAATAACATCTTTCGCGTGGAACACAAGGCCACTGGGGGACTTGAATATACTATTTGTCATCCTACGTTGTCAAACATTATGAAATGCTGTGGGAACCTTCCATCGTTCAATATCTCAGCTTCAGTTCTTAGCTGATGCTGAATGGAATCAAAATAATAAACTATTCACCTAAGACCTGGGAAAGTCATGTTTCATCTGTTTATATAGACGTCTCAGCGGAATAGGACCAAGGCTAAATTTCGACGCTGCTGCTGTTGCAATAAATTTCCCGTGGCGCTCAAGGCCAACTCAATAGCTATGGAGGCACCTGCGTATACGAATTCTCATCCTACGCTTTCAAAAAAATCATGAAATACGATATTCACCTTAGCAACTAAGACCAATTCGATAAAAAAAACAAATTTCATATACTCGTAGTCTGCTCCCATGGACACTTACGCTCTTCGCCGTGGGACGGAGCGGAGAATCCCAAATATTACCCAATACACGACGAGAAGAAGAGGAAAATCTTATTTTGTCTCGTTTCTATATATTTATACAACCGTCCAAATGCATACATGCGGCCTATCTCCTATTAACATACTAGTTACGCCGGTTTAGATTATGGGAACTTTCCCATGCCGGGTCTAAGTGTCAAAGGTCAATTCCAGTTATTCGTAGCGCCTTCTGCTTTTCCTGCAAACCTTGAGATAGGTAGATTAATTATCTCAAATAAGTTCGTGAACAGAAGTGATACGTCCGAAGTCGATGTGGAGAAGGCTAGCCCGTCTTAATTTTTCTTCGCACCCAGACATCAATGCGTCATCATGAGCTATAAAAATTTAAAAATTTATAGGTAACTTTAACGGATGTGACCGCTTAATATATTTGTGACTCTCTGAGACTTCTGTCGCTACGGAATGATGCAAGTAAGCTATTTCCGGTTTAACGTTACTCGGATACAGCGAGATGCAGTTTTGAGTTGATTTTAGTTTAGCATCATTTGTCAGCAATGAGGTTGTACGACACGTGGACCTGCAGTTTAACGTGGAATCCAACAGGAAGTTAGTGATTTCACGTACTTTCGGCTTGAATAGCCTTACAAGAGAAGATGGTATTTATTAGTAGATTCTCGATTCAAAAAACGCTTCTCGCTATCTCTTACATTATTGATCTATGTAGGTCAGTATTGAAACCAAAGGTTCTAGTATATATCTACCATTTCCGGTTTCGGTAGAGAGCCAAGGATATTATTAGCAGCATATTAGTGGGATATTTTATTACATAAACCTGTTTGTCGCTATTTATTGCTAGTCGCTAACGCTCTCGCCTTCGCTGCGAGCGGTACCGGGCTCGATTCCCGGTGGGGTCACTTGGTCGAAAAAATGTAACATGTATTTTCAGGCCAGCCACTATGAATGATGTTTTCTCGGGTTTTCCTCATTCACACCAGGCAAATACCGGGGTGGTACCTAACTTACATGTCCCAGGCCGCTTCCATCCTTCCCCAATCCTTTCTGCTTCCCTTTCCCCGGATTGTGTGCTAGCCGAGGGACGTCATCCATCCAATCGTGAAGGGCTAAATGGCCTTAGATTCCGAAAGCCCAGAAATCTAAATCCTAAATCGCTATTTGCAGTTTTTATTCTACATTGATAAGCGTTGAAACGGGACTCGGAAGTGCTTTCTATCACTTCTCTTAATAATGTTGTTCCGAATAATCACTGCTTATCGATTGAAGTCTAAACAAAACTTAGCTTTCGTTCAACTGTTATCGCGCGGAGTAAGAGACGTACCAACATTCCATTGCGTAATCATAATGAATAAGGAAAGTTATTTTAAGTTTCTTCATTCTTTGTAACAGATATTTTCAACTTTGGTTTTCGGCCAGGATGTAGATATGGTTTCATATATTCACCATAAAAGTGGCAATTTGATCATATTAAGTTAATCACTAGGAACACGTCCTTCAGTTAGCAAAATCGCACATTCCAAGATGTTTCCTTACAATGTTTAAATAAATACGGGTTTTCTAAAATTAACGACTTAGGAGAGGTTTTTAATACATGACAAAAGCAAATTGGTCATGCTGGTTTTACATGATACTGCCGGAATTCAATTTTGAAGTTAGATACAGTTTTTGCTCCCGCGTTAACAATATGGATAAGGTAGTCCTAAGAAACTGATCATCGAACAGGCCAAACTGCTTAAGGCAGAAACTTTTAATTTGAACAGTGGATAGGACTTTTGATGTAAGGTACTTAATAATTTTCAGATCTCTGCGTGGAAACAGCGGGGTCCAGAGGGTCAAAAATGTTTTTAAAGAAGGGTACTTTTAACAAAAAATTAGTTTTTTCTTGATTTTCCCGTCTCAGATGGAGACATATGAATGGTACCGTTTGAAAGGCTGTTCTATTCTGAAGAAAATGATATACGTGCTATGCTCCTATTATAAATAGGGATGTCTCAGGAAACTGTTAGCTGAGATCCTGTTTTATACGGGAATCAGGGGTATTTGAGGAATATTATTTTTCGCGAGCTTACTTTTGCACGTAAAAGATCGAAATTTTGCACATTTACTCAGTGCACTCCTCAGAATTTTGCAAATCTTTGCCTTAAAATAGGGGAGGGAGCACAAAGGTAAATATTATAAAATATATATATATATATATATTTAACAGAGAATTCCTTTTTTTCGTAATTTACCCGCCCCAGATACATGGAGATATTTGAAGGGTACCGTTTCAATATTTGTTTTATTCTGAAGAGAATAATGTACAAATCATGATCCTAGAATAAATAGGGATGTCTGAGGAAATTTTCATATTATATCCGGGTCATCTGGGGCATTGTGGGGATGTTCTTAGCTCATTGTTAAATAGTTTCCTCACCCTTACTACTCAAAATAGAAGCTTGAGATATTGTACACACATATAGTACACCCCTTAGTATTTCCCAGTTGAATTTGAGATCTGTGTTAACACAGGGGAATCCAGAGGGGATCAAATTTTTTAAAAAAAATCAAAAATTCCGATTACTCTCAGAATTTCCCGTTTCAAGGACATGATAGGGAAATGTTAATGTTACCGTTTCAAACGCTGTTCCATTCTAAAGAGAGTGATGTATGTACCATTATCCTAGGATAAATAAGGATGATGCTGTAGCTGCTTGACAGAAAGTCTATAATTCACCTTTAAAAATAGCCATAATTTAAAAGGGTTAAGAAACGTTGTTTGAGCTTGATATAGGTTAACGATTGGGGATAATTCACAATTCAACCCCAATACTTTTAGTTAAATGGCATAATTAGCATTTAATACTAATTCCAAATGCTTTTTCTTCAGTTCGCGACTTGTATTATAGGAGGAAAAAGATTTGATTTAAATAAAAAAAAATCGATTTTAATCAGAAAAATCAACAAAAATGATTTTTTAAAAAGAGATCATGATTTTTTCCCACCCTGGGTTAAAGTAAGTTTTTGAATTGTAGTAATTCGATTCTTTGGAAGCATTGGAAGGAACTCGTAAAACTTGTTGCACAGATTGTAGAGGAAATTGATGTCTGAAAAGAACATTAATCCTATGCATTTCAGGAGACGGAACATCTTTCAAGATTTTGAGTTAAGGTGTGGTTATATATCAAATTTTTAATCTTATTTGCATAAATCTTTTTTGTTTATTGCTGGCAGTGACGTGGCGTGACAATTTGACGATTGTTACCGGTTGCTGATACTACAAATAACTCTTGTTTCTCAATATCAGAAAATCTAGTACTCACTTTTTCTTTCAGCGTATCAACCATTTCAAAGTATAGGCATTGGCAAAGTGGTCAAATTCCACTTTATTTACTCTTGACCTTTTAGAACAATGTGGCTCTTCATGTTCTTTCATTTTTTACTAAATATAATTGAAACTATCTCTCAATGATCTTACATATTCTTCAAAGTCATCTATTTTCTTTCTGCAGTAACCTACATCATGAACTTTCTTTTGTAAGATATTGAACAAGATTTCTTATCTTGATGCTATAACAGCAAACAGTTCAAGTAAAAAAAAATGAAGTCAAAACTTTGAAAGGTTTGATAAAATTTTGCTACACAAACTCTGGTTTGAGAATCCTATTCGTCGGTTTTATCCATTATGGATTTAAAGACTCCTAACAGTTCATCTTTAAAGCTATACAGCACATCATTAACCCTACTTCTATAGTTCCATACCTTGTGTTTGAGACTATTGGGATACTTTTGTTGACTACATAATCCAGAGTATTTGTTCTTTTTGAAGACTTCGAGGAAGAAGAAGCAAGTCCCAACACAATTAAAAAAAAAAAAAAAAACATACCCTTTTCCAGTAGCGTAACTTGAAGCTTCAGTGCCCTCGCAACCTTTAGTTATGCGCAGTAGTTTCTATATATTTTGCGTCCCTGGAGCTCGTGCGCCTTCCCCCTGCCGCGAGGATTGCGGGGGTGCTATTTACGCCTATGCCCTTTTGTATAATCAACGGACTTTTCTAAAACTAAATTAAGTCTATGGGCTTAAGAATGAAAATATAATTAACAAGAGGCTGCAGTTCCCTACCTCACCAACCATAACTGGAGTTTCATCGTATGTTTGAGCAACACGTTTTCCGTATTGAAAATTAGTTAGACAGTCAAACTGCGGCACGATGAAGACTATTGCACATACACAGTTCTTTTTCAACACATCAAACTGCATCAAAATCCAAATTCATCTAGTAGGCTAGCGGCTAGAGTTGGAAATTTCTTGCATCGAAAGTTTTCTATACTAAATTAAAAACAAAATATTTTCAACTTAATGAGCATAAATCCTAAATAATAATAATTACTCGAATTGGAAGGAACGCGGGCAACATCTCTACTTCTCTCTAATTATCATTACTACTCCCCTTGCTCTTGAAACAGTTCCCATATAGCACAATGTGCTTCATCAATAGGCATTTCTGTATATTTAATGACACTTCAGGGACTGACAATATCTTTGCTCCTTCAGGCATGAGACAACCATTTAAATTTATATACTGTTTAAACAGAAATAAAATCTCAATTTAAAAAAAAAAAAATAATGCCCATAAGCTCAAATTAACATTCAATGAGAAACTTTATTTTGAATCAAACCTATATTAAATTTTTGTTAGAATATCCTATGGAATATATTCTTCTTGATCTTTGTATTATTAAAATATAAAGATAACGTATTAACATACAAAAGTCGTGTAAAAATGATACATTGACATATAAATAATGCATTGGAACATCAGTTTCACAGTAGCACGTGTTAAATGCTATTAGTATGAAAAACCTGCTACTTATATTTGTACGAAATTGTATGCTGTTAAGACTATGAAATAATCTTATGAATACTGAAATTAAAGCCAAGTTTCTACAGTATCCTTAGAATGGGGAAGCAAACCAAACAGTATCGTAGAATTACCACCCGCTCGATCCTTTACAGCGAGAGGAGAGCGCATAGAGACTAAGCGGGCAGTGAGTAGAATATACATGTTGATGATATTCTAGATTCTCCTTGTTTTCACAAGGAACGTTCCAATTTTTTCCTGTTCCACTCAGCCGAACGGTAACATCAGGGCTATTCCGAAAGTCCAAATACGAGCGCGCAGGATGCTTCTGGCTGGTACGCTAAAAGGTGCTTCTGGAGTGAACGAACGCTATCGGAGTTCGCGTTACCTCTGAAATCTGCGGTATCAACAACAGTATCCTTCTATTTGGTGCTGGCATGTTGCATTCGTTCACAGTGTAAATGAAGCATATGCCATCCAAACTTTTTTTTTTTAAAAAAAAAGGAAGAAAGAAAGAAAAGAAAAAGAAAAATGTAAACATCTTCCCATATCGATAATGAAATTTGAAGATATATGAAAACAACGAAAAACTGTAATATTTTTACCGTTACCGCCGGTAACAGCGGTAATACGCACTACACGTCCCTGATTGCTGGAATCATGAGACTTCTGCCTGAATTGGTTTAACGCTTTTAACACTCATGACTCAAACGTTGCGTCATGGAGTAATGGAGCCGATTAACAGTGCTCAACACCTATCTACTTCACACAAACTTTTTTCAAATCTATTGTCTAAAAGAATACTGTACAAAAATAGATAAACACAGTTTTAAGACGTGTTCACCTATCTGGGATTATTATGTCATACTGACAACGTAGTTTTACCAACTCACTACTTTGGGTGCATGGTGTGTGATCTAGATGCATTTTGGCATCTAGATAATGTTTACAAAGCCATAGTTGCTTGGCGAAACGCTACACCTTTTAAGCTATTTGTAATAAAATGTATTGTTTTGCCCGGAGAGTAATTTGATTATAATTCAACCGTTGTTTTAATCCATTAAGTCATAATTACGTGTGAACGACCACTGCTGTAAGTGAATATCACTGTAAAAATTATTTGTGTTTGTGTCTTTTTGGTCCATTTTGTGGATTATCTGTGATTACCGTACAACCCAGTTCTGTGGTTAATCGTTAGTTTACTTTATTAAAAATACCTTAAGGTAAGGATTTGAGATGTAAGTGAACGCTAGCCTAAATACCAGTCGGCGCTCCAGTCCATTCCTTGTTGCCCTTTTGTATTTGAATATGTATTTATTTATATCTGTCAATATTAAACCTAATTACATATTTTTTCTTAGGACAAAAACAAGTAGTCCATCCAGCAATAAGGGCATTGTCCCTCAACATGATGACTCAACCAGAGGTGTCTGAGAAAAGCACAACATTGGGGGCGGTAAAATAGTAAAACTTTTGTTCTAGTTTGATACGGGCTGTTTTTCTCAACCTGTAACATTGTTTGCCTTTATCTTGTAGGCCTATTCAAGGCTGAATTAGTGATGGTAAATTCCAGGGAAGATATTTTTCGGGAATATTCCGAAAATGAGAATTTATCCGGGAATTTATGTTCAATCAGGAAGAAAATTGCATTCTATTACGTTATTATGATTTCAAAGTTGAATTAATTTTTATATCACAGCATATTCTTACTTTTGTCCACAGAGCATTCTTTAAAATGTATATTCTGAACGGTACTATGTTACTTTATTATATTAAGAAATTACGCATAAATTTATATTTATTTACAATATGTTCTGTCAATTAAATATGTGTGAAAAAATTATATAGTAACAGTTTAATTTTATATGTAAGTGGATTTGCTCAACGTGACTCTATTACTGATATTATAAACACATTAAATTTATAAATGTTATAAATCAATTAGATTGGGTAAATGCTAGAGGATACATGTCTCACCAATTTATCAACATTTGCGCATATATATTTATGTTCACAAAATTTGCAAGATACTTACTTATCTTTATATTTAGCACGTAACATTGCCATACACGACCTTTCATTCTACCTATTTCTCGACATTCCATACGTTAATTCACATGCAAAGAAGTCCGAGTACTTCAGCAGAAATTTGAGTCAGAGAGAGGAGACAAACCGACGTCTATTACTAATGGTGGTTCAGGGTTTATTACTAGTAGTTCATCTCTATTTCTACATAATTCTAAAGTACTTTACAAAATAGTTCCTTTTCACGATTTGTAAATTAGTACTTTGCTAATTTTGGCTGTTCTTTAGCATTGGGGGGCCAGCTTTTGCACCTACTTTTTGCGATATTTTATTCCGATACGTTTGTTTTATGTTTTCATGCGTTAAATTACGTTACCAACATTAATTTCAGACAGCGTTGCAGAGCGAGCGTTAACGAATGAAGAAGGGTTAGAGTCCCGCATGGCACGTTGTTTTCTATCTTTCCAGTTACCAACAATTTACTTTCTTTTCTCACATAAATCACTTCCACTTACCTTTCCGTTTTGTATAAATCCCCTACTGCAATAAAAAATATGTGTTTGATACTTTCTTGACTATTTAAACATCACTATCAACTCATTTCTTCCATAAATCATTCTACTTTTTGCTAGTTTTGTCCCCCCAATTCTAAACAATTACCTTACATTTTAGTTCAAATGGAAATTGAACTTAAAAAATCATACTATTAGTTATATAAAGTACCGTCAAATAATTTGTAATTTTTTAACTCCAAATTTTGTAAAACCTAGAAGTAAATCATAATATATCAAAATAAAGTAATTAGTAATATGGTTCTTATAATTTGGAAGGTAAAGTACAGAAATGGAAATAAGTTCCTTCCCGGGGATTTATAGGCCAGGGAAAAAAAACCGGGAATATTCCCATTTTTTAAATTCCTTCCCACCTTGAATATTCCCACTGCCCATCACTACTTCTGAAACGAAAAGTTTGATCTTTCCTAAAACATATACGTATTTTTATAACGTTTCCCACACATATCGTTAGCCAAAATATTACATCTGTACACATGGTAATGTATACAATCTTTTTTCCGGAAAGCTTTTTCCATACTCATTGCAAGTATATGAGTCCTTTTTTGATTATGCATATGGGACCTCAAAAGACCCCTGTGCTAAAAAGCTTTGTCACGCAAATACCAGCGGTGCGGTTTCTCCACTTTATGACTAAGCTTATTGTACTACAGTTTAGCTTTTTGAGTTACACATTTTCCTCCTTCAATACAAATAAATTACTTCTTTCCGCTATGAGTTTGCATATGGTAGGCCTACCTTAAATGACCCCTGTATTGATAACCTTTGCCACGCTCAGTGCTTTTACGTTATTTCACTCCTGTATAGGTAAGAAGGTGGGATTTGATGTAAGGTTTCATCGTAAACGCTTTTCCACATTCAGCGAATTTATGTTGCCTCTGCTGTATAAGTAAGTATATACGAGCTTAAGTACTCTTCTTGGCAAAATTCTTGCATCACTCAGCCCACCAATGTGATCTATTTCCTCTTTAAGTAAACATGTGATAGTTTTAACAATTCTTGTTGCTAAAACGTTTCTAATACTCAGTGCATGGATGTAATTTCTGTCGTCTATGATTATGCACATGGAGCTTGAAATGACCATTGCGCTTAAGAGCATTGCCGCACTGAGCGAACAAATATTCTTTTTCTCCTGCATGAGCACACGGGACGTTAAGATATCTATGCTGATAAAAGGCTCCGCCGCAATTACTACAAATGATTGACCCTTCATATGTATGACTTACGATGTGTACTTTTAAGGTATGCTCTCTAGTGAATCTCTTTGCACGCTGAGCACAGATATGTGGAATTTCAACTGCTTAATGTGATTTTATTTTCAAATACATTCCGATATGAATAAGCATATATACTTTAAAACTACTTCTTCAGTCAACAATTTTGACACACTTAGTGCAAATATGATTGCTTTCAACTGTTTCTACAATTAACTTTGTGAACTACATTCCAGTTTCTCAAGTAAGTCTTTCAACAATAAATGCAGCGAGTTCGATGTCTGTCAGTATGAAGAAACACTACATTATTTAAAAGGTTTCGTAATAAACGCTATACTATAAGAAATGATACGTTCTTTCGCCTGCACTAATAGGGATGTGAGTTTTTTAACGAACTGTAGTACAGAACGCTTCTCCAAAGAGAACACATGTCTATCAATGTATAAATAAATATTTTTTCTTCGAATTATCTTTATGAGTAAAAGTCTTTCCACGGGAAGTGCTACGAAGTGATTTTTCACTAGAATGTAAAGTGTGTCGTTCCTCAAATCGCTCTAAGCAATAAATATTTTTCTACAGTGAAACCTAGAATATGATCTATCTAAATACACGTAAGACTTCAAAACTTCTGAACTGCTCTACAGTATTTGGAACTGGACATATTTGTACAGTAAATTTTTAAAAGAAAGTATTTTTTTTTATCCTAACCTACGTTTGCTAGTATACTGAAAACAAAATATTGTTTGCTCTTATGTAGATAAAGTTTTTAATAATGGGTTCGTAAAAAGACTCTCAGGGTTACAAATTGTTATTTTTTACCCAAACGAGCAAAATTATTATTTACGTAACACATAGTAGATTTCGTATTACAAATGTTTATCAAAATTACTTCATTAGTAACATAACAAAGTAAGTCGGGGTGTAATAAGATAAAATGTCCTCTCGAATAACCCTGCATTATGTCACAAATATGATTTAGTGACATTTCTTATTATTTGATTTGCATTTGTTAAATTACCTCATATTATTTCAGTTCATTCTTATATATTCACGTATTCAAGGTTATTTTGTCAGTTGATTGAATGTGTATTTGTATGTGTGTCAATATTCAATAGTATTGTAACGATGTAGTTACAAATAGCGGCAGGGTACAAAGCTCAACTCGTGTGCAAGCGGTGCTCAAATTTCAACAATACGCTCACACAGACAGGTTCATGCGCACCGAAAGACCTTCGTTGCTAGACAATGGGAGAAAAATTCTGATTGGCTGAATCCAGTCACCTTATTCTTTTAGCAGCAAGAAAAGGAAAAGAATAAGAGCAGTGTTTGTCGCTTTGTGTGTAACTTCGTGAACGTGTTCCAAAGGAAGTGGCTGTTTGTAATCTTAGCTTTTAATGAGACTTTTAAAGAAAAGTACAGCATAAAGGTCCGTCTACAGGGATATTCCAGATGTTGAGTCAACGTAGTTTTCGTCGCTGGATTTGAATGGGCAGTTTCTTGCTCTAAAAAAGGTAAAAGAAAGCTAGACATAAGTATTCGAGATTCGATGCGCGGCTGTTATGGAAAACAAGGACATAGGATTAATATACTCAGAATCTTTTAAACATTTGGAACTATGTTAAACTCAACTGTATTATCATTATTTGTTTGTAATTACTTCAATTTAACTAGTACCATTAAAGTTTGCATTATTACTGGAACTTGACAATCTTCCTACATTTCAACAACCTCTTCAAATTGTTGACGCAACCCTTTCCGAAGTGTACGGAGACCACTCAGTACGGCGGGAAGAAGTAATTACCAGGGAAACAAGTGTGTTGAGCTATTGCTCCCTAAATAATAATAATTTGTCAAATGTCTATCACATCTGAGGGAACAGTTCTCAATAGTTAAAGTGGACAAGGTGGCCCCTCAATGCCATATTCCCCTTTAGGTCGGTGATAGATAAGTGGTGCCGGGAGTTATTTTGCGTCAACAATTAACACTATTCGCTAAAGGATTGTTAAAAACAAACTATAACAAAGAATTTTTGAAAAGTGTATATTAAAATAGAAATATTGTTGTCTTTTATTGGTACGAAACAACATCTCAAGTCAATGCAGAGCATTGTATGTTTACCGTTTTCTTAAGAGATTGCTTTTGTGTGTGTGTGTATTTGTTTATCATATACTGTATGTATATGCATTTTATTTGTCTCTCTAGTAAGAATTATCTTCTCTTTGACTAAGAATATTGTTTGTTCACATAATGGATAAGAATACAGGTGATGTGAAAAGCGTGTTTTCTGTAGAAAACGTAAATGTCGATAATGGCGCGTTAGATCTTGCTGAACAGAATGTAATGCCGAGTATTCCGGAAATTAACCCTAATATGACAATTGAGGACTTAGCTAAGATAATGTTAGCTAATTTGGGTGTTGTAAAGAGCGAAGTTAATTCAGAAATTAGCGCTGTCAGAAGTGAAGTTAATCATGTTAAAACTAGCATTAGTGAAGACATTAAAAGGGAACAGGTAGATTTTAATGATAAACTTACCTCTGCTGTGGAGTTACTAGAAACCAATGTAACCACATTAATTCGTGATATAGGTAATTCTCATGGAGAATTTGTTAAGCAGGTTAATGAAAATTTTGAAAAGGTCAGTAAGCATATATCTACCGAAATTGCTAATGTGCGTGCTGAGATTTCTGAAGTTAAGATAGCTTGCGAAAACAGTACTAGAGCTCTCCAAGAGCAGTTTAATCTTCAGACTGAAATTCAAGCTAGGGTCAACGAATCATTCAAGGATAATATTCGTGGTTTGACGTTATCTGTTACTAATGTTGTTGATCGCGTTGACGAGAGTGATCTTAAAGTTGCCCATGTTGAGCAAAGTACAGAAAGTTTACAAAAACAAGTTGATAATGCTTTTAAACACATTGAAGCTTTAAGACCTAATGTGAACTTTGCGTGTGAAAGAGTTGTCGATCTTATTGGACAAATTAGTACTTTAAAGCAGGAAGTCGAAGAAAACCGAAAGGTTACCACTGCGCTAGTGAAAACGGAAGTAGAAGAGATAGTACGTGAACTTACGTTCCAATTTCCTACTGATGGTAGTGATTTTCGTTCTTCACCTGTTGGTCATAGTACGCCTAAGCATGTAAGTTTTAGGAAATCACCGAATTTGAACATGCGTTGCGAGCAAGTTAGTCCAGACTCTCAATTCATTCATTCATTCATTCATTTATTTCGTCTTTTTAGTCATACATATTGCACGATTACGTGCGTATGAATAAGACTCGTCAAGGGTACAAATATATAAAACACGTAGTTCGGATATAGTTCAATATAGTTCGGATATAGGAAAACTCGTAGTTCAATATAGTTCGGATGCTGATAGTTTTTCTTACCTGAGTATTAATGACGTTGTGCGTAATAAATCTTTCGCGTCCTCACAAATTCATCGAAGGAAACCTCGTAAGATTCCTCATTATCGGGATCGTCCTTCGCAGAGTAGTCAAAACAGTCATTCGCAATTACGCTTAAATGATTTGAAGTCTCTTACGAAATTTTCAGGAAATGTAATGGTGGAGAGTGCTTCCGAATTCTTACGTAAATTTCGTGCTGAGATGGAGTTTAGTAACATTGCCGAACACGAGTATTTAAGATACATCCCTATGGTTCTTGTTGATGGTGCTAATTCATGGTACCTAAGCAACTGGTTTAGTGGTTGGAACGATTTTGAGGCAAAATTCTTGCATACCTTTGAAAATACTTGCATTGTTGTTACGCGTTTGAACAAATTGCATAATTCTCGCTTCAATCCCAAGGAAGACAAGTCTGTCGTAGATTTTCTCTTAAGCCGATACAACTAGTTGAAGATGGCTCAGCCGAACGAAGAAGAAGAAATACTGATGTCTAATCTCGTTAATTTACTCCCTTATAAAGTTCAATCTGCTTTGTTGGGACGTCGAATATCGTGTTTGTCGGAGTTAATACAAGCTGTACAAAATGTCGAAACATTCTTTCATCAAAATCAAAAATGGGAAATGAATGAAAGGAAATCGGCTGAGAATGTGAAGCGTGTGAATAATGTTAAGGTTCAAAGCAAGAAATTTTGTGCGGAATCGAAATCTCGAGGGCGTAATAAAACACTCGTGAAGAATGAAGAAGTTTTCAGAAGAGATACCAACAATAAAGATGGTGGAAACAAAAGACAGGGTGGTGGTCGCAAGCGCAGTTATTCCCAAGAGCGAGGTAAACAAGACGGCTGCATCGGCAATTATCAGAAATCCGACCAGTGTCATCACGACTTTAATGCAAGTCACAGAGGCAGGAGATTTGGAAGAAATCGGCGAGGGCCAAGCTTCAATCGGAACAACTGGAGAGATCGTCGAGAAAGGGAGCCGGACAACCAGGAAGAGGAGTCTTGTAGATGCTCGGAATCAGCTGTCAATTGCAGATGTCCACATGATAATGGCGAACAAAGGGGTGATCCTTTAAACATGTAGTTCCTTGTTCAGACTGTGCCCCGTGGGCAAGGAGTGACGCTCTAAATTTCTCGGAACATTCCCAGCATATTTATTTGGAACCAGGAGAAGGGGGCACCTATTCAAATGGAAGTTGTGAGAGACTACCATGGAAAGACGCTCGTGGGGAGGAATTTATTTCCATACCATCAAAGATAGAGGATGAAGATCAGAAGATACAAGTTTGTAATGTCGAGTTGGATCGATCTAGTGTAGAAGGTGATCGGGAGAGTGAAGATGCTTCAATCATAGCCATGGACGACGGTAGATCATCTATGAGGATTTTTGCGCATTTGAATGGTCGAAAATTAAGTTGCCTAGTTGATTCTGGATCTCAAACCTCGTTGCTACGCAAGGAACTGTACAAGTCGGTAACTGGCTGCATTTTCAATGCGAGTTTATCCCATAAGGAAAACTTACAATTGTGTGATTTCACTGGGAAGGTCGCAGTCAACAGTATTAGGAACAGTCATTTTACCCGTCCGTGTTGGAGAAATGGAAGTCTTGTCTGAGTTTGTAGTTATAGAGAAGTTAAGAGAAAACGTGATCCTTGGATTAAATTTCCTGGAGCGCTTGAAAGGCATTATTGATTTGAAGGCCGGAGAAATAACGCTATGTAAAGACGATGTTTGTGTTACCACCCCCATATTGCATCCGAAGATCGAAGAATATTCGTCTGATGTTCGTTTGGTTTGCATTGAAGAAGCTGTACCCCGCCTCCTACATTTTATCAATCCTGCGGATCTAAAGTTCGAAGTTAATGGAGTTAACCCCACTAGTGTCCATGATTGTCAGTTAAAGTCAAAGATGGAATTACAAGAAGAATCAGAAGTTTTACATTCTATTTGTATTGAAGATTCTTGTAGCGTAAATAAAATTAAGAATGAACATTTTTGTGATAAAACTTTGGTGTCTCGTTCTTATCCTTGCGAATTGAATTCATGTAATAATAATCTTTTAGATGGTAAGTGTGCTCAAGTTAATGATCAGTTACATATAGGGAAAGTGTTCAGTTTTAGTACAAATCAGGTTGATATTAATGTCGAACAGGGTTACCAACCTGTAAAACAATCCTGTAATCCTTATAAAGAAGATTTTCCGGAAGATTTATATTTTTCAATTCAAGATATACGGGAATGTGTTGGTAAAGCAGAAATGCTTAACGATGAGCAAAAACAAAGTTTATTCTCATTACTAGTGAAGTTCAGACCAGTATTTGCCAAGTTTCCTGGCAAATGTAATAGGTTTAGTTATAAGATAGAGCTTCTGGATGAGAAACCTATCGTCGGACCATCGTATGGTATTCCAGTGAAGTACCGAGAACAAGTGCGGGAACAACTTCGGGAAATGGAGAAATTTGGAGTCATCCGGCGTAGTAATAGTCCATTCTTAAACCCGTTACACGTAGTACCCAAAGCCAATGGTAAACTAAGGCTAGTTCTTGATTTACGTGCTCACAACGAGAGGGCGTTGCTTCCAAACTTGAGAGTAGAGAAAATACCCGACTTATTGCATAAATTCGCCAATAAACCCTACCTTGGGCAAATTGATCTCGTCTCATCGTATAGCCAAGTACCCTTAGCTGAGGAGTCGAAGAAGTATATGGCATTTTCGTTTGGTGGTGATTTATTTGAATATGAACGCTGTGTATTCGGGCATAAAGCTGGCGGACCTGCACTTCATCTGGCACTGAATCGGGTGTTTCCTGAACATCTAAACGATAAATTAGTCCGATACGTTGACGACATAGCCTTGGTAGGAAGAACGTTTTACGAATTCCTTGAGACGCTTGAACAAGTACTTACCTGTTTGCTCAATGCTAATATGACAGTTAACCTCGAAAAATCCATTTTTGGAGTAAAAGAACTAAACTTTCTGGGGAATATTGTTACACCTTATGAAATACGAAAAAATCCATCAGCTGTGGAGACTTTGATGAAGTTGCCACCACCACATAACTTGAAAACCTTGAGAAGTTTGATTGGTGCATTTCTGTGGCATTCGCGGGCGATTCCAGGTTTTGCAGTTATTGCTAATCCCCTATTTTCTCTGCTCAAAAAGGGAAAGAAATGGCAATGGATTGAAGAGCATCAGAGGTGTTTTGAGACACTGAAAGCTGCATTAGCCGAAAATGTCTCATTGTCTCACCCGGATTTTCAGTATCCATTTTTCATAGAGACGGATGCATCCACCTTCGGGTTGGCTAGCGTCGCATATCAGATTATCGATGGACGTAAGAAGATTTTGGAATATGCGAGTAGATCTTTGTCCAAGTCTGAGAAAAATTATTCTGTCGTGGAACTAGAATGTCTTTGCTTGGTGTCGTCTACACGTAAGTGGCGATCATGGTTGGTTGGCAACAAGATCATTTTTCGTACCGACCATAAAAGCCTCATCTATTTGCACAAATTCAGGAGTTGGAATGCTAGATTGCAGCGATGGGCTTTAGAAATTCAACAATTCGATTTTTCCGTTGAGTATATCAAGGGGAAGGATAATCTTCTCAGCGACTATCTGTCACGTGCATTTCCAGAAAGGAAGAAAACCTTCCATGTGAACCCAGTATAAGTTCTTCAAGACGATGTACGGGATATCTCTTTAGACGACTTGAAAGAAGCTCAAGGGAGTCACGAACCTTACCTTGCCATCATCAAGTATTTGGAAGAGCAAAATGAGGATCAGTGAAGTATTCCTGGTAGCAGAAATTGGCATAAATGTTTCAAAGTTGAGAATGGAATACTTCTAAACCGAGATTTCCATTTTCCTGATGTTTGGAGAATTTGTGTACCTCCGAAGTTCGTACCGAAAATCTTACACGCATATCATGATAGTTATGGACATTTTGGTGTAGATAAGACTTGGACTCTTATCTCCAAATCATTTTATTGGAAGGGCATGAGGAATGACATCAAGAGGTACATTACGAATTGTTTGGATTGCCAGAGAACGAAAGCTGATAAACATCCTCTTCCAACTTTAATGAAGACTATTCCTACCAAGGGAATAAATTATATGATTGCGATCGATCTTATAGGGCCCCTTCCTCGATCTAAGGAAGGCTATGTCTGGATCCTGTCTGTCTGTGACACCTTTTCCTGGTATACAGTCATCTATCCGTTAAGGACGGCGACATCGAATACCATCATACGATGCTTGACCGAGAGATACTTTCTCCATTTTGGATTAGTTTCGCACATACTCTGTGACAATGGTAGCCAGTTTTCCAGCACGAAATTTTGTCAGGAGATGAAGCGTTATAACATCCAGATTCATTTCTGCACGCCATATCATCCTCGTAGCAACATTGTGGAACGCATCAATGCGGAAATTGTACGAATCCTTAGGCTTTTGTGTCGACAGAAGCATCAACGGTGGCCCGAACAAGCGTTACAAGTTTGTCTTTTACTGAACTACACTATTAGTAGTAGTTTAGGTGTAGCACCTTGCGAATTGCACTTAAACGTTAGGCCGAATTCCCACGTCTTGGAGCATTTTGGTATCCTAGACATCTCCAATGATCAAGATAAGGAACTTTGGAAGAACAAATTGGTGATGGCGGACATCAAGAGAAGAAGGATCATACAGAAGAGAAATGAAAAGCTGAATCGTGACGTTAAGGTAGAAAGATGCGTCCAGGAAGGAGATTGGGTGTTCGTAAAGTGTCATAACCAAAGTAATCTCCTAGGAAAGAAGATCGCAAAGTTCTGTGATGTTTGTCGAGGACCCTACTGGTGCTATAACGTTATCAACAGGGAAGTCGTGGAATTAATTGATCCAGAATCCGGAAACATCGTCGGAAGACAAAATCTTTCCAACATAAAGTTATGGAATCCTAGTGGAATCACGAAGGACCATTGGATCATGAAGTTACGAGAAAGGATCAATCCCCAGAGGTTTTCTGCCGTCATGAAGGAATGTCCAGAAAGAAGAGACGAAGAAGACTTGCGGAGCTCGGTCGAAGATATAGCAGATTCTTCATCAAAGACAGTAATGGACATCTCTAAAGTTCAGTTGGTAGAACCTTGGAATCTGCAATCTATTAGGGAACGATCCCAATGTAAGGCATTTCGCCCTAGAAGGAATGGTTCAAACTAAGGAAAAGACTGATGAAGACGTCAAATCTCAGTCATTGTTCACTTGGAAAGATTGAAGTAATGGCGATTGCTCTGGTGAATATATGCTTATTGCCTATACACATATATATGCATGTATGCATTTTTTCTTTCATTTATTATTATGTATATCCTCTGTAAATAATAATATTTCCAATATATGTTTTGTAAAGTTTTCATGTAATTTTTAAAATGGTAATGTCCTATGTATATTTTACTTTTCTTTGTTACCACCGAAATTTGAAAGGGTATGTATTAAAGTTTTGTTACTTGTTGATTTCTTTGCATGTATATTACGTATGGAGGAAATAACTGACCGGCAGATCACCAAGGTCAAGCACCAAGAAATCAATCTTGTCTAGGATGGAGAAATCATCATAATGGCGAGATGGAAAGTTATAAACAGTTCTTGGACAATAAAGGATAAGGAAAAGCCGGAAGTGAAAATTCTAAACAAATATAATATATTAGATTTCTTTGATTATGTTGAATTGGACGGTATAGTATGTGATTTTATATTACAATAGTAGCAAGATTGCTGATCATAATTATTCGTGTTTATTTTTTTGTTATTAGGAACTTTACATTAAAAATACTTAAAAATACTGCAAGGAAAGATTATCTTATATCCACAAATTTATGTATATTTTGTAATTATTTCTTTTTGGATCCCGTTCATGTGAACGAGTGTAAAGTTGGGTTCATGTGAAGTGGTTCGGTCCGCTTCTCGGGCGCCACTGTCACAAATATGATTTAGTGACATTTCTTATTATTTAATTTGCATTTGTTAAATTACCTCATATTATTTCAGTTCATTCTTATATATTCACGTATTCAAGGTTATTTTGTCAGTTGATTGAATGTGTATTTGTATGTGTGTCAATGTTCAATAGTATTGTAACGATGTAGTTACAAATTGCGGCAGGGTACAAAGCTCAACTCGTGTGCAAGCGGTGCTCAAATTTCAACAATACGCTCACACAGACAGGTTCATGCGCACCGAAAGACCTTCGTTGCTAGGCAACGGGAGAAAAATTCTGATTGGCTGAATCCAGTCACCTTATTCTTTTAGCAGCAAGAAAAGGAAAAGAATAAGAGCAGTGTTTGTCGCTTTGTGTGTAACTTCGTGAACGTGTTCCAAAGGAAGTGGCTGTTTGTAATCTTAGCTTTTAATGAGACTTTTAAAGAAAAGTACAGCATAAAGGTCCGTCTACAGGGATATTCCAGATGTTGAGTCAACGTAGTTTTCGTCGCTGGATTTGAATGGGCAGTTTCTTGCTCTAAAAAAGGTAAAAGAAAGCTAGACATAAGTATTCGAGATTCGATGCGCGGCTGTTATGGAAAACAAGGACATAGGATTAATATACTCAGAATCTTTAAACATTTGGAACTATGTTAAACTCAACTGTATTATCATTATTTGTTTGTAATTACTTCAATTTAACTAGTACCATTAAAGTTTGCATTATTACTGGAACTTGACAATCTTCCTAGATTTCAACAACCTCTTCAAATTGTTGACGCAACCCTTTCCGAAGTGTACGGAGACCACTCAGTACGGCGGGAAGAAGTAATTACCAGGGAAACAAGTGTGTTGAGCTATTGCTCCCTAAACAATAATAATTTGTCAAATGTCTATCACACCTGAGGGAACAGTTCTCAATAGTTAAAGTGGACAAGGTGGTCCCTCAATGCCATATTCCCCTTTAGGTCGGTGATAATTATTGACGTTCTCTATTTTTACGGAGAATTTGAAATAAAGAAATATCGTCAGAACAGAATAATTTTAAGAAATTTGTGGGTAAGAAAGTGGAGAGTTGTTGATTGCTACAGCCCGTTATTTCAAACCAGAATTACAAGATGACATTTGTAGTAAAACCTTAGACATATTCCGCCTTATGCAGAGTCGTTCTGACGTATGATTAGCGTCATACTAAACGCCTGACTACATTAGGAAACATATGTTAGTCGAACTCTTTAGTATGATACTAATTACTCGTCAGAACGACTCTGCATGAGGCCCATTGTGCGCAACTGCTTGATCTTCTCCTACATGAAAAAGACTGGGTTCCTTTATAGCACTTCTCTGTTACTTCTTCGCTAAACTTGAAAGAATGATGACTTTCACATGCATGAGCAAGTTGTTCCATTAAATAAGCATTTTGCCACAATTATTTTAAGCATGTCGACAATCATTTGTATGAATAAGGACGAGAAGCTTTTATTCTCTTTTTTATGCAATCGCCTTCTAAGAATAAGCACAGCGACGTGTCTTTTCCGAATAATGGCCTTGCGGCAATAACTAAGATGATATAAGGTTTTAAATGTATGAGTAAGAAGGCAGACTATCAAATTGCTTTTGTAATTGCAGGGCATGCTGCTAAAAGGGCTTAGATTTGGATTTTACCTGTATCAATGAACACCTGGATCTTTAAGCAAGTTTTGGTTGAAATTCTTTTGCTGCTTACAGTACAATTAATGGACATTTAATTGTATAAGTATTTATAAAACGTTGTATAGTGAACAACATACTGAACTAAGTGCCAGCATTTGGCCTTTCACATCCACTAGTACGCATTCGGACCCCTAAAGAAGCTTTCTGAATTGACACTTGTCTCATTATTTGTTGCATTGCGGTTTCTAATCCTAAGAGTAAGTATGTGAGTATTCAAACGTGTTTTCGCTGAAATCCCTTTGCCAGATTGCGTACAAGTAAATGGACGTACACCTGTTTGAGTAATGGCATGATCCTTAGAATAATATTTTCTAGTAAACGCTTTTCACAATGAAGGCAAGCATGTGGTTTTGCGCCTGTATTAGTAATAGTGTGTTTCTTTAAAGCAGAAAACTTTTTACAACACAGAGTGCAAGCATGTGGTCTTGCACCTATATCAGTAAGCAAGTGACATTTCAAAGTATCTATCCTACTAAAAGCCTTTCCACAATAGGGTTAAAGTATGCCATATAAACCCTGTACGAGTAAGCAAGTTATATTTCAAAGTACCTTCGAATTAAAAGCTTCTCCACACTAGGTGCATGTACGCCTTATTTTCCCTGTTTGAGTAAGCAAGTGACGTTTCAAAGTATCTTTCGTACTAAAAGCCTTTCCACAATAGGTGCAGGTATGCGGTCTTTTCCTAGTATTAGTAAGCAAGTGATGTTTCAAATTACTTTTCTGAATATAACCCTTTCCACAATAGGAGCAGGTGTGCGGTCTTTCCCCTGTATGAGTAAGCAAGTGACATTTCAAATTACCATTCTGAATAAAACCCTTACCACAATAGGTGCAGGTATGCGATCTTTCCACTGTATGAGTAAGCAAGTGACATTTCAAACTACTTTTGGTACTAAAAGCCTTTCCACAATAAGTGCAGTTATGCGGTCTTTCCCTAGTATGGGTAAGCAAGTGCAATTTCAATTTACTTTTCGTAGTAAAATCCTTTTCACAATAGCTGCAGGTATGCGATCTTTCCCCTGTATGAGTAAGCAAGTGATATTTCAAATTACATTTCAGAATATAACCCTTTCCACAATAGAATCACGTATGCCGTATTTCCCCTGCATGAATAAACGTGTGGGTCTTTAAATTTGTTTTAGAGGTAAACGTTTTGGGACACTGTGGGCAAGTCGTTGGACTTGCACCATTATTGGCGACACTATGAGTCTTTAACACACGTTTTGTAGTACACGTCTCTCCACATATAATAGGAGTTTCTGTTGTTTCGACTGTATGTGTTACGGTTTCATTTACAAATATAGATTCTACAGTGTGCTCTGTCCCATCAATTGCATATCCGCTTAAGGAACATCTGCTATCATTTGGAACCTGAATTAATGAAGCGGACCTTTGGCTATCGATCTCCACACTCGTATGCTTTACAGAAGTATGCAATGTCAATTCGAAATTTTGGTCAAGTGTTTGTGTATTTTTGTACCCACTCCAAGCCTCGCCATGCGATCTAAAAAATATAAAATATACTTTTACCTGTGACAGAAAAATCAATTACTGAATACGAGACACGACTGGATACCATTCTTCGTAACAAAATACCAAAAAAATGGTGTTACAACGATGGTAAAAAAATAGACTCATCGCTTGTTAACAAATTATTTGAGTAATATAATAATTACACGCTGATATCGAAATAATATACTGTGCCTTAATTACTAAGGTGATCAGGGTGAAATTAACTATAAAGGAAACAAAACTATCACTGTGAGATAATTAGTTGGATACGTGCGGTAAAAGTACCTTTTCGCATTATCAACATGTCACTCTTACGTAAGAGTATTTCAACTTCAGTAACACACAATAAATGCACATGACGGTTTTCATTCTATCATTATTACCCTCATTTCTGATGTAATCAAATGGCGTTAGTTTTCTTTCCTTGACCGATTACAATTTGCTACAAAAACCTTTCCAGCAGCAGATTGCCTTTAGTTTCCAAACACTTTGAATAAGAATGTGGAAGATACTTAACCGTACCACTACTTACAAGGCTAAAATGTGCAAGTACGATACTACCCATCAGATAACAGGCTTCATTAAGGAGATGCTGACGTCAATTTTTAACGAAGACGCTATTTCTGATAGCGTACTGATCGGCAAGTATTTCATGAACACAAAGATATTCATCCTCGTAATGAAACCAGCACGAGTAATCATGCATCTATTTTTTACAAAATTGATATAGATATTGCCTGTAGTTTCACTTCAGAAGATGGTGGAGCCTGTCCAAGACAGCTAATCACTGGATCTTGTGCTGTTTTCAATGAGCACCTTCACATTCTTTGCCGCGTTCTGATCACGTTTGTCGGGAGACTTGAGGTCCCAATTATTAACCACTTTTGATTTCCGAATGAGAGAGCAAAGTTGTAATAAATCTTAGAAGGCCTAAAGATAGAAATTCCTGTTACTTCCCAAAGAGGCTGACAATTGCAACTGACATTTGACGCCCGCGTCATGAACTGTCCAGTGCTGAATTGTCATGTCCACTTTGAAAAATTAACGGAGGTCCTGCTTAGTAACTGATCCGTAAGAAGCCTATAATTGTAACAGACACAATTATATTATTTTTGAATTAACGATACTCTTTGATGAGTATGTCCATCTTCGTTCCATTACTGTGCCTAGTTTGACGTGAATCATGGAGTATTAATCACATTGCAGAACTTCGTCTCCTGATAAAAAGCTTGGACTACTGCAACCCTTTAATCCTACATGGGCAAATCTTTTCAAGTTTAATAAATTTAGGCTCAGATCGTTCCAATCCGATAGCCAAAAGTCGAACTACAAGCGACACATCCATTGAAGCTAGAATTGTGTCTAAGCAATTTAAAATGAATGAAATCTTATGTTTACGTTCCACTATTATGCCGGCTAGGCTAAAGGAGATGCTGATTATGACAAATGAATGAAATATTGGAATGAAGAAAATGGGAGGAAACGGTCGAAAACCCGAGAAAACCCACAAATACGGTGTTTGTCCACCTCGGAGTCCACTTGGCACGAGCTAGGTTCGAATTCGGGACCCCACGCACCAGAGGTGAATCCTCTACTACTAAGCCACCGCAGCCCCTCTAAGCAAATTGACGGCTAAAGAACTAGCGCGATATGTGTTACAATTATAGCCCTCCCTCCAGAGAATTTTAGTGTCATTTAGCTCTCTCCGATCCCCTACTGACAATTTCATTCGTCTGAAAGGTATTTCTCATAAAGATCATTTTTGGCTTAACGTGAGAAAGAAGTATGATGCACCAAAGACTGAACACATAGCGTAGAAATCAATTTAGTTCGGATTGCAATGCGATAACACTCCCTTATAAGAATTCCTTCAATTAACAGGCTTTTTCCTTAAGGCATCGACCTCCGTATTACAATATTTGCATTAACAGTCAAAACAGTTACGGAATATACTCCGGATGTCAAGATATTGTCACTTGTAACTGTTTCAGATATCTTCGCTACTCGCAGGACGGCATGAGTTTAAATAATTTTGCTTGCTGATCGTGTCATGCATGTCTTTTTTAAATAAATACTCTTTCCTTCTTCAAAAAGTTTCCCTGTTGAACCAATTATCTTGATGACACTAGCAACTTGTATGCTAATATGGCCCGAATTCAGGGTATAATAAATCATCCTGACTTACGGTACACACTTAATAAACTCTTCGACATAAATGTGCTCGTTGTAATTTCATATCATCATGGAAGAGTTCAAGATGTAATATTTTTGATTCGATGGAAATTATACGACGGTTCTATTGCTCAATCATTCGAATTTTCATTTCAGATGGAACAACTTCAAATAACTTACCAGAATTTCAAAAGCTACTGAGATACTTCGTACATTTCTGGTCCAACGATTTCTGTTTAAGTAAAAAAGTAAGAGCATCAAGTTAATAATTTTTTTTACAAACTTTTCACAAATTACAGTTTATTCTGTCAATTATGTCTCTTTCCCTGAAGTTCCACTCTGTGTAGTAACCATTTCTGAAAAGCTTCATGGCTATATGTCATACTTATGAACTATACGTCAGATGTCGGCGTTACGTTATGAGAGCCTCAACGCAAATACATTTTCGTAGCCGTCTGCATGCTTGACATATGTTTGAACTTGTCCAATATAAACGTTGAAGCCACAGCGTTGATAATGGTCGATTACCATCATACACAATCCAGCAATAAAGTAACAAGGAATGTATTGAAATATTAAGAAAATTATTATAACTTTATTCTGTGTTATACGAACGGCACAAGGAAGAAGCATTTTGTTGGCTATTCTTTAGGCATGCGAAAAGAAAGCACGAAATTTGGCATGTACCTATGTGTTCGGTATTTCCTACCGAAATAACCGAAAATTACTTTCTTCACGAACAATCGCTTCAGCTAACACCATGTCATGTGATTATCAGAATTAACCCGTAGAGCGTTAATAAATGTGTGGAAATGATTTAGGAATATACAATCTCCTAGATATCATTTAGTTTAAATAAAACCAGCTACATCAATATAACTATGCTTTTGTTGGCTTCTGGTTGCTGGAGGTTAAGAATGGGTCATAGAGAGACGTTGCACTAGTACAGCCCCTTTCCCACATCTCGCTAATTATTGTTATTGGGCGTGCTATTCTGACAATCTGAATGGAACCAGGTAAATGAAAATAAATTCATCTTTGTTAAACATGTTAACATAATTGGCAATCACCCTTCTTTATTAATTTTCACCCATTCACGACCATCTAATACTATTATACATATTTTGATAAACTTTTTCAATGTTCATATTTCATGATTTGTTCTTGCGATTAAAATGCATCAGGTTTTATGAAGTGTATTATAGATAATTCCCTTTACATGCTTGATTCATATTACTAATTAATTAGTTATATTCTCATTTTTTCTTTCTTTCATTGTCTTGCTTTATGAAGATCACTCCACGTGTTTTATGCAAACCTTATTTTGTATTTTATTCTTAACTTATTTTGCATTAATGTGTTTTAGAAAACTTGTTTTGATATATTAGAATTGTTAGCGATTGCTGACCAAGCGAAGAAGCAACGTACAGCCAAGAAGTTAAATCTTCCCTTAAACTCCAATCAATCAACCAATTCAAAAATGGAATTATTCAAGCAAACAATCCATACATGAAAAAAAGTCGAAACTACAATAATATGACACGTTATACCTACAGTTGAACATATCATATACTGTTTCCAATTGGGATGATACCGAAAATGTATGGTTGTTAGCCCTTCCGGACTCAGGTGGGGAGAGACACACACAGGTGCGTCATTTTCTTAATCCGCTCCTTTCTTGACACTCATTAATATATCGGGATATTTTTTTTTTCAAATTATGGTTGGACACTTAACCATATTAGGTTTTTTCTTCTGAGTGTCGAATTTCCTTCTAAAATTTCAGCTCAAATTTATAAATTTGTGAATTTTCGCATTTTCTTTTATCTTCCCCTACATAACGCACCATAGAAACTTTCAATAGGAAAATTAGGGAAAACAGACTTGAGGTTTACAGTAGACGTTGTTCTCTAAGTGGAAAGATAATTTATTCTTTTTTGCTAGAATGAGATTTTTAATGACATGCTTAGTTTATTAGATATAATCATGATACTTTCTAGGATATATTAGTGGTGTACCAAAGTTTATTTTAAGATACTACAGGCGTGTTTAGTAACAGTGTTTCCAATCACAGAATTATTTGATTTTAGGTGTAAAAATCGGAAAATATCTCACTTTTCCTTCTAGAATATCCTTCTTGTTAGCGACATTGGAACAAGCGTACCAGTATCTGAAAGCCTCGTTTCTGGTAAACACAAGGCAGCATACAATGTTTTAATAGGACAATTAGGGAAGCTGCAGCACATGTATAAGTTTTGATTTTTCCTTCTGAGACGGAAAAAGTGTACAAATATTCTGGGTACAATGAGAAGGACACCTTTTCTTTCTCTTTTTATAAGGCAGCCAGCGACTTCAGATTTTCCATGTACCTTGTCAACATACAAAAAAAAATGTGATTTCCACCATATGGGAACAGTGGAGGCAGTTACAAATAATCTTGAAATCCGTTAGGGAATTTTTCGTAAATTCTCACTCCTATATTTCTCTCACTGGCAACACCGCAATGTAAATTACACCAAAAAATAGCCACATCCCCCTTCTAAATCACATCAATCGGGTCAACAGTTTTTCAGCAATAAGTCACTAACTGAAAATGTAGAAAAACGCCGAAAATGATCTGGGTCCGAAAGGGTTAATTTAATTACACCAGTGCACAGTGGGCAAGGAACTTCGAAAACTCTGCGAAAAGAGGAAGTCGTGTTTTAATGTTTATGGAACTTGGTATGCATTAGTATAAAAGGTTGCTCAGTACAAATTTTATACTAAAAGGGAAAATGGTGAACAAACTTCATATATCAATCAATCTATCTATCTATCTACATATATATACGTTAGTGTGTGTGCGTAATATGAGTATAGATATTTAAGAACAAGCGGATGTGAAACTAGCAACAAGTGAAATCATACTTGCTGTACACTACTATGGTTCGAAACGTCACAAACTATCGCAGCCACTTTTTTCTACGACCTCTATCACTTCACAGTTTGTGTTTTTTGTGCTGATTGTCTTCGTATTTCGGGTTGTTCACCTGTTTCCTAGCTTTTAATTTCTTTTATATGTCTGACTTCCTTTCTTTGCGGTTTTCTGATTTTCTTTCCCAACTTGCCATTTTTTTATATCTAGTCTTCAGGCCACATAAAGAAGCCACCCCAGGAACGTAATAAATACATATAATGTAAAAAGTCTAAATCTGAAGGAGTCGGGACTTTTAGGATTGCTGATGGAGGTCTTCTAACTGTCTATATCTTTAGGTTTTGTGACGCATAAATAAAAAGTTTCAGTAGATTTTTGCGTGGTCATATCGTTGCTGATTTGCCGCCTAGCACCGTCCAATTAATCCTGTGTTTGACTTGAAACGCCATATATTCAACGTCTGACTCTTACCTGAATCCTACGACATTGCAGTGTGTCTTTCAGATTTTGTCCAGAACTTACTAATCTTGTTCGCTGAAGTTGAACTTGCTAGATTTCTTGTAGTACTTTTCACTTGTCAAGTTCTCTTTGTTCTCCACTTTATCGCGGCTGCGTAAACAAGAGTGTTTTCACTCTTGGCTGACTGAATTGCCTGTCTTTCTTCTCTTTAATCTTTCAATGCTTTCTACTAAGTCTGCTTTGGGAGTTTGACTTTTTCCTAGGTGGATGGCTATGGTTCACTGTCACCCAGATTAATATCAGTCCTCACTCATTTCGCATAATATCTCTCTACCTTGTACTCGAGATTGCATGTTTCGAGGTTATGGAACATCGGATAGGAAAAGGTGACTACTGCTTTTTGGTCATTACTACATAATATCCCTCTACTTAATATTTCATCTTCCACGAAAATCAGAAGCTGCTGTTTCTTGGCTTCTCTGTTCTCTTCTGTATTCCTCAGGAAGTCAAATTGCTTTCCATTAGTTATATTATGTGGTGCTGCTTTGAAAAGAGATCAAACCAGGTATTAATATGGTGTATTTTGGTTACAAATTTCCACACAACATCCACACTAAATAAACGCTTACAATTTAAACAGGCAAAAATGATTCATAGCTTCTGAAACACAAATAATTCAAGTATCACACTTCAAAAATCTCCATCTTCTATCCGCTTTTCCCGGATTAAAAACCTACGAAACCACAAAAAATATACTTTTCTTTGTGACTGACAACCTACTTCTCCATCAGCATCCATAATCGACAAATTACATATAATGTCAAAACTAGATATGTATCATTGAATTAAAATATACACATATAGATAAACAATAGTTACTCATCGGTGGATATGACGCTAATGTCCGTAATAATATTGCGAAATTAACCTTTTCTAACATAGCAAATACATAGATCATTTGCAAAGTTTTGTTTTGGCTTTCACTTCTGATCAAAACAGTGAAAATATGTCAGTAACACTGACAGCTGTATACGATTGGGAACTTCCTGGATGATATGCGTTAGGTGATAGACCCTTTGACGAACTTTCATTTTTGAGGTTTTCGTCATGTTTTCGGGGTTCTTAGCTTACTGTGCAGTGCCAGCGGAACTTCAATGTGAAAAACACCTTTCTTTCAGATAAACCTGATATATAGATCAGTGTCTGGAAAAATAAAAAGTTGTTAAGTTTTATGTTGAAGAAATAAATGTTAATACTTAACAAAGATACACAATATATATATAATTTTCAGGATTTTCACATTTAATATAGTACGAAATTACCTTTGACTATAAGGTTCCCCTTTTCCATCTTCAATTCCATCCTCAAATTGCGATGAATCAGCTGATTTTACAGAGGAGGCAAAACTATCAATTTTTAATTCGTCAATGAAATCGGTTAAATATGTGTTATCATCATTGGTTTCTCGCTCAGGCTTCACTGCGGGTAGTAATGCCAAAGTTGGAGATGTAACGCTCTGATGTGTTATCAGACTCTCATTTTGGACTGCTGTCAGCTTGGCTTCTTTGTTATCCGTAAATTGCACACAATTTTCATCAACTGAATTTCCATTAAAAGGTTTGGTTTTTTCAGCCACGTGCACAATTTCCGATAGCATAGAAATTAATTCACATGTAAGTTTATGTTCATCTTCCATTGTGACAATTCCAACATCTACTTGCTAACAATCAGCTAAAGGACATGAAATAATTAGAAGGTGACTGTGAATAACGGTGTTTCCAGGTAAAAGTTACTCATTCCTACAAAAATAATACAAAAAATATTTATCAAAGAGACTGGAAAGATAAAAAAGATAATAAGGAATCGAGAGTTGTATATACAATCAGCGACAAAAGAAAATTTTTATCTCATATCTGCCAAATTACATCAAATTGCCTTGAGTATTTAAGAATGAATGTGTAGTAGTAATAGAGGTATATTCACACGCAATGTATTTAAGTGCGTAGTAGTTTGAGTACGAATGACGCAGACAACAAATCTATGTACATCTCAGAAGTCTTGTAATATATATAGAAAATGCCCACACTCTTTACTTTCTGCAGGTTTATAGTCCCTTCGCGTATTATATTCTCCTTTAGATCTCACTATCTTTTCGCGCGGCTATTCTACGATTTTTCGTGGTATTTCATGTTAGCTGATCTTGTGTGGTCAATGTACAAGTTCTTGTACATTTCACGCCTGAAACGAATAATGTGTAGATACTGAAAGACTGTATTAGTTTACTGCAGAATACTTTTTGTTATTAGAAAAATAACACACGGATTTGTTAAGCTGATAGTTTCTTAAGAAAAAACTGTAATTTAGAAGTTATAAAAATGTTACACGTCTCCCTAAAACGAAAATGTTAATAGGTAGATAGATTAATAGGTCGCTAAATCAATACTGAAATCAGAAGCTGCAGTGGATTTCTATCACTTTTGGCTTTAATAGATAATAAAGGATACAGAAAATGTATTCCTGGAACGTTTATGTCATTAAGAAAATTACTTTACGATATCTGTTGAATTTTTACTTCTACAGTGATGAACAAGAGTTAGTAATGGTCAGTTTCTATCAATTACATTTTGAATTATAGCCTCCGTACCCAAACTTATATGTTTTATCTTTTAACCCTTTGCGTTCTTGGTAAATGTGATGATACAAGTACTCCTTGAGATTTATTTCGTCTCTTGGAAGGACGGACACAGAGATAAGGTAAATGAGTAAAGTAGTTTCCATAAACAAATCTACTGAACAAGATTTGTTCATAATTATAGTATTTTTGTGAACAGAATAAAAGTTAGGCCCAGTATCTGTAATGAACACTCAAAGTAAAATCTATATGGGAAAAGTTATAGGCGATACGTTTTTGGAGAGGGTAAACACTGGCATCCCCGTTAATGTACATAGTAGGAAAAGTAAAAGCTTTAACAAATTTTAAACAATTTTCTCAAACCTATAAAACAGAAAAAAAATGCTAAGATTATTGGTTTACTTAGTGCTTGGGAAATCTTCGGATAGAAACGGTGATCAGTTAACTACATTCTGAACTGTGACTTGTCCTGAAGAAAGAAAAGAAATGAATCATAATATCAGAAACTGTAAACTGAGATCAGCGGAAAAGTACAAAAATAAATAAATACAAGCATCAAGTGGGATTCGAATACGGTTCAAAAGTTTTGAATAACAAGTGGAGAAAGGAGCTTAAGATATACAGTTACCCAAACAACTGTACATCTATATTTCAGTTATACTGATAGCTAAGGAACACCTTAAGACACTAAACATTAGAACCTTAAGCATATTTGGTTTGTCTTTGTTCAGAAAGGGAGTACGTTTCTTCTTTAACTACAAGAGGGACTCGCGGAAGCTCAGTGGTAGAGTTCACCTCTGGTGCCTGGGGTCTTTGGTTCCATCGCGCCAAGTTAACTTTGTGGTGGACAAATATCGTGTATGTTCGGGCTTCTCGGGCCCTTCCATTTCCTCCCACTTTCTTCATTCCACTATTTCATCTATTCCACATCATCACCGTCTCCTTTAGCCTAGCCGGCATAACTGTGGGACGTAAAACTTCCAAATTTAATTTCATTTAACTACAAGAATGATCTCTGCATTTGCTAAGGTAGTATCTTGTGTTGAAACTAACATGTCATTAAACAATAAGAAAAGGAGCTTAATATTTTTAACAGAAAACATCAAGGAGTGAAGGAAGTGCTTCGATACTACGAGGTACTTTCTGAGTCTGTTAAGTTTAACAGACTTGGAAAAAGATTACGTACGCAATGATACTTTGGAGAACTGTGAAAGAGAACACATAGAGAGGGCGAAGAAAGTAATTGCTTCGCTTTCGTTGTTCAAATAACGATTAGTAACACTCACAGCTTAACATATAAAAGAAAAAAAAATGTTTCCATACACAAGTTACACACTCCATAAACTAACATTCGTTTTACACACTTCGCAAATTACGGAGAGAAATAAATGACAAGTTAATAAGAACAAAAGACAAGCGAGTGCAGTAGCAGAGAGGAGAGGCTTCGAAAGTGCACGTCGGCGATTTTGCTGAATTTTTGCACATAGATAACAAACCACAAGAAAGCATTTAATTTGAAACGGATCACGGTAACACATAATAGAATTCGAGATGTAGGAAGTTATCTGATTGCCTGAATAAAGACGTCAATGACTTATTACGCTGCAAGCGAGGTTTCCTTCATTGTATCCATGGTGAAGTCAGAAGAACAAGCGCCTAGTACTCATTATATCGATGGTTCGCGCCTCACCCGGGATACTTCTTTAGTGTCTTTAAGACTCTCCTGAATATAAACAAATCACGCATGGTACCTTCCATTTCAATTCAGGCAAAGCATGTAGTATCACCATCTTAGCTCTCGCTGAAACATTTTTATAGCACCTTAACATGTTTTTAAGGGACCCATATTTTTGTTTTGTCAAAAAAAATCTGCCAAGTAATGGGCCATCAAAGATGAGTACAATTTATGAATTGTAGAAAATATGGATAATGGTCAAATTAGGAAAAACACCATTCAGCTATGGAGATAGCCAGAGGTATAATTCTTGTTGTTGTATGTACATAGGGATATAAACAAACTATATTTTATTATAGTTTGATTTGCGCATGTGCATCTTTTTGAACACAAATTAACAAATAAACGTCAGTTTATCTGAAAAGTCGAAGTTTGCGAATTTTTTCGAGCACTTCCGTTTCGAATTTTAAAATTCTGTTTTCACGGTTGGTAAGACCTAGTTACCCGCTCTCCGCGAAAAACAATTGAATCGCTTCCGTGTGCAACCGTTTTGTCGCAATAAATTCCAGAAAATGTTAAATTTTCCAAATTGCCATTTTTGGGCGCCATTTTCTCGAAAACACTATAATTTAAAATTCTAAAATTTTGCCAGATGGTTCAACTTTATATGAATAATAAACACACGAAATACTACTCTCGACCAATGTTTCATAAATAAACTACACCATTTTCAAGTTTGCAATGTTCCGTTAACTTTGATGTCACATGTGGCAATACTGAAAATACCAAAATTTCAACGATTTGATTATGTTTGTGGTTCACATTTATTAAATGAATAACAAAAGCTTTCCCTGACTTTTTTTTATTATTTTCATCGAAAAGGCTCTCTGAAATAATAAAATGAGGCTCCCCCTATTTCTCAGTTTTCTTTAACCGAAGTAATTTGAGGTGGATATTACGATTACGAAACTTACAAATTTTAAGTTTACTTGAAACGGCCATCCAATAAATTCTGATGATCTATAAGAAGCGTGAACTATTACCTCAGTGATTATTTGGAATCCTCCAGATAAAGTCCTATTATGTGCGTTGTCATTACAGTGATCGAAAATGGACAAAAATTTAAATCGGAACATTTTCTTCTGGAGAAGTTTTGAATTGCATAAGACAAATAATTTTCATAATATTTTGGAAAGAAGTTCACCATAGTAGTAGAAAATGAATCGATCTGGGCCATAATAGGACAACATAGAACATAAGAGAACAACTCACAAGCCCCTGGGAAAATGACCACCGTACACCGTGAGCCCACGGTCTTTTACGACCTCCATTTTAGGGGTGAATTTATTCCCTTTTATGACCACTTTTTAGGGAGTGTACTCGTTCTCTTTTATGAGCACATTTTTAAGGGTGTACTCGATCCCTTTTATGAGCACTTTTCCAACCCCTATGTTAATTACGAACACATAGAAGAAGAGATAACACATGACACTACGTAACACACAGCAGAACAGATAACAGATAAGAATATGAAACATAAAAGGGGTGTATTCGTTCTCTTTTATGAGCATTTTCCAACCCCTATTTTAAGATAACAGAAATTACATACGATTACGAACACATAGAAGAGCAGATAACACATAAGAGTACCTAACATAACAAGGGTGTATTTATTCCCTTTTATGAGCATATTTTCCAACCCTTATTTTAACATAGCAGAAATTACACTGAGACTATGAACATACAACAGAACAGATAATACATAAGACTCGTTCCCTTTTATGCCCTCCATTTTAGGGGTGTACTCGTTCTCTTTTATGAGCATATTTTTCAACCCCTATTTTAACATAGGAGATAACACATGAGATTACGAACACATAGAAGAGAAGATAACACATAAGAGTACGTAACACACAGCAGATTAGATAACACATAAGAGTACATAACATAACAAGGGTGTACTCGTTTCCAACCCCTATTTTAATTACGAACATATAGAAGAGAAGATAACATATAAGAATGTGAAACACACAGCAGAGCAGATAATACATAAGAATACGTAATATAACAAGGGTGTACTCGTTCTCTTTTATGAGCATATTTTTCAACCCCTATTTTAACATAGCAGAAATTACACTGAGACTATGAACACACAGCAAAGCAGATAACACACAGCACTATTTTAACATAGTAGGTAACATAAGATTACGAACACATATAAGAGCAGAAGACTACATAACATAGCATGCCTCCATTTTAGGGTGAACTCGTTCTCTTTTATGAGCATATTTTTCAACCCCTATTTTAACATAACAGAAATGACATAAGAATACGTAACTCATCCCAACCCTTATTTAGCAAAGATTACAATCGAACACCCCACGGTCTACAGATAATCATTTTAGAGGGTGTATTCATTCATTCTCTTTGATGACCATTTTTTCCACCCCTAATTGAAATTACATAGGAGAGCAGATAATACATAAGATTCGTTCCCTTTTATGAACACTTTTCAGGGGGTGAACTCGTTCCCTTTTATGAGCATATTTTCAATCCCTATTTGAACATTTTAACATAGCAGAAATTTATGAACACATTCTCCACCCCTATTTTAACGTAGCACTGATTTCGTTCCCAACCCTTAATTTAACATAGCAGAAATGACACAAGCATGTCCCCAAACTACTGACCATCGTGAACAAAGGTCAAACTCAAAAACAAAACAACATATCGAGGTGCTGTTTCCACATTTAGTAAAATTCCAAAATAATGACCATCGAGGTCAAAGGTCAAAACTCGAAAACGGAGCCACATTTAGTAATTGGTCATCAACTACTACAAGTTCCAAAATAGTGGCCATCGAGGTCAAAGGTCAACTTACTTAAAACCTAATCACTCGAAAATGGATCCACATATTGAGGTGGTGTTTCCACAGTTAGTAATTGGTCATCAGGTACTACAAGTTCCAAAATAGTGGTCATCGAGGTCAAAGGTCAACATACTTAAAACCTAATATCTCGAAAACGGAGCCACATACTCAGGTGTTGTTTCCACATTGAGTAATAGGTCATCAGGTACCACAAGTTCCAAAATAGTGGCCATCGAGGTCAAAGGTCAACATACTTAAAACCTAATAACTCGAAAATGGATCCACATATTGAAGTGCTGTTTCCACATTTAGTAATTGGTCATCAAATACTACAAGTTCCAAAATAATGACCATCGAGGTCAAAGGTCAACATACTTAAAACCTAATAACTCGAAAATGGATCCACATATTGAGGTGCTGTTTCCACATTTAGTAACTGGTCATCAACTACTACAAGTTCCAAAATAATGATCATCGAGGTCAAAGGTCAACATACTTAAAACCTAATAACTCAAAAACGGAGCAAAATATTGAGGTGCTGTTTCCAAATATAGTAATTGGTCATCAACTACTACAAGTTTCAAAAATAATGGTCATCGAGGTCAAAGGTCAATCTCGTAAATGAAACCACATATTGAGATAACGCTGTGTGATCTATTCAATTTTGTACAAAGCAAAAAAAAGTGAAGAAGGAATAAATTTGAGTGGCTTATTTACTTTTGTATTAATGAGAAAGAAATCAAAGGAACACAATTTTAACTAGCGCAGACTTTCTGTGCCTTTTTGGGCTATTCAAATGGATTAACAAGAAAGAAAGCAAAAATATGCCATATTAATTAGCTATGTATTATTTAAGCAAAACGAAGGGCTACATTTGAGAAAGCGAACATGGACCATTTTACTCAAATTTGGATGGAGTATTTATCTTTGTATGAACCAGAAAAAAAAATGAAGAAGGTTCAATATTTCTATACAATTTTGTACTGCCCAAATAAACGAAATTTTATTTTTGTACCAATCACATGAAAATCAAAGAAGGGTCATTTTATACCTTTTTGTGCTATTCAAATAATAGAGGGAACAAATTTCAGTGGTCTATTTTATTTTTGTACCAATCAGAAGAAAAGCAAAGATATGCCATTTTAACTATTTAAACAAACGAAAAGATAAATTTGAATGACCTATTCAATTTTGTACCAACGAGAAATACCATTTTTACTAATCAAATAAACAAAAAAAAACCGAAGAAGGATCATTTTAACTAACTCAGACTTTTATACCATTTTGTACTACTCCAATAAACGAAGGAATACCAGTAAAAAATAAGCGAAGATTAGGTGAATTATTTTCTTTTGTACCAACTGGAAAAGAGAAGAGGAGCAACTTTAACTAGCTCAGAATTTATGTAACTTTTGAACTACTGAAATGTTCTATTCTTGTATCAATCAGAAAAACCCGAAGAAGGATCATTTTAACAAGTTCATAATTTCGATGTTCTACTTTTTATACCAACGAGAAAAAAATGAACTAGCTGAATATACGAAAGAATAAATTTAAGTGACCTATTCAATTTTGTACCAATGCTGAAATGTCATTTTAACTGGTTCAGAATTTTACTACTCAAATAAACAATGGAGTATTTAGTTTTGTACCATCAAGAAAAAAAGAAATTGCACCATTTTGGAGTATTCAAATAAACAAAGGAATTATAATTTGTGTCAACTCTAAATTCAATTAAACGAAATAATGCATTTGAGTGAGCTATTTAATTTGAAAAACCGAAGTTGAGTATTTTATACCATTTTGTATTATTTCAACAAACAAAGGAATAAGCAAAAAAAGGATCATTTTATATCATTTTAAACTAGTCTAATAAACGAAGGCATAAATATGAGTGAGCTATTTAATTGTGTAGCAACCAAAAGATTTTCACGAAAGAACAAAATTGTACTAATCAGAAAAAGCGAAGAAGACCCATTTTAACTAACTGAGAATTTCTGTACCTTTTTGTACTATTTAAACAAACGATGGAATAAATTTGAGTGGAGAGAAAAATCGAAGAAGGTCCAATTTAGCTAACTCAGAATTTATATACCTCTGTACTAGCCCAATGAACGAAAGAACAAATTTGGGTGTTCTACTTTTTTATACCAAACAAGGAAGAACCATTTTAACTTGCTGAGTATTTTATACCATTTTGTACTATTCAAATAAACGAAAGAAAAAGCGAAAAAAGACCTTTTTAACTAGCGCAGAATTTCTGTAACGCAAAAATTAATTTGGATAGAGTAACAAGAAAGAAACCAAAGATATGCCATATTAACTATTTAAATAAACGAAGGGATAAATTTAAGTGATCTATTCCATTTTGTACCAATGAGACTTCAAAAACAAAAAGGATCATTTTATATCATTTTAAACTAGTCTAATAAACGAAGGCATAAATTTAAGTGATCTATTCCATTTTGTACCAAGGAGACTTAGAATTTCTAGAGAACAAAATTGTACTAACCAGAAAAAACCGAAGAAGGCCCATTTTTACTAACTGAGAATTTCGGTACCGTTTTGTACTATTTCAACAAACGATGGGATAAATTTGAGTGGCCTGTTTTTTGTACCAACCAGAAAAATCGAAGAAGGTCCAATTTAGCTAACTCAGAATTTATGCACCTTTATACTAGTCCAATGAACGAAAGAACAAATTTGGGTGTTCTACTTTTTTTTATACCAAACAAAGAAGAACCATTTTGTACTACTCAAATAAACGAAAGAAAAAGCGAAAAAAGACCATTTTTAAATAGCTCAGAATTTATATACGTTTTGTACTAATCAAATAAATGAAGGAATATTTAGATTTGTACCAAGCAAAATAAGAATAAAATTTGGATGGACTATTTTCTTATATACCAACAAAAATGGAGCAAATTTGAGTGGCATACATACATACTTTTGTAGCAACGAAAAAAACAAGAAACCGAAGGAGGAATAAATCTGAGTGACCTATTCAGTTTTGTACTAAAGCGAGAAAGGTAAAATTTAAATAGCTCAGTATTTATGTACATTTTGTACTATTAAACGAAGGAATAAATTTGGATGTTCTACAGAAGAAAACGGAGAAGGAATCATTTTATTTAATTTTGTAGTACTCAAATATACAAAGGTATAAATCTGTGTGACCCATTCAGTTTTGTACTGAGCAGAAAATTTGTTGGCTTTTTTAGAAAGACCATTTTATCTTTTGTATTACTCAAATAAAGAAACCTATTCTGATTTGCCGGCTACTTTTTTTCGCTAATCATTTTTTGTGCTCTAAAGCAAACAGAGACCATTTTAACTAGCTTAGAATGTATGTGCCTTTTTGTAACGAAGGAACAAATTCGAGTACCAATCCTGCTGCGAGTAGATCAATTAGTACATAGATTAAAAAATAAAACAGTATGGCATTATTGCGACTTTCATTTCCGAATACATACGGATTAAACCACTATGGCAAAAAAATACTACTTTCTCCTTATGCTTATTTGGAGTAGACTTAATAGGATCAAGCATTCTTTTAAACTCGTAATCTAGCCAACCAGTATTTGGAAACTTGGTGAAAAAGAATAAATAAATGTTTTCTTTTCTCACAATAAAGCTATATGTAAAAAAGTGACATAAAAGGGCTATATTAAACGTCAATAAATACTACTTTCTCCTTATGCTTATTTGGAGTAGGCTGAAGAGAATTTAGGTGCCATTACATTATACTTTGATAACAATAATTCCCCGATTAATAGTAGGTTTTACAAAAACGATACATTGTGTAAGAATTTCCAATTAATAGCGGTATTGCACTGTACTTATAATATAATAATAATCTGTAATAGTGCAGTTTATTTTTGGAATGAGAGTAGGTTTTAAAGGTATATTGTAGTGTACCAACAATAATGATCTCTGAGAAAATTATTAGGTAAAGATAAAACTTACCAGATAACAATTGCACCACTGTTCTGCGACAATGTTCCGAACACATTTATACCATCTAATTTCTCAGATTTAAGGCTAAATTAAATGGAGAAGAGATGTACAACAAATTGTGCAAAAGTATTTGGGAGATATAACTAAGAAGTACTAGGATGTGCTAATAGAAAAATTTCAGAACATAAACAGAATAATACACAAGATTTTTCAGGTATTTTAATTTTTGAATGGAAGGACAAGCCTATTAACACTAATTGTAACAACGATGATTCCGTGGGTGTAGATTATCTTAGATGTCTTACAGGTAATTCTTCCATTAAAATTTACAACAAATTGATTTGCCAAATTTTGTTCATTGTTCAGACAAGCGTTTAAAGGGTATTACGAGATTGGAAGCAATTATCTTTCACTTACTATACTGATGAGTGGATCAAATACAAGACTATTTAGAACTAATTTTACACACCAAAGAATATTTTACAGATATGGATAAAGTTAACAGAGGCTTATTAGGTCAATTTCCAAGTATCGAATTTCTATTCAGCAGGGGAATACAAATATTAATTTTGCTGCTCTTGGTCTAAAATGCATGCCGAAGACCGTAGAAGAAAAAAATTGTTTTCTAATTTCTGGAGTGAGTCTAAGAAGCTTGTTTGCTGTATAAAAGGTATACTCCAATATGGATTTTGTTTTCTAAAACATAACAGGTTTACTGCAAAGGATAAATTGACACTCTAGTAGTGGGTTTCTAATTGTTGGCTAGATTACGAGTTTAAAATAATGCTTGATCCTCTTAAGTCTACTCGAAATAAGCATAAGGAGAAAGTAGTATTTTTTTGCCATAGTGGTTTAATCCGTATGTATTCGGAAATGAAAGTCGCAATAATGCCATACTGTTTTATTTTTTAATCTATGTACTAATTGATCTACTCGCAGCAGGATTGGTACTCAAATTTGTTCCTTCGTTACAAAAAGGCACATACGTTCTAAGCTAGTTAAAAATGGTCTCTCTTTGCTTTAGAGCACAAAAAATGATTAGCGAAAAAAAGTAGCCGGCAAATCGGAATAGGTTTCTTTATTTGAGTAATACAAAAGATAAAATGGTCTTTCTAAAAAAGCCAACAAATTTTCTGCTCAGTACAATTCTGAATGGGTCACACAGATTTATACCTTTGTATATTTGAGTACTACAAAATTAAATAAAATGACCCCTTCTCCGTTTTCTTCTGTAGAACATCCAAATTTATTCCTTCGTTTAATAGTACAAAATGTACATAAATACTGAGCTATTTAAATTTTACCTTTCTCGCTTTAGTACAAAACTGAATAGGTCACTCAGATTTATTCCTCCTTCGGTTTCTTTTTTTCGTTGCTACAAAAGTATGTATGTATGCCACTCAAATTTGCTCCATTTTTGTTGGTATATAAGAAAATAGTCCATCCAAATTTTATTCTTATTTTGCTTGGTACAAAACTAAATATTCCTTCATTTATTTGATTAGTACAAAACGTATATAAATTCTGAGCTATTTAAAAATGGTCTTTTTTCGCTTTTTCTTTCGTTTATTTGAGTAGTACAAAATGGTTCTTCTTTGTTTGGTATAAAAAAAAGTAGAACACCCAAATTTGTTCTTTCGTTCATTGGACTAGTATAAAGGTGCATAAATTCTGAGTTAGCTAAATTGGACCTTCTTCGATTTTTCTGGTTGGTACAAAAAACAGGCCACTCAAATTTATCCCATCGTTTGTTGAAATAGTACAAAAAGGTACAGAAATTCTCAGTTAGTTAAAATGGGCCTTCTTCGGTTTTTTCTGGTTAGTACAATTTTGTTCTCTAGAAATTCTAAGTCTCCTTGGTACAAAATGGAATAGATCACTTAAATTTATGCCTTCGTTTATTAGACTAGTTTAAAATGATATAAAATGATCCTTTTTGTTTTTGAAGTCTCATTGGTACAAAATGAAATAGATCACTTAAATTTATCCCTTCGTTTATTTAAATAGTTAATATGGCATATCTTTGGTTTCTTTCTTGTTACTCTATCCAAATTAATTTTTGCGTTACTGAAACTCTGCGCTAGTTAAAAAGGTCTTTTTTCGCTTTTTCTTTCGTTTATTTGAATAGTACAAAATGGTATAAAATACTCAGCAAGTTAAAATGGTTCTTCCTTGTTTGGTATAAAAAAGTAGAACACCCAAATTTGTTCTTTCGTTCATTGGGCTAGTACAGAGGTATATAAATTCTGAGTTAGCTAAATTGGACCCTCTTCAATTTTTCTGGCCACTCAAATTTATTCCATCGTTTGTTTAAATAGTACAAAAAGGTACAGAAATTCTCAGTTAGTTAAAATGGGTCTTCTTCGCTTTTTCTGATTAGTACAATTTTGTTCTTTCGTGAAAATCTTTTGGTTGCTACACAATTAAATAGCTCACTCATATTTATGCCTTCGTTTATTAGACTAGTTTAAAATGATATAAAATGATCCTTTTTTGCTTATTCCTTTGTTTGTTGAAATAATACAAAATGGTATAAAATACTCAACTTCGGTTTTTCAAATTAAATAGCTCACTCAAATGCATTATTTCGTGTAATTGAATTTAGAGTTGACACAAATTATAATTCCTTTGTTTATTTGAATACTCCAAAATGGTGCAATTTCTTTTTTTCTTGATGGTACAAAACTAAATACTCCATTGTTTATTTGAGTAGTAAAGTTCTGAACCAGTTAAAAATGACATTTCAGCATTGGTACAAAATTGAATAGGTCACTTAAATTTATTCTTTCGTATATTCAGCTAGTTCATTTTTTTCTCGTTGGTATAAAAAGTAGAACATCGAAATTATGAACTTGTTAAAATGATCCTTCTTCGGGTTTTTCTGATTGATACAAAAATAGAACATTTCAGTAGTTCAAAAGTTACATAAATTCTGAGCTAGTTAAAGTTGCTCCTCTTCTCTTTTCCAGTTGGTACAAAAGAAAATAATTCACCTAATCTTCGCTTATTTTTTACTGGTATTCCTTCGTTTATTGGAGTAGTACAAAATGGTATAAAAGTCTGAGTTAGTTAAAATGATCCTTCTTCGGTTTTTTTTGTTTATTTGATTAGTAAAAATGGTATTTCTCGTTGGTACAAAATTGAATAGGTCATTCAAATTTATCTTTTCGTTTGTTTAAATAGTTAAAATGGCATATCTTTGCTTTTCTTCTGATTGGTACAAAAATAAAATAGACCACTGAAATTTGTTCCCTCTATTATTTGAATAGCACAAAAAGGTATAAAATGACCCTTCTTTGATTTTCATGTGATTGGTACAAAAATAAAATTTCGTTTATTTGGGCAGTACAAAATTGTATAGAAATATTGAAACTTCTTCATTTTTTTTCTGGTTCATACAAAGATAAATACTCCATCCAAATTTGAGTAAAATGGTCCATGTTCGCTTTCTCAAATGTAGCCCTTTGTTTTGCTTAAATAATACATAGCTAATTAATATGGCATATTTTTGCTTTCTTTCTTGTTAATCCATTTGAATAGCCAAAAAAGGCACAGAAAGTCTGCGCTAGTTAAAATTGTGTTCCTTTGATTTCTTTCTCATTAATACAAAAGTAAATAAGCCACTCAAATTTATTCCTTCTTCACTTTTTTTTGCTTTGTACAAAATTGAATAGATCACACAGCGTTATCTCAATATGTGGTTTCATTTACGAGATTGACCTTTGACCTCGATGACCATTATTTTTGAAACTTGTAGTAGTTGATGACCAATTACTATATTTGGAAACAGCACCTCAATATTTTGCTCCGTTTTTGAGTTATTAGGTTTTAAGTATGTTGACCTTTGACCTCGATGATCATTATTTTGGAACTTGTAGTAGTTGATGACCAGTTACTAAATGTGGAAACAGCACCTCAATATGTGGATCCATTTTCGAGTTATTAGGTTTTAAGTATGTTGACCTTTGACCTCGATGGTCATTATTTTGGAACTTGTAGTATTTGATGACCAATTACTAAATGTGGAAACAGCACTTCAATATGTGGATCCATTTTCGAGTTATTAGGTTTTAAGTATGTTGACCTTTGACCTCGATGGCCACTATTTTGGAACTTGTGGTACCTGATGACCTATTACTCAATGTGGAAACAACACCTGAGTATGTGGCTCCGTTTTCGAGATATTAGGTTTTAAGTATGTTGACCTTTGACCTCGATGACCACTATTTTGGAACTTGTAGTACCTGATGACCAATTACTAAATGTGGAAACACCACCTCAATATGTGGATCCATTTTCGAGTGATTAGGTTTTAAGTAAGTTGACCTTTGACCTCGATGGCCACTATTTTGGAACTTGTAGTAGTTGATGACCAATTACTAAATGTGGCTCCGTTTTCGAGTTTTGACCTTTGACCTCGATGGTCATTATTTTGGAATTTTACTAAATGTGGAAACAGCACCTCGATATGTTGTTTTGTTTTTGAGTTTGACCTTTGTTCACGATGGTCAGTAGTTTGGGGACATGCTTGTGTCATTTCTGCTATGTTAAATTAAGGGTTGGGAACGAAATCAGTGCTACGTTAAAATAGGGGTGGAGAATGTGTTCATAAATTTCTGCTATGTTAAAATGTTCAAATAGGGATTGAAAATATGCTCATAAAAGGGAACGAGTTCATCCCCTGAAAAGTGTTCATAAAAGGGAACGAATCTTATGTATTATCTGCTCTCCTATGTAATTTCAATTAGGGGTGGAAAAAATGGTCATCAAAGAGAATGAATGAATACACCCTCTAAAATGATTATCTGTAGACCGTGGGGTGTTCGATTGTAATCTTTGCTAAATAAGGGTTGGGATGAGTTACGTATTCTTATGTCATTTCTGTTATGTTAAAATAGGGGTTGAAAAATATGCTCATAAAAGAGAACGAGTTCACCCTAAAATGGAGGCATGCTATGTTATGTAGTCTTCTGCTCTTATATGTGTTCGTAATCTTATGTTACCTACTATGTTAAAATAGTGCTGTGTGTTATCTGCTTTGCTGTGTGTTCATAGTCTCAGTGTAATTTCTGCTATGTTAAAATAGGGGTTGAAAAATATGCTCATAAAAGAGAACGAGTACACCCTTGTTATATTACGTATTCTTATGTATTATCTGCTCTGCTGTGTGTTTCATATTCTTATCTGTTATCTTCTTTTCTATATGTTCGTAATTAAAATAGAGGTTGGAAACGAGTACACCCTTGTTATGTTATGTACTCTTATGTGTTATCTAATCTGCTGTGTGTTACGTACTCTTATGTGTTATCTTCTCTTCTATGTGTTCGTAATCTTATGTGTTATCTCCTATGTTAAAATAGGGGTTGAAAAATATGCTCATAAAAGAGAACGAGTACACCCCTAAAATGGAGGGCATAAAAGGGAACGAGTCTTATGTATTATCTGTTCTGTTGTATGTTCATAGTCTCAGTGTAATTTCTGCTATGTTAAAATAAGGGTTGGAAAATATGCTCATAAAAGGGAATGAATACACCCTTGTTATGTTAGGTACTCTTATGTGTTATCTGCTCTTCTATGTGTTCGTAATCGTATGTAATTTCTGTTATCTTAAAATAGGGGTTGGAAAATGCTCATAAAAGAGAACGAATACACCCCTTTTATGTTTCATATTCTTATCTGTTATCTGTTCTGCTGTGTGTTACGTAGTGTCATGTGTTATCTCTTCTTCTATGTGTTCGTAATTAACATAGGGGTTGGAAAAGTGCTCATAAAAGGGATCGAGTACACCCTTAAAAATGTGCTCATAAAAGAGAACGAGTACACCCCCGAAAAAGTGGTCATAAAAGGGAATAAATTCACCCCTAAAATGGAGGTCGTAAAAGACCGTGGGCTCACGGTGTACGGTGGTCATTTTCCCAGGGGCTTGTGAGTTGTTCTCTTATGTTCTATGTTGTCCTATTATGGCCCAGATCGATCCATTTTCTACTACTCACCATGCTATTATATAGGGATTGATGATCTCAGCTGTAACGTTCCTCTTTGAGCGATACATTTTCTCAAAAAAAATATTTGCGGAAATGTTAATTAGCTCTTAGTTAATGTTATTTCTTTCTATATTTTCTCAATTCTCGACTCTCATGAAGGATTCAAGATGGTCGACAATTGGACCAGTGTGTGTAGTTATAGTATGCTACTTTTTCTTTGTATGTCTATGTTTTGCGTTGAGCGGCTTTTGAGAGTAGCTCTGATTGTTTGAAATAATTTAAATTTTTTTGTTTCATGTAAACGGAAGGATTATTATGAACATGCATATATATATGCTCACTCATATAATTTTTATTCCCCCTATGTTATATCTGTATTATTATTAAAGTTGTCGTTTCCATATTATGCTTTGATGCGCAGTATGGAATGACCAATTAGGAACGAGCAGGCCGTGGAGCGTGCCCCCCCCTTCGACTTAGTTCTTTGTAATAACAAATATGGTGGGAGTGTAGTGAGCAGTACAATTGTCCATGTTTTTGGACATAAGGTTCCTTGCGAATTATGCAGTGGGCGAGTGTGTGTTTATTATCAGTGCCCATCCTAAGTATTACTGTGGTTAAACATTGTGTTGGAGGAATGAATTTATTGTAAAATATAAAGGACTCGTCTAAAAATTGCTCGGCGTGTGTGTGTCTGACGTATTACTGGGATTGGTGCAATACTCGTAAATCACTGCCGTGATGAGATCTGAAGTCTAATGGCCTTTCATTATTGTCTCCAAACCACATTCGATTACGTATGGCTTCGTCCTCTTGAAGTTGGGAATCCTCGTCTTCTGACACAACGATTCATTGTCATCAGACCTTCTTAGTAAGGGACTCCATCCCATGTCACCGGTTATTGATCATACCTGCTTCTGTGGAATTTAAACGTTCCTGGACTGCCAATGGACACACGGTTCTCATCCAATTTTGTTGGAGTTTCTTGAGTGATCCGTCGCCTATTCACTTACCAACAGTGTTGTGGCAACTTTGCAGCGAACTTCTGTCTACCCGGTGAGAGCAGTGGTGGAAGGGTGATTGCTTGGTATCAACTAAGGAGACGTTACCCTTTGGTCAATCTGTGCTGAATGGTGGTTGTGATTGCTGTATGGTGAGACGTTGGAGAATTCGTCAGGACTTGTCGCCGCCCTGGGACATTGTTCCACAATGTTTCTGCAGTGTTCCTACTAGTGAAGTGAAAGCAAGGTTTGGTAAGCTCTGGTAACTGTTCCCCAGGTAAATATGTCTACTATTCTTTATTCCGTCTTGTGAAGAAACTGATATCGTTCAGGAAGTTGAGAAAGAAATTTGTCCACCGTTTGTAATCCGTCCAAATCGTTTCTAATCACAATATCTAACGTCATATTAATGTCTTCGTGTGTTCATTATATTAATACAATCGTTTATAAGAAACAATAATATACATTTAATAATTCTTGGTTTTCAGTGCTTTCATGTTATCTGCGTCAGTTCACAATGTCTATAATATTGTCTAAAATGAGTCTCGTCAGTAACATGTCCGAGTAAACGAAAGTGAGTCTCTATCCAGTAAGTCGAATCATACGCCGACGGGGTAGTCAGATATCAACACCGTTCCTTTCTTGCTTTGAATAAAATCATTCCCTAGAGATGTTTAGATGTATAACATATTATTCGCTACCATCTAGCTCATGTTCGTCCAGTAGCGGGCGTTCCGTATTGTCTATTTTCTCAGGTACTTCATTTGACAAGGTGAAGTGAGCCTAGCGATGGCTAGTTTATGTCTGTCTAGTAACGGGTATTCCGTATTGTCTATTAATATATATATATATATATATATATATATATATATATATATATATATATATATATATATTCCACAATCTAAGTATTAAGTCGCCACACCTCAAAATTTGTATTAAATCCTCGAGTTGTCTTCATGTCATGTATAGCTATAATGCTGCTCACTAGATCACTGAGGCACGTCGAGACGGTGGGTGTACGATACCACTCGTACCTTAATGCGAAAGTGTCAGAAGTTGAGTTAAATTTTACTGGCTGGTCTTGTATTCCCCATAATGTGCTACAGAATGTATTATTATTACCGCCGCTGTTAATTGTAAATTATGTTGAGGGAAATGCCTTCTTAACAGTTGGATGCGGACAAAGTGGAGAAGTTATGTACGTAAAGGGGGAAGGTCAATCGACACAGCCGTAGGTCTACTCTTTCTCTGTAGTGAGATGTTTACGAGCAGTAATGTAATTGGTAAATTTCCTTTTTGGTGAAGTAGCCTACCGAGGAGTTTGTGCTATTGTCTAGAAAAATGTAAACAACTCTTTTACTGTTTTTACAGCACTGTTTAACTGCTACTGTTACTTACCTTTGAGTTGTGTTGGCGTTAAAGATTTGAGAAACTTAAACGGAATACAAAGATTTTTTTTTTCTGAATCTAGCCGTCCATGATTTGTTAATAGGAGTTTAGTATTATACGTTATTACAAGGAATTTTAAATAAACCGAGTTGCAAGATATATGGTGTTGTCCTAAATGTTTTTTTTTTCTTTATCTTTTCTTCCTTAGCATCGACGATGCCATTAGTGTACAAGAATCTGGAGTAAGTAGCGTTGTGTTTACTGGCCTATGAACTATAGTGTAAGAAGGAATAACGGCGACCAATTTTTTTTCTCTTTTTTTCTTTCCTTCGTTCCCCCTATGTCAGCTACGGATACAATTCAGGTAACGAAAGTTGTTAGCGCTTTTCAAGCTGGCGTACGCAGCCAGAATTCTAATTATCGAAAATGTTACCTTTCAAGTTGGCTACCCACCCATAGAATTGAACTAGTGTAAATAGCTCTTTACAACTTGGCGAACCCAGCTGTAGGATTATTTTATTATCTAAAATGTTACACTATTTGGTTGTTGTCGTGTCATGCGGGAAGAAACGAGTGATACGGACTGTTGCGTTGGTGTTGATGAGATATGCTAGATAGAGCTCAGATATGTCTATGTTTATTAAGAGTTAAGTAAGTAAGTAGGATGTCGGCTGAGTCGAGTAATCTTCCTCCTAATGGAGATGATATTATTTGCGTTTGTTGTAGCGAGCCTTTGTAGCGAGCTGCCGCGGAACAAATTGATTCTGGTAAGAAACTTGCTATATCTTGTGACAGGTGTCACGAATGGTCACATTTTGTTTGTGTAAAATTAAAAGATACTTCTAGTGTTTTCGAAGCTGTTAGCTCAGATTCTTTTGTTTGGGTTTGTCCTAAATGCGACGCGCATGCTTCTCCTGAAGTGTCGGTGCGTGAGAATGAATCACCTCCCAAACATTTTTCTTCTCCTAAGTCCCCGCAAGGAAGCGGAAAAGGGACAGAGCAGGTGAGTGAACTCGCTGAAATGTTTGCTCTTGTATTGAGTAAGATAGAAGAAAGTAATGCAAATACTAATAGGAAGATAGAAGAAAGTAACGCAAATATTAATAGTAAAATAGAAAGTAAACTAGAAAGCGTTGAGCAGAAAGTTAATGAAAAAGCTGAAGCTAACAATGCTAGAATTCAAGAGTGCATTGTTGAGAATGTACATAGCCTCTCCACTACAATTAATAAAATTGATGAAAGAATAGGTAGCGTAGAAAACCTTTGTAGTTCTTTAACTGTTAATCAAAAGGATTTGCAAGTGCAGTTAGATAATATTAAGGTAGAAGTTGACAATAATAAGTCATGTATTGAAAATAATAAGTTGTGTATTGAGTCTGTTGAATCTCGTGTTGATTCTATAGAAAATGAGGCAGAATCTCATCATAAAGCATTAAAGGATGTTTTTGATAGAATAAAAAAACTTGAAAATGAAAATAGTGAAGTAAAAATTGAATTAGAGGGGTGTAATACTAGTCAATCTAAACTTTTTGCTGAAGTGTTAACTTTAACTAATAAAGTGGATAAATTGCAGAAACCGAAATTTACGTCAGTTGAGTGCGGGAGCCTGAGTAAAAAAGGTGTCCCCTGTAAACGTTCTTGTACTAGTGAAAATTCTCTTGTGTCGTTTTCTGAGTCAAGGGATAATTTGCCTGTTAATACTATTGTTAGTACGTCTGCTGAATGCAATGCGTCTGTTACTAGTTCTGTTAGTTATTTAAGTAAACCTGTGTTTGTGCAATCAGAACCAGATATTAGATACGAGTTTCCAGCAAGTCCTAGTGAGACTAAAGTAATTGCCAGTGCCTTAAATATTTTTCCAAATGTTAATTCTTCTGTTTATTACAGTAATAATGTAAGTAACAGTACTCGTACTACTGACACTGTCACATGGTCGATGTCGAGAGGGATCACTTCCCATGTTGGGAATAGCCCACCAGTGTTTAATACTAGCTATTTAAAGCCTAGTTATGATCCCAGTGTTTTCCACACTACTATTGTACCGAATAGTCAAGTATCGCGAAACAGTGTTGCCACCCTCGGTGGTATAACACCAAATTTATTGCCTTTTGCGATTAAGCAGAAAGATTTACAATCTTTTCCTTCGTATTCTGGGGATATCAAACCTGGAGCCCCAAGGAAGTTTTTGAGGGATCTTGAGAAATGTTTAAGTATGTATTCACTTACTGATGGAGACAAACTACGGGTCGTAGAACATTGTATGGTGCGAGCCGCGTTTGCTTGGTATAGCTCAGTAGCTCCCGAAATCAAAACTTATCAGGACTTTGTGCGTCTTTTTAAGAATCAGTATTGTTCACCTCAGATAGAGCGTGCACAGAAAAAGTCTTTGCAGTCTTTGCGCTATGATAAGACGAAATTTGCTTCATTGTTAGACTACGTTTGGTTTGTAGTTGAAAGTTACTATAATATATGCGAAACTCCGAGTACTTCGGAACTTGTGGAATTAATTTTGAATTTTCTACCGCCTAGGGACATGCGTTTGCTGTCTGTTCAGCAATATAACAGTGTTGATGAATTAATGAATAAAGTAGCATTATTATCTGGGATTGGGGATACTTCTATGCACGAAGTTAGGCCTCCGACCAAGAAAGTATTCGCTAAGCAAGCTAAAATCATCAATCGTAATTCCGAACATGTTGACAGTAGCTGTCAAACTGAATTTTTAAGCTATGCTCAGACCGAAAATAGAAATAACAATAACAATAATAGTAATAATTATCAGTATAATAATCGATATCGAGTAAATGGTAGAAACCGTTATCGTGGAAGGAATCGAGGACGTAACGGGAGATATCAAAATAATGATAGGAGACGAGATGAAGTATCTTCCAATCCAAGGGAAGATCAACCTTCATCTACTTCGGAAAACTAAGGTTGCAGTCTTTTCCGAACACGGGGGGAAACGACTGCTGTATTTCTCCAGTCCCCGTAGATAATGATTCAGAAACTAATGTCAAAACTTATAATGTCTTGGTCGAGTCATTATCTGGAGATATAAACAATAACGAGGGCAATAATATTATGTCATTTAACGTAAACTTTGTAGTCGAGGAGGATGAAGAAAAAGAAAAGCCCGACTATTATTTTTCTTCTTCCCCTGTTGTCAAAGGAAACATTGGCGGAGTCCAATTAACCTGTACTATTGACTGTGGATCAGATGTATACCTTTTGGACTGGAATATTTGGAAACAGTTGAAATTAAAATTTTCATCTGCTAAATTGCGACCATATACTGGTTTGTCATTAGGTGCCTTTGCTGGTACAGAAAAGTTTTCGGTTCAAGGTGTCCAGATATTTAGTTTAAATATTCAGGGTCATTTATTTGATATTCCGTTGTTTGTTATAAAATATCTTCGAACTGATCTTATTTTGGGTTGTCCATTTTTAGACAAATTTAAAGCTGTTATCGACAGGGAGAGAAAAGAAATCCGACTGCGTGATAATGCTGGTAGTCATGTCGTAATTCCGACTAATCAACCTAGTGTTCTTATGGTAGCTTTGTCTTCAAACAAGGTTGAGATTGGGAGGACTGAATGGCCATTCGATAAGCAGGAATTACTTCCTTCTGAACTTTTGTGTTCTGATGTTAACAGTTTAGAGGTTCCTCCTCCAGTAGAAAATTCAGTTGGCTTTTCTGTGTCAGATGTGCATATAGTTCCTGAATCTAACCTTTCAGAAACTGAAATTCAGGACTATATCTCATCTCGAGAAGATTTAGATACTAACGTTAAGCAACGTTTATATAATTTGTTACTCCGATATCGTAATATTTTCTGTGAGTATCCTCGTAGGATACGAACGCCTTTGTACAAGATAGAATTAACTGACGAAGAACCTGTCGTAGGACCGTATTATTCTGTGCCAAAATCCATGGAAATGGAATTTGAGGCAGAATTAGAGATTTGGATTGAATTAGGCATAGCCCGTGAACAGACCTCACCGTACCGGAACCCCATGCATTGTGTTCGCAAGGCGTCTGGTGCTGTTAGGCCTGTAATCGATTTTCGGCTACTGAACCACCGTGTCCGGGCTCCTAAGGCTCAAGTGGAACCAATAGGTGATATATTGAACCGTGTAGCGAAAGCGCAATATTTTTCGAAGTTCGACTGTTCGTCAGGATACTATGGCGTAGGTCTCCATCCTTCGTCATATCCCTGTACGAGTTTTGTTTATAAAGGACGCCAGTACGTAATGATGGTCTTACCTCAAGGAATCAAGAGTGCGCCCGCTATTTTCCAGAGCGTCATGCATAGTTACTTCGATCAAAGTACTAACGATTTTGTTACTTTGTTTCTGGACGATATTTTAATATCTAGTACTTCTCTAGACGAACACTTCGCCCATTTGGAGCGTGTGTTCGAAATTTTTGAGCGTGGAAATTTTTCCCTAAATTTCCGGAAGTGTTGCTTCCTTCTGACGGAAGTGAACTTCCTGGGACATGTTATTAGTGGTCAGACTGTTAAAGTTGACCCACGTCATAATGAACCAATCCGATGCTATCCCGTCCCAAAAACCAAGAAGAAGATGTGTCAATTTCTAGGATTATTGGGATGGCGACAGCGGTTTATTCCTAATTATTCGACTCTTACTTCTCCGTTCTACGATCTTATTAAGAAGGATGTTAAGTATAAACTTACTCCTGAAGTTTTGGATCTCTTTTATAAATTGCGGGAAATCGTCAGTAATTCACCTGCGTTGGGACAACCAGATTTCAATTTGCCGTTCCACATCCATTCGGATGCTTGTTCAGAGAATTTGGCTGGTTTTCTGGCACAGTACCCTGATGGGTCCGATCATCCAAATGTCATTGCCTACGCTAGTCGTAGAGTTAAACCTCACGAACTTTCATTGTCTTCTTTTAAGTTAGAATTGCTTTCTGTTTTATTTTTGTGTGAACGTTTTTCATAATATATTCTTGGAAGAACTACGTATATTCATACAGATAATGCTGCCGTCAAGCATTCCTTTTCTATGAAGAACTTAGATACTAGGACGACTCGTATGCTTCTGAAATTACAAAGGTTCGATCTTATCTTCGAGCATTGTCCTGGAAGTTTAAATTTTGTAGCGGATACATTGAGTAGGAATCCACCGGAAGTGCCTTCGAAGTTAGAAGAGTATCATGTCAATTTCTTGTCTGTTCAAGATTCCTCTCTTTTCAACCTGGAGAAAGTCAGGGAAAAGCAGCAGTATGATGACTTTTGTATTAAGTTAAGGTCTTTATTAGATAGTTCTCCAGAACATGTCACTTGTTATCAAGGTTTGTTATATTTCAAACATAAGAATTCGAACCAATGGCTTTTGGTTATTCCCCAAGAGTTAGTAAAAGAAATAATTGGAATAGTCCATTCACGTGGTCATTTTGGAGCTAGGAAATGTATGTCTTTATGTCGTTCTTTATTTTACTGGAAGAAGCAAAGGCTGTCAATTCGACAGTATATCAGAGATTGTCTTGATTGTGCTGAGACAAAGTTCGCCAATCAAGTAATACTTAAAGAAGAAATTCATATAGAAGCGAGTCGACCTCACGAGCGTCTGGCGGTGGACCTCGTTGGGAGGCTCCCAGTTAGTAATGGCTATTATTATGTTTTATCTATTATTGATATTTATTCTAGGTTTGTTTGTTTCTTTCCTCTAAAGACTGCTCATGTTAAAGGTACAATTTCAGTGTTGGAAAAGAATTATTTCTATTTGTTTCCCTATCCTAATGCCATTGTCTCGGACAAAGGTTCACAGTTTGTCTCGCGCCTCTGGCAGGACTATTGTAAGGAGCATAATATGAAATCAATATTAACGTCCAGTTATTCCCCTTCTTCGAATGGTTTGGCGGAAAGCGGCCATAAAGAAATCAACCGAATTATTCGTTTGGAGTGTCATAGTAATCATTCTAAGTGGAGTAATGTACTGAAGCGATGTCAGGAACTCCTCAATTATTCATTATGTAGCAGTATTGATTGTACGCCTGCAGAGCTATTTTTATCCTATTCTGCTATCGAAGCGTTTAAAAAGAATTTTCATTGGCCTGGTGTTCTAGAGAAGACACCTACCCAAGATCGTCATATTGCATTGTATCCTAAAGTTACTAATAAAACTAAGAAATCTTTGAAACGAACAGGAAGGGAGGTTAAGTTAGAAGAAGGAGACCTAGTACACTCTGTAAACAAAAAATAGCGACACTTGCTCGGATATGGTTTTCGCAACATACTTTAATCAATATGATTTTTTACATGAAGTCCTGATAATATTACAATGAATATTCCTAATAAGCAGTTCATTCTTAATACTTGCGCGAGAGTTTCAGGCTTTTCACATGAATTTAATGAATTTATATGCATATATAAGTCGCGATGTGTGTTTTGAGCAAAATCGTTTATAGGAAGAGTTATACATAAAACTGAAAAAGATCAACAACAAATAGCAGAAAACAAGAAATGGAGTTTCTTAAGGGCAAGACATATTATGTGCAAACATCGGGAAGTACCATACACTAAACTAGTATTTTGTATGTGCACCACGGGCTTTCTGCAGTGCAGCGAATCATCGGAGCCCTTTGGTAACAAAGCTATTGCAAAATGCAACCTCGATATCACGGAATAACACCCGGATTATCTGTTCCTTGAATTCCATTCTTTTTGAGATAGTTGTCTATTGAATCTTCTGCTCATATTGATCTACAAATTTTCAACTGGATTCATGTCAGGTGAGTTTGTAGGCCACATGAGTCTCTAAATAGTCATATTCTTGAACCACGTATTAACAATTTTCGCTCGGTGACATGAAGCATTATCGTCCTGGGAAAGGAAGTAGTCCAAATTTTCTTCAGAAAAGTCATCTTTAGCTGTTGTAAGAACTTTACGTACTAGAAATTGAAGATATTTTCGTGCATCAAACGATCCTTCACATATATCCGTCGTCCTGACGTCTTTAACGGTGACCCAAGCCCATACTATCACTCCGTAACTGAATATTTGCATCTCTTAAACAAAATCCTTGTCAAGTTCCTTGCTTGTTCGTATCCACAACTTCACACCACCATCGTTTCCCACTATTCTAAACTTCTTTTCAACGAAGAAAAGGACGTGCTTGCAGTTGTCATAAGTCCAAGTTGCATATCGACTCACAAAACTACATGTTGAAGTCCTCTGTGTTTTGCCAGTTTCGACTTTCTACCCGGTTTCTTCTTTGTAATATTCTCTTCATACAATCAAGACGATACAGTTGTACGAGTAACTGCAGTTCCAAGATCATGTCAAACTACAGAAGCGATTTTTGGGGAAATCACTCCTTAAATCTGCAGTGCTATTGATTTCATTTAGCAATTTGTTCTGGGTGGTGCTTTTTTTTTCTTTCAGACTGTTGACGAAGGGACGATTTGTTATGCTGTTTCCACTTGTGAATTACTCTTCCTGCTGTAGAATGATGGATTTTCAGTATTCCATTTATTCTCTTAGACATTTGCCTTAGCTGCGCAAAGCAAGAATTATGTCTTGTTCACATGACAAGAAGTCACATTTCTTACCTACCTTATTTATTTACAGTCCGCATGTAGCAACAATATCACACACAAACAACGCTGCACAACAATAATTTTGCCACTTGATACTGTCCAAACAACTGGAAAGCAAAGAACAATAATAAAATGTTATTTACTTCAGCCTACACATCACAAATGCAATGCAGAATTCTCATTACAATAATTTACGAGACTCACTCAGTGCCATCTAGCGAAAATATTACTGATACACAAACAACTGGCAAGTGATGTCGTACACTACAGGTGTCACAGATAACGCAAATGAACTATCATACCCTTCATTTCCTTCTATTCCTCTTCTAACGGGTTGCAACTATGATTTTCTGTGTAAGTTAGCTTGAGAATTGAAGGGTCGCTATTTTTTCTTTACAAAGTGTAATGGTTAAACTTCACCATCTTTCCTCTTCAGTCAAAGGAGAATTCGCTAAATATATGAAATGTTTCTCGGGCCCTTTCTTGGCTAGAAAGGTTCTGAAAAACTCAGTGATTTTGCATACCCTCACTGGGGAAAGTGTGGGAACGCAGAATTTTCGTAACTTGAAGAAATTCAACTGTTCCAAAGAACGGAGAGATGAACTTCTTCGGAATTATCCGTATAATTAATTTTTTTTTCCTTTTCCTTTTCCCTTTCTGGGTTTGCTGCTTGTCTCTAAATAATATATATATATGGTGTAAAAATTTTTTTTTTCTGTCCTCTGGGTGGATGTAACGTTCCTCTTTGAGCGTTACATTTTCTCAAAGAGAATATTTGCGGAAATGTTAATTAGCTCTCAGTTAATGTTATTTCTTTCTATATTTTCTCAATTCTCGACTCTCATGAAGGATTCAAGATGGTCGACAATTGGACCAGTGTGTGTAGTTATAGTATGCTACTTTTTCTTTGTATGTCTATGTTTTGCGTTGAGCGGCTTTTGAGAGTAGCTCTGATTGTTTGAAATAGTTTAAATTTTTGTGTTTCATGTAAACGGAAGGATTATTATGAACATGCATATATATATGCTCACTCATATAATTTTTATTCCCCCTTAGTTATATCTGTATTATTATTAAAGTTGTCGTTTCCATATTATGCTTTGATGCGCAGTATGGAATGACCAATTAGGAACGAGCAGGCCGTGGAGCGTGCCCCCCCCCTTCGACTTAGTTCTTTGTAATAACAAATATGGTGGGAGTGTAGTGAGAAGTACAATTGTCCATGTATTTGGACATGAGGTTTCTTGCGAATTATGCAGTGGGCGAGTGTGTGTTTATTATCAGTGCCCATCCTAAGTATTACTGTGGTTAAACATTGTGTTGGAGGAATGAATTTATTGTAAAATATAAAGGACTCGTCTAAAACTTGCTCGGCGTGTGTGTGTCTGACGTATTACTGGGATTGGTGCAATACTCGTAAATCACTGCCGTGATGAGATCTGAAGTCTAATGGCCTTTCTTTATTGTCTCCAAACCACATTCGATTACGTATGGCTTCGTCCTCTTGAAGTTGGGAATCCTCGTCTTCTGACACAACGATTCATTGTCATCAGACCTTCTTAGTAAGGGACTCCATCCCATGTCACCGGTTATTGATCATACCTGCTTCTGTGGAATTTAAACGTTCCTGGACTGCCAATGGACACACGGTTCTCATCCAATTTTGTTGGAGTTTCTTGAGTGATCCGTCGCCTATTCACTTACCAACAATGTTGTGGCAACTTTGCAGCGAACTTCTGTCTACCCGGTGAGAGCAGTGGTGGAAGGGTGTTTGCTTGGTATCAACTAAAGAGACGTTACCCTTTGGTCAATCTGTGCTGAATGGTGGTTGTGATTGCTGTATGGTGAGACGTTGGAGAAGTCGTCAAGACTTGTCGCCGCCCTGGGACATTGTTCCACAATGTTTCTGCAGTGTTCCTACTAGTGAAGTGAAAGTAAGGTTTGGTAAGCTCTGGTAACTGTTCCCCAGGTAAATATGTCTACTATTCTTTATTCCGTCTTGTGAAGAAACTGATATCGTTCAGGAAGTTGAGAAAGAAATTTGTCCACCGTTTGTAATCCGTCCAAATCGTTTCTAATCACAATATCTAACGTCATATTAATGTCTTCGTGTGTTCATTATATTAATACAATCGTTTATAAACAAACAATAATATACATTTAATAATTCTTGGTTTTCAGTGCTTTCATGTTATCTGCGTCAGTTCACAATGTCTATAATATTGTCTAAAATGAGTCTCGTCAGTAACATGTCCGAGTAAACGAAAGTGTCTCTCTATCCAGTAAGTCGAATCATACGCCGACGGGGTAGTCAGATATCAACACCGTTCCTTTCTTGCTTTGAATAAAATCATTCCCTAGAGATGTTTAGATGTATAACATATTATTCGCTACCATCTAGCTCATGTTCGTCCAGTAGCGGGCGTTCCGTATTGTCTATTTTCTCAGGTACTTCATTTGACAAGGTGAAGTGAGCCTAGCGATGGCTAGTTTATGTCTGTCTAGTAACGGGTATTCCGTATTGTCTATTAATATATATATATATATATATATATATATATATATATATATATATATATATATATATATATATATATATATATATATATATATATATATATATTCCACAATCTAAGTATTAAGTCGCCACACCTCAAAATTTGTATTAAATCCTCGAGTTGTCTTCATGTCATGTATAGCTATAATGCTGCTCACTAGATCAGTGAGGCACGTCGAGACGGTGGGTGTACGATACCACTCGTACCTTAATGCGAAAAAGTCAGAAGTTGAGTTAAATTTTACTGGCTGGTCTTGTATTCCCCATAATGTGCTACAGAATGTATTATTATTACCGCCGCTGTTAATTGTAACTTATGTTGAGGGAAATGCCTTCTTAACAGTTGGATGCGGACAAAGTGGAGAAGTTATGTACGTAAAGGGGGAAGGTCAATCGACACAGCCATAGGTCTACTCTTTCTCTGTAGTGAGATGTTTACGAGCAGTAATGTAATTGGTAAATTTCCCTTTTGGTGAAGTAGCCTACCGAGGAGTTTGTGCTATTGTCTAGAAAAATGTAAACAACTCTTTTACTGTTTTTACAGCACTGTTTAACTGCTACTGTTACTTACCTTTGAGTTGTGTTGGCGTTAAAGATTTGAGAAACTTAAACGGAATACAAAGATTTTTTTTCTGAATCTAGCCGTCCATGATTTGTTAATAGGAGTTTAGTATTATACGTTATTACAAGGAAAGTTAAATAAACCGAGTTGCAAGATATATGGTGTTGTCCTAAATGATTTTTTTCCTTTATCTTTTCTTCCTTAGCATCGACGATGCCATTAGTGTACAAGAATCTGGAGTAAGTAGCGTTGTGTTTACTGGCCTATGAACTATAGTGTAAGAAGGAATAACGGCGACCCAATTTTTTTCTTTTTTTTTCTTTCCTTCGTTCCCCCTAATGTCAGCTACGGATACAATTCAGGTAACGAAAGTTGTTAGCGCTTTTCAAGCTGGCGTACGCAGCCAGAATTCTAATTATCGAAAATGTTACCTTTCAAGTTGGCTACCCAGCTATAGAATTGAACTAGTGTAAATAGCTCTTTACACAGCTGAAAACGTTAGACATGGCCTTAAGCATATGCCAATTTGGTTTGATAAGTTTTTTTTTAATTAAACGTTCAGTTTTTGTTTATTATCAGAAGCGATTGAAAGGAGCAACTTCGACCAAACTGCAAACAGGCACCTTCGATTACATTTTCGAGGCCAATTTAGGGTTGAATTAAGCCCTGGTACCAGCGCCGAAGATAGAGTCGGGTAGTATTGGTATTAGGGATGGCCGGATCCGAAGATCCGGATTTGATTGGGTCCATATCCTTTGGATCCGGATCTCGGATCTGGATCCGGATCTCGATTCTCGGATCTGGATCTCGGATTTCGGATCTGAATCCGGATCTCAAATCTCGGATCTTGGATCTGGGTTCGGATCTCGGATCTGGGATCGAAATTCGGATCTGCATCCGAAAATCCGGATCTCAGATCTTGATTCTTATCCAAACCCACATCCCACCCAAATTGTGATAAACTTGAATATCAAAAATTCACCGAAAGTAATTTCATGAAGTCCTGATAGTGAAGAAGAAAACAGAAAATTAAGACGGATATTGACAAGTCTATTTGTCTCCTTCATTCTACACTAAGGCCCGTTACACAGTCACGCGGAGCTCCGCGCGCGGAGTCCCGCGTGGCAAGATATTTCTATTGATTCTTATGGGTGCATACATAGTCACGCGGAGGCTTCCGCGCGCGGAGCAGCCTCCGTGTGGCCCTATCCGCGCTCCGCGAGGCAGATTAAGCCATTGAGCAAATGGGTGTTTACATAGTGAAGCGGAACTCCGCGCGTGGAGCAGCCACTTCTCTTTAAAATTTAAAAAGAAACGTGCATGGTAGCAAAAGCAAAATGAAAATTAATCCAGATTTCTTTTCTTATGTTTGGTAGTGAGTTGCTAAATAATATTTTATATTGTTCTATAATATTATTTTCATATTTTTTGAGTGTTATTTTTAACTTAGCTATAATGTCTTCGTTTAATTGGAACTTCCAATTAATGTCTTTGCTTAATTGGAACTGTACATATGGTGCATCTAATGTACCATTGTTAACAGTACGTGACTATTGTAATTTTTCAACTTTCTTTCAACAAATTTCAAATTTCAGTTTCAATTATCACGGAGGTTAAATTAACACCATGTTTATGGGATTCCTCTTGTGAGAAACACAAAAAGCGTGACATTCGTGAACAGGCATGGAACGAGATACAGTAGAGCGTCGATTATCCGAAGTAATTGGGGAACATGGGTGTTCGGAAAACTGGTTTGTTCGGATAATCGAACTGTACATGTTTATCTGCCAAAAAGAAGTACTGTACAGTAAATGTATTCATAAAAAGAAGTGTGCTGATTGTTGAAACACAGCGACTGGCGGCTTGGCCGGTCAGCAGCGCCTTATGAAGGCCCCATTAGAAGCAATGTTCCGCCAGCGGTGGCTCAGTGCGGCGACTACTGTGGGAAACTTGGTTTGGGAGTGAGGGGGATGATGGACGGTAGGGTGGGGGAGTAACAGGTGCGAGCGAGTACACAGTTCGGTTAAGCGGTCGTTCGGTTGACCGACGTTCGGATAATCGACGCTCTACTGTATGTAATATATATATATATATATATATATATATATATATATATATATATATATATATATATATATATATTTGTAAAAATGAAGGTATGGACAGTGAAAAAAGATAAATTGAGGCAAATAATTTATCTCTATTATTAAATAGTTGATTGGATGAAAAGTGATTGGATGTGAAGTTCTAACCAAATGTACAAATATTCGATATTTTCATTTGTTAAAAAACAGTATCATAACATTTTTAAAGAAAAGTGCTGTATTTTAAGAGCCTATGTATATGGATCCTATTGAAACTACATTTTTATACTTTCGATGGAATTTTTTCAATTAGGTCATCGAACGACTGGATTGACGTACGGAAATTATTGAAGTACTTCTCGTCTTCTCGCAAATCTATATATACAGACACAAAAGCTCCCTTCAGACTTCTTTGAGAAACTAAGGGATGAATCTTGAGACATTTATTTTTCTGTGTTCTTCGTTTTCTCTTCTTACAGAAATATTAAGATGCCACTATTGTCGTTTCGAATTTTTCATGTTGACTCGCAACACTGATTGAGAAGAATCCTGTATGTGACGCGTAGCGCGTAGCTACGGATGACTATGTAAGCACACACGCGTAGTGCGGAGGGCGGAAGACGGAGCGCGGAGCTTCGCTTCACTGTGTAACGGGCATAAAGATCAAATGCTTGCCTTACTAAAAAATAATCTGATTTGACCCGGATGAGAATTCGATTGTCGAATCTAGGTCCACCCGGTTGCAGGACCGAGACGAAATACACACATATTTATATTTGAAACCGGAATACAAAACTCGAATATTTAAAATTCCTCAATACACCAATTTCTTTGACAGTTAACAAAAAAAAAAAAAAAACAGTTAAGACAAGTATTAACTAGTTTTTACGTATATTTATCTTGCTCAGTCTGCTCTAAATATCAAATGTATACCTTACAATTAGATTTAATGATTATTTAGTAAATCACAATATGAGCACCAAGAATTAATTATGAATTTTGGTGCCCCTTATCTAGATTTGAAATTTCGGATTCATACATAGAATCAGGCTAAAAGATAAATATTTGAGATCTGAACACCGAAACAAGTGCTAGTACCAAGATCGTAGCCGTTTTACCTAGGTAATGCGAGCGGAAGGCGAGCACTAATTCCGCATGTACCGGTACTTTGGGGAACACGAGAAACTAAAAACAGATAAATATTCTTTTTCAGGGACAAGTTGCGCTTTAACATGACTTTTCCTGAGTGTTGTGTTCAAATACGAAAACTGTAATGGCGACTTGTTTGAAATAAATGCCTTTTCTTTTCTGGCAATAAAGTTAGATACTTTCACATTGAATAAAAATTAGCAAAGCACATTTCACTGATTAGAGTGCTGGTTCTTATGGAAGCTTTCACACTGAACCGAAGATTTCCTCATGTGGGTATCGGATTGCCACAATTCACCTTGCTGAAAGACGTGGTTTATCAGGAGGTCGGCCAAGAGTCTTTTGGACTTAGCCTGTAGACTGCTTCTGGTCTCAATTATTCCCATATAACAAGACTAACCATATATAAAGTTGGTTCGAAATGATTTAAAATGTCACTAATTGACCTTAAGGGGATAATCGCGATTTAAATATTCGTAAATCAGAAGAGATGTAAAAGTTAAGCGTTAAAATAAATCCGATAATTCCTAATACAACCTAATGATAGCAATAAAATTCCTTACGTAACATTTTCAAAGCTAAGATTAACAGTTTTGTTCCTGAAGAGGGTTTATGGCAACACAGAATATTAGAAATCCAATTATCATAAGTAGTACCTCTGACAGCCCCGCATTTCACATCACCATCGCCCTTCATCCTGGCGAATTCACTTACCCACAATGACTTTTCAGGCATTCCAGTGATATCAATATCTCAGTTTGGGTTTGGGATCATGCTTTGGTGAACCTTGACTATCACCATCAGCACCTATTAGGGAATCAGAACTTATTTCTGTATTAGACAATGTGGGTAACTATAGCTTTTCTTCTATAGAAGACAGAGAGCGTGCCTTAGGTGCCCGTGATCATGGGTTCAATTCCCGGAGAGGCACTCAACAATTTCGATGTTGACCCCGCATCGTGAGGACAATTGGGGAGTTATCTTAAGTAAGAGGTAGCGCACTCCAGTCTAGAAAGCCGGCATTAGGAACTTCAGGTGTCGATGAGTTGACTACACATAACCACTTTCAACGTAAGCCCGCTGGTAGGAACCAAAGAACTGTCGTGCCAAGGATTTAGTTTGTTTTAATTATCATAAATGCCTTCTTTATTATTAAATTTTATCTAATATTTTCTTTTCAACTAGTTTGGGAAACTCCCCACACAGCAAGGAATATTTCCTCAATCAAAAGAAAATATTTTCCTTGGTTTCCAAAAGGTTTTCATTCTCTGGAGATTTCCATGCTGGTTTCCCCAATGTATTCCGAATATTTCCCGAAAATATTTTCTCAAAAATGTTTGTAAAACATTTTAGAAATTACCGAGAGTACATTTTGAGAATGCTAGCCGGAAAGTAAATCCAGGAAAATATTCACAAAATATATTAGAAATGTTGTTTTGGATGTAATGTAATATGTTTTCACTGTTGAGAAGGGAAATGTTTTCGAAATGATATTAAAAATGTTTTCCATATATGATACGGAAAACAATGAAACGAAATATATTCCATATATTTAAAAAATGTTTTCTAATACGTTATTTGCAATATTTTCTATTTTTACGAGAAAACATATTGAATATATATTTTTAAAAAGGTTTAGAATATTTTAAAAATAAATTCTTTCGTGGTATAAGAAATATTTTTCAGAAATGTTTTAAAAAGGTTTACCTAATTTTTACAAAAGTATTTTGGTAATCTTCTCTTATAACTTAAATAAAATATTTTCGTACAATATTTTAGTATTATTTCCAGAATATTTTATCGACTTTTGAATATAAAACTTCAAAACAGGGAAAATTAAATACATTAAAAATGAATAGAAAATGTTTTCCGTTATGTTTTGGAAAATATTTTGTGTTTTTAGTTACCAAGATTTTCTGATATATTATAGAAACATTTTTACATTGTTTTCAGAATATACTCTTCCGTTACTGGAGAAAATATATTCCTCGTTATATCTGAGAAATATCCCAAATATTTACCGGAAATGTTTTTTAAAGAACTGTTTAGAAAACATTTTATGAAGTAAAGGAAGTATATTTTTTAGAAAGTTACAAGCAAAATAATGTATAAACTAATCATTTGCTGAGCAAAACTGTATATACGATTGTACAGTTATATTGTATCACATAGTGTCTGATGAAGCCAAAGAGTTAGTTGGCGAAACTGTAACACATGTTAAATTTTAATGAAAATATATAGTTTTGCTCAGCAAGTAATTAGTTTATACTTAATTATAACAAAGCAAAGCTTCTACTTATGGAAAAAATAATGTAAGGAAAATTTCCACAAATTGTACTAGAAATATTGTGTTGAATGTAATGTAATGTTTTCAATGTTGAGAGAGAAAATGTTTTCGAAGTAATACTAAAAATGTTTTACATACATAATAGAAAACAGAATAGGAAATGTATTCCATATATTTTATAAATATTTCCCAATGTAGTATTTGCAATCTTTTCTTTGTTACAAGAAAACGTATGAAATACAATTTTTAAAATGTTTCGGGTATTTTAAAAATAAATTCGTTCGTAATATTAGAAATATTTTCCAGAAATGTTTTTAAAACGCCTATTAATTTTGTATGCAAATGTTTTTATTACCTTCTCCTGTAACTTAAATGAAATATTTTCATACATTATTTTAGAATTATTTTCAGAATATTTTATCTAATGTTTAATTTAAACAGTTACAACATATATTAATAGGGTCTAATGAATAGAAACTGTTTACCATCGCGTTTTTGAAATATAGTTTGTGCTTTTAGCTAATAATATTTTCTGATATATCAAAGAAATACTTTCACATTATTCCCACAATATATGCTTCAGTTACATAAAAGTAATATACCTTGTTGTACCTAAAATGAATTTTACAGGAAATGTTTCTGGAACATTTTTCTAATTTAAATTGCATATCCTTAGATATTATGTTGGATATTTTTTAATATTTTGGAGATTATACACACACACACACACACACACACACACACACATATATATATATATATATATATATATATATATATATATATATATATATATATGTGTGTGTGTGTGTGTGTGTGTGTGTGTGCATTGCACGAGTCGGGCTTGGGAAGTCCAGCTATGCTGTTTCCTTAGCCCAGGCCGGGCTTGGGCGGGCCTGCGCTTCAGGTAGGGCCGGGCTCGGACGATTATTTGCAGTTCTTTAATAATTATTGACTTTAGTTAAATGGTGATTGCAAAAAAAAAAAATGAATACTGAAAGGTTTTAAAAACAATGCAACTTTTACAGTTGGTATTGCTCAGCGGCTCCACTTTTGCTATATAGAGAATTAATTGTTCTCCCTAGTGACCGGACTTGGGTGGGTTGGCTCCGCTATTAATTTGTTCCGGGTCTGGCTTGGGCCAAAAATTTCCAAAATTTTCCCGGGCTTGGGTTGGGCTGGGCCGGGCCTAGCTACATTCGAGCCAGATTAGGCTTGGGGCGAAAACTTCGGCTCTTGCATGTCTCTAATATATATGCCACATTTAGTAATTTCGTCATAGATTTAGTGATTTGCTATTGTACTAGTGATCTAGTATGTACTTCGGGCAAATCTGCACATTCTAGTGATTTTTATGGCGTTTCCTTCCTGATGCAGACAAATAGCAAGGAAATGGTTCTTAAAATAATTGTATATTGCAGTTCGAACGAATATAGAAACTTCAAATTATTCTTCTTTCCCCTCTGACTGAATGAATCCTCTGCTAGATAACGACCTTTAATAAACAGCGGCTATCTTTGGTGTGGTACCTCCTTTTGTTAGCAGATATGAGATGGACTAAATTTGTATTTTTTTCATGGAAGTGAAGAAATAATTATCTGGTGCATTTATGTTTTGTCACGCACACAGGCACAGTCTTTACTTGCTTCCCAATGAATTTGAAGAACATAAAATAAATAAAACGTAAGTACCAAAAAATAGAGGCAAGTCAGACATCTTCATTTGTAACACATTTGTTAAGAACTATAGTTAGATGTCACGAGCAAGCCCTCTAAACATGTTCCATCCTTTAATTTTATCCGTGTAAGAATTCCTGATTTCAGGAGAAAATTTCCATTAACTATGGCATATGAAGTTCTACACTCTTATACTTTGTTTATGTATGTGAGATCACATGAGAGACCAAGAAACAATGATAATAGGTTTTCTTCCAGAAAATTTCTTCCAGAGGCAAAATCTAAGTGTGAAGGTGCTGAACTGGGACTTGAATTGCGTCCCTTGTGCAAAAATAAAAAGTAATCGCAATTGTTATTTATTTTAGTTCTTGGGGGAGAGGGAGATGGAAGCGAACCCTCGGAAGGATCTCTGAAAAAAAAAAGAAAGACTGGATTCTAACCGCCACTGTTTGGAATATTACACAAAGTAAAGTTGTAGTTACATTGTTCCAATTCACAAGGAAGGCGACAAAACTGACTGTAATAATTATCGAGGCATTTCTCTTCTGTCAACATCCTATAAAATCCTTTCAAATATTCTATTACCAAGAATGACCCCATATGCAGATGAAATTATTGGAGATTATCAGTGCGGATTTAGACGAAATCGATCAACTATCGACCAAATATTTACCATTCGCCAAATACTCGAAAGAAAGTGGGAATACAATACCCCGGTACATCAACTATTTATTGATTTTAGAAAGGCTTACGACTCATTTAGGAGAGAAACATTATACAACGTTCTTACAGAATTTGGAATACCGAGAAAGCTAATTAGATTAATTAAGATATGTTTAAGTGAATCCCAAAGTAAAGTCCGGGTAGGAAAATTTTTGTCCACGAGCTTTCACGTCGAAAATGGCCTGAAACAAGGAGATGCGTTGTCGCCATTATTATTTAACTTTATGCTGGAATACGCCATAAGGAAAATCAAAGATAGCAACCAGGGCCTAGAGTTGAACGGTATTCACCAGGTTATGGCATATGCTGATGATGTAAATTTAATAGGGGATGATAGGAGAACAGTAAAAATAAATGCAGAGATCTTATTAAATGCTTGCAGGGACATGGGTTTAGAAGTAAATGCATGGAAGTGCGTCGGGACCGTAATACGGCAAATTGTGGAGGCGTTAACATATTAAATAATACTTTTGATAAAGTGGATATTTTCAAATATTTAGGATCAATATTAACAGACGAAAATCATATTCACGAAGAAATTAAATGTCGACTAAAAGCAGGGAATTCGTGTTACTATTCGGTTCAAAATCTCTTGTCGTCGAGAATTCTGTCGAGGAATTTGAAGCTTAAAATATATAAAACGATAATCATGCCTCTTGTTCTGTATGGTTGTGAAACATGGTCGCTTACTCTGAGGGAAGAACATAGACTGAAAGTATTTGAGAACAAGATCCTGAGACGAATATTTGGACCTAGCCGCAGATGGGAGGACAATATTAAGATGGATCTCGCAGAGATAGGAATACAAAGTAGAAACTGGATCCAACTGACTAAGGATAGAAGTCAGTGTAGAGCTTTTGTGAACGCGCCATTGAACCTCCGGGTTCCATAGGCTATAGAGTTAGTTAGTTTTTTAAGGTTGTAGTTATATGTAAATAATATTGCGTTTTCGTCAGGGCTTTCATTCTGCAGGAGAGGGGGATAATAATACCTGGAGAATATTTTCTGCTATCAACGTATTGCAGGTGATTGCATTTCTTCCATTGTAACTTGGTCAAGCTAGTTTCATTATATGTAAGGATTAACATAGCGTGAAAAGCTTAAATTTCCATGACTAGTTTTCTCTGTACCCATGCTACTCACTTTTCGGTCTGTGGGACACTGTGTTCCGAAATTTTCGACGAATCAGAAGATAAGTGTACCAAAGATATATATAATATATGTGTGCTTATTTGAGACATGGATCTACAGTTTAATGTGGGATAACAACTACATGAGCTCCCAGCGGAAATCGAACCATGGTCTCCCGCGCTCAAGGCGTATGTGCTAACCATACAGACGCGAGGAAATTCACATAAGCACACACACACACACACACACATATATATATATATATATATATATATATATATATATATATATATATATATATATATATTGTTGAGTTAATATTGAGTTTAACGTTCCTTTTAGGAGCGGAGCATGGACTACTGATCAGTGTTCTAGGGATGCGCACGAGACGAGTCGAGACATGAATTTCCTGACAAAATTCGAATCGAGACACGGCTCTTCCAATAGAAAAATGTTTTTCGAGTCGAGACATCACTTTTACAGAACATTTTCGAGACGAGACAGCCACAAATCTTGTCTCGTGCGCATCCCTTAAGTGTTCGTAGTTTGAGTGAAATTTCCCTAATCTAGGGAAATTTCATAGGTAAATTTAACAAAAAGGAAAATTTTCGATAAAACGTGAAAAATCCAGGGAAATTCTCAAATATCAATGTTTTAAATTTTTCTTTGTTCGTCAGAAGTAAACCAGTACAATAGATATAGATTTTGTGTGCTGAAAGTAGCATAATTTGCAACCATTCTTGGCTGAATGGGAGGGTCACGGTTTCACAGTGGTACAGCGCCTATCTCTGGTTCGTGGGGTCCCTTTTTACATCCTCAGCCAAGTAAGCTTGTTGTAAACAACATCGTATCCGTGGGTTGTCTCGGGGTACCCTCGTTTTCTTCTACTTTCTCATTCCACCAATTCTTCTCTTAACGTTCACCTGCTTTAATCCTCGTCTCTCTCAGCCTAAAGGCATATACGTGGGACGTTAAACCGAAAGATTTCATTTCATTTTGTTGGCTTGGTGTATTTCGGTGTATATTTTTTTTAAAAATGTGTGAAAAATACACGAAAAAATAGAAGCAAACAGCAAATGAATAAAACAAATACGGTAAGTAGTTCCTTTAATATAGCTAAATTAATCTTACTACATAACTTCTGTCATAGGTATTGGACACTCCAAAACCAGGGAAAATTCATAAGAAAAGGAAAAATTTTGTCACTCGAGGGAAATTTTCTTAAAGAAACCTACTGATTAACGTGGAATCCTAACTAAATGGGCTCCCGCTAGGAATCGAACTTGGCCTAAGTAGCACACTTACGTCCTAACAACGTCAAATGTTGGTAATGAAATTACATCAGGCAAAGAAATATAACGTCATTTGTTATGTTAAATAATGATAACAAAAATGACGATGTTAAGATACATGTGGATGTTTTTTAAACTTAATTCTATTACATGTAGTTTGCAGCACCAGGGAGCAAGTATTTCAACTTCAGTCAGTAATACCAGTTGGCGGGAAATTTCCCGTAAAACGTAAAATTCTGAGCACTGACGGGAATGCGGAGATTTTTTTAAATAGGCTGAAAACGGGAAATTCTTGCATTCTCAACTTTTCTAGGCGTACAACAACCTAGCCTGCAACATTGAGCTTTCTTGATAAAAGCAGGGATAAAAGTGCGGGAATGCGGGTTGACGCCGTCCCCCCATCTCGAAAAAATATATACGGCGTCCCCTCAATTCCTAAAAAAAAATTACAATGGGCGAAGATAGGCAGGGGGAAAGGCGTGACGTCATGCCGCTACCGTCCCCCCACCTTTTCAGATCCACTTTTACCCTTGGGTAAAAGCAGAGCTAAAAGTGAGGGGGAACGCAGGTGGATGTCGTCTCCTTACTTCCAGAAAATATCTGTGGCATCACACGCTTCTAAAAATTACAATGGGAAAAGATAGGTACAAGAGACGGCTTTACGTAATGTGTCCCCCTACCTTCTGAGATCTACTTTATCCCTGGGTAAAAGTGAACATTACAAACACACAAAAGACTTGAAACATCAAGCTAATGTAAACTATTGGAAAATACCCTACTTATCGCTGCATTTTTAAAATTTTAAATAATTATTTATTTATTTTTGTGTCAAGGAACAAGCGGTGTGCAAGCAACACCAGAATCGTGTTAAGGCTAATACAATTTAATTAAGTGTTGCTTTGCTTAACATAACATCCCTTAAAAACACAAAAAAACACCATATTGTTCGTAAAAATGGTGTACATTCTATTTTATTTATTTATTTATTTTTTTAAATTTTGGCCTGCTATAGATATTGTAAATTATATCTACTGAAGTTGACGGTAAATATTGTATGTAATCGGGAAATTTATGGTTTCCCACAGAAATTTCGCTGTTACAAAACTGGCATCACTGAATTCAGAGCGAGTTTTTTTAACAAATGAATGTCGTAGTGGTGGTGGGGTGAACTTCAAAGTATAGGTTTTTGTGGTGTTATATATATTTAAATACAAGTATATTTTTGAACTGAGGTTTGTGACGAGAGAACTGAGCAACCCAAGTACGAAAATAAAGAAGACATCAAAGGTAAGATCCACTGTTTTTACTGACAATTGGGTAATATCGGCTTTTTGGAACCAAAAGTAGGTTAAAAAAAAAACATTGTTTACAGGAGAAATGAGTTCGTGCTTTAGAAGGGTATTGATGTGTGAAAAACTTGTGAAGTGCTGCATACAATAGAAACGCAATGCTGAGGTATTCCGAAATAATAATAATAAAAAAGTTGTTTAATGAGAATAAATATTCTACTACTACTATTAAACTGTCATCCACACGCAAACAATTGACAGTAGGTGACGTTGGACAAAGTGAAGAGTTGGTCTTTTGGGAAGATTAATGGCATTACTCGAGGAATCGGTTGTACGAAATTTTAACACATTTCTTCCATTTTCAGGTTAGGGTAGAGCTTTGTATTTCTATTAACAGCATGCACTAAATGAGGAGCTCCATTACTACTTGGAGATTGACATCAGGAGAGGTCAGTACTAGTACAGTATGGACGTAGGGCATAAAAACTACGGTGCATAAAACACGAACCAGTTTTTTGTGTGGCCACTGAAAAGCACGAATGCTGCCTAACTGAGTGAGGGCAGGAGTGCAGCACGAAACCCGAGCGACAAGAGGGTGCGTCCGTAGGGAGCAGGCGCGTCAGCGACGGGGGTTATGCGCATAAACGAAGGTAGTGTAAGAGCACACTAACTAACACATACAATGCTTTCACTGTTACTCAACATTCATTGCAATATGCTGTGCACTGACAGTAATTGGTTATATTTACACGGTCATTACTTCACAAAAAAAATTATACATTGTACTTTACCTATAAATTTTCTATTTGTACAAATTTACGTTACTACGAAATACCAAACTAGACCTGGCTTAAATTAAGCTAAACTAACGTGACCTAACCAAAATTAGCCAATTTTTACCAAAAATGTTGGGCCACAAAGAGCCGACATAAAGTTCACTCGAGCAAACGGTTCTAGCAAATAGAAAATTTAAAGGTAAACTACTATGTGAAACATTTCATGTGAAGTGATGCGAGTGTGTATATAAGTAATTACCGTCAATGCACAGTATATTGAAATGAATTTTGAGTGATAGTGAAAGTATTGTATGTGTAAGTGTGCTCTTCCAGTATCTTCTGCTCTCTACGGACTCACCCCCTCGCTAACGCTTGCCCTTGCTTCACTCCTGCCTGACTCGGTTAGATAGCATTTGTGGTTTTTAGTGTCCACATAGCATAAGTTGGTTCGTGTTTTATGAACTGTACTTTTTATGACATACGTTCACATTGTATTTATAATGAGCCCTCCTAAAGTCAATCTACTAGTACTAATGGAGCTCCTCATTTAGTGAACGCTTACCTAACCTGAAAATAGGCTACAAGAAATGTCAAAATTTATTAGAACCGTCTGCTCGAGCATACCCATTAGACAAGATTTTACTTTGAGTCAGACAGTAACTTCAATCGGTTCTTATAGGTTCAGTCACTTCCTGGAAATGTTTTGTGCCTCAGTCACTTGTCGGAATTGTTCATGCCTTTGGTGCTCCACTTTGCAAACACAAATTTAATTTTAAAAAAGTGATTTACTTACGCAACGAAACGTAGCTGAGCGAGCGTTAGCGAGCAAATTGGGTTAGAAGTCCCGCAGGGCTCGTTTTATTCCACTTTTACCTCATGATAATACCACATGCCCTTACATCACGACCTGGTGGAGCAATTTCACTGTGATTCCTAAACTGCTCCGGGAACCGGGTCAGGGGTTACATGCGTAGGATTGAAACTGCGTAGCGTCGAAACTGCGTACGATCGAAACTGCGTACGATCGAAACTAAAACCGGCGTAGGATCGAAAACAGATAAGGTCATATGATCAAGCAATAAAAAAACAATTATTTTATAATCACAGAATATTAAGTAATAGTAATTTTTTGAAGTTATATAGGGAAAAACCGGAGTAGGATCAAAACTGTATACGACCGAAACTGCGTAGCGTCGAAACTGCGTAGGATCGAAACTTTTTTAGGATCGAAACTGCGTACGGTCGAAACTGCGTAGCGTCGAAACTGCGTACGATCGAAACTGCGTAGCGTCGAAACTGCGTAGGATCGAAACTGCGTACGATCGAAACTGCATAGAAACGAAACTGACAAATAAAAAGTGACAAATATAATTAAATAATCATACAGGGGTGTACCCAGGAAGTTTTTCTTGGGAAACTATGACTTATTCAGGAGGACCAAAAAAGCTAAGTCTTGTCACAGCAGGGAGAAAGGAGAAGCCTCCCCCCAAAAGCCACTACTTCTGATCAAGTTGGCAAATTCCTTGTTCAGAAGATTGCCGTTAAGTTCAATTGACTTAGCTTAACATTTTCTTAGTTACCTAGTTGCTGTGAATTGTCACTTCTTTTATAGACTTTGCAGGTGGCACAATCGAAGGTTCATGTAATTAGTTCAAGTTTTTGCTAGTTTGGGCTTCGTCCCAAATTTACTAACTTCCAGGGTTGTTTTGTTTAAAACAAAATATTTAAAACAAATGATTAAAACTTTTTTTTAAATAATTGATTTTGTTTAAAACAAATTTTGTTTATGTTTTAAACACGTGTATTTTGAAGACTTGTCTTAAACATATGTTTATTTGCATTTTATTTTATGTTCGTAAAAAAAAAATCTTCCAGAGCAAGAGAACTGTCCAAAAGTGCTCCCCAATCAGAAGACTATTTTCTTCCCATGTGAATGGTTTGATTTCTCGTGGCTACAGCAGGTCAATGTGGTGATCAACAATTTATTTTGTCTCTTTTCCTCCTTATTTTTAACGTATATTGTATTGTTTAAATGCTTCTCAGTTAACTTGCGAGAAAGTGTCGTAATCGAAGGTTGGACTACTTATAGAACTGATATTAAAAAATAAATAAAATAATTATCACGGAAACAAACTGTTGTGTTGTATTCATTGCGACGTTGAGGTTCTGAAATTAAAATATCGCAAGCATTCGTTTGTACAGTACATGTTAGTTCTGTCTCCGTACAACATGGAATCGTTTAACATGGGTTATACGTGAAGAAAAGGACATGATTTGGTACAAATTTATTAGAGTAACTCAAACTCAATCAGGTAAGTAAACGATCAAACGAGTTTGTTGCAAAGAAATGGGTGGTTTAGTTCCAAGAACGAAAATCATTATGAAAAATACAATGCTTGGTAAAAATGGAAACCCAAACAAATGGTAAAAATGTTGATCCGAAAATTGCTTCTGATGAATCTAACGTCAGTGGTGTGGCTGAGATGCAACTGGAAACTTCAGGTAACAATTAATTTTGTATCAACAATATCTTTTACATTATATTATGAAAATTTTATTTCGTACCTCTTCCCCACCACAGTTCTAAATTTTCTTTGAAACTTTACAACTTGGCATAGCTTGTATGAAGAGACCAGGTGAGAAACGCAAGGTATGGCAGTCGATCGTGTAACTAACCAAGTGTGATACTTATTATAACGTTAGTGCTGAACGTCAAGGTCTGGGACAATTTGATCTCAATTTGTTTGTTTGTATGTATGTACCACGCTACAGGGTGCAATATTCAGTCTTTTAACATTAATTTTTGAGGATAGAGACACGAGGCGTCGGAATTTGCTGTATAGATTTTGACTGCGATCCCACGTAAAATTTCAAAATTAGTGGGTCAGATCCCACTTTAAACAAAAAGCCCTGTCTCATATAGCCTTGCTACTGATGCAAGTTGTAATCAATCAAACTAAACAAACTAATTTTATATGTTTCGAACAAACTTGGGTTGCAGGATAAATTTGGCTTCAACTCAACATTTAGAGCACAAGGGATCCAAGTTCATTTTCAGAAAGGTTCACTTTTGCTCAGCAAACGTAATATCTTCGTAGCATAGGGTATGAAATAAATGAAACAAAAACCACGGGAAAGCGTATGGACTAGAGTTTCATAGGACAACCGCTAGACAAGGGCGTTGACGGAACGGGGAGGAGGGCTAATTTTCCCTTCCCCCTCCTTGCTCATACATTTAAGATATTAACATTATACTTGTATTGTGTATGTTGCAGCGTTGGAATGATTAACAAGTCAAGCTCCGAATGTCATAGTCAATGATGCATAATTACGTTACATAAATGCAGGATGTGTTCAAAAGAATACATCGACCTAAAATGTCATATTTTCACAACCACGAATCCGAGATGAAAGAAAGAAAAACTACCTGAAAAAAAGGAATCTAGAATTTTGTATGATTGCCGCTAGATAGGGGCGTTCGTTTAGAAGTCATCCGTCTTCTACCCTGAATTTCAGATTTTTGGGGCAGTAATGCAGATTTAGAAACATTTTGCTTCGCAAAGTCCAACATTTAAAAATTGAAGTTCTTGCACCGAATAAATACGGATTTTGATCATTGGCTGTAAGGAGCTATAGGCCTATATTGCTTTTTTGTATATTTTTTTTACCCAAGGATTTCAAAGGTGGCTATACTTTCGAGTTTCGGGAATGCTTAAAATTCAGGAAATTGGACCTAAGCAACTTCCCAGTTTTAATCATCTGTATGTTCTTCGTATTTATTCGGTGTAATTACCTCAGGCTTATTCTGTTGGACTTTGCTTATCAAAAGATTTCTAAAACTGTCTTACAGTCCCCAAAATCTGAAATGCAGGGTGCGGATGAGGGTGGTTGCCCTCCTGTTCCACTGACGCCCCTACTAGAGGCTGTCATATGAAACTATCCCACGCCTTTTCGCATGGTTTTAGTTACATTTGTTTTGGATTCTTGACTGCGAAGTTTATTGAAAATGGATTTGGATATATTGTGCTCTGAACGCCCCAAATATTACCTTTCGTCAATAAATTTTTGACTCAAAAAACAACCAATTACATAGACTTGCAGAAAATATAAAGTTAGCACAATATGAAGTGTGCTTCAAACATTACTTTTCGAAAACGTAGCCCTATTATTATAAAATAATTTTATTAGCACCAGTGTTATGAAATAGTAATCAAATTTTGCAACAAAAATCTCACCCGTCTCCACGAAACGCTAGCTTAGCCCCTAAAGGCATAACTACAAAATTTTTAGAAGCGGTAACTCGAAATGATTTTCTTTATGGTTAAAATAACCGCACAACAGCATTTCTGGTAAAATTCTAGCCCTCATGTAACATGACACCATTTGCATTTTAAATTTCGAATACTAAGCACAGATGTTCGCCATGATGCTTGATAGCACCATCTGGTGTGTTAGACCACTTCCAAGTTTCATCATTCTCTCTCAACCCGTTCTCAACGCACAAGGATGGTGAGGACTTTTGTTTTGCCATGTATATTGATAGATTGTGTGAAACCTCTATAGTTGGTAAATTTTAAAATCTACCTTAAAAGCTTATTATATCCAAGAAAATACTTACTGTATGAGAGTCACTTGCAAGAGGGTGTAATAAAAGGGGTCGTTATATGAAATAAGTTGAGAATTACTAATCTATACGGAAATGTTCTGTACCCAACACTGTGTAGTCTTAAAGAGAATTAAATAAATGAAAAGATCGGTTGAAAGAGCAAAAAGTCTTAATAAATACGTGATTACACGATTTTGAAATATGTTTAAAGTCATATCTTAAACTGTTCAAAATGTTTAAAACACGTACTTTTTCGTGTGTGTTTTAAAACATTTTAAACACTTTTTTCATGTTTTAAACACGCGTTTTGTTCTTTTTTTAATATAAAAAACTGTATTTTTTCCAACCCTGCTAACTTTTGACCAAGTTGGAAAATTAGAATGCGTTGTTGCCAATATTTACTTAAAAGACTTCCGTTTCTTTCAATTGACATTTGGATTAGCATTTTCTTACTTACCCAGTTGCTGTGATTTTCAATTGAATGTTTATATAATCAGTTTAGTTTTAAGTAGGTGGGAGTTTGTCGCCAGATACAAAATTTCTCATCCTACGGCCTCGCGCCTCATAAACCTACTAACATACCAAAATTCCTAGTTTTTATTCCGATTTCAATTACGGTACCTAAAATATGAGATTTTGTACATCCAAAAAGTCTATTTAAATTACACAGTTTTTTGTCTCTTTAAGGCTGCTAAAATGGGAAAATATTCACTTTTGGAAATTTTCTACATAGTCCCAGGAGGCTAAAAACTTTGCCAAATTTAATCGTTGTATTTCTACTGGAAGTGCCTATACTGTAAAAAATCGTTGTATTATTTCAACGACATGCCTATGTGTTAGCACGATTGTGTTAAAATATAACACAAATAAGTGGTTAGAACAACTCACTCTCCGTTTGGAGTTGTGTGTCAAATGCCGCTAGTTGAAATGACACACAGCCTGTGTGTTAAATTAACACAAGTGTAGAATCTTCGGTGTTGTTTTCTGCGTGATCTCAAATATCTTGGGTATCTAATTATAAAGGCTTATGAACTGAAGTTACAGGTAAACACAGTAGAAAGAAATACTTAAACAAATCCAAGTATACGCAAAATTTCAAAATACAAATCGCGCGATGTGTTTTCAATTGTTTTACAAAATGTTTCTGAAGAAACCCTAACAGCACAAGATGTGCTAGGCATGTACCATTTAGGTGTTCTAAATTCATCTCCCACATTTGATGCATTTATTGCTTCTTTTTCAAAGCGGTTGTGTACTAGAAGCAACAAACGCATCAACTTTATTAGATGGCAACTGGCGCCGATCATTTGAAAGTGAATATGGAAGAACTATAATATAAAGTAAATAGACAGTCGTCATTTTGTTATAAAATTAGGTCTACATGGCGAGCAGATTTTATCCCGAACGGTTATCGTCGAATATACGCGGGTTAAAGGAGCACTCTGATTAGCCAAATTCAAAAGACCTTAAGATTTTATCCCTCTACAAGAGACGGTTTCTTCATCGCATCCGTGGCCAAATCGGAAGAGCACGCGGCTAGTAATTGAAAGGTTGGTGGTTCCTGCCCCTCCCTTCTACAATTTTTCGGTGGCTTGGTGAATTCAGAAGAGGCCGGACATAGCTTAAAGATGAAGAGAGAGCTGGACGTCCGGTAACAGCTGTGTCAGATGAAAACATTGCCGATGTGAAACAAATGATTCGAGAAAATCCTCGAACAACTTTCAAGGATATTGAATCTACAGTGAACGTTGGATTGCCAGCCAGAACAAAAATTCTTCATGATCATCTTCGGCTCAGGAAGGTTTCATCTCGTTGGGTGCCTCACACTTTGACTGAACAGCAGAAACGCATGCGTGTGGAATGGTGTGAAGAAATGCTTGCAAGATTTATGGAGGCAATTCTCGTCACGTCTCTGACATAGTTACTGGTGATGAGACTTGGATCTATCAATTTCACCCTGAAAATATACGCCAGTCTACAGTTTGGATATTTCCAGACGAAAATCCACCCATGAAAGTGAAGCGACCGCGATGTGGGGGAAGAAGATGGTCGCAACTTTCTTCTCCAAATCTCGCCATGTTGCAACTGTTCCACTTGAAGAACAAAGGACTGTTACTGTTCAGTGGCACACCACTGTTTACCTAACAAAAGTGTCCATGAACTTCCATCCAGAAGTTTCCAGAAGCTTCGGGAACGGCGTCCAAGAACTGGATTGCGTGGGATCCTGCTTCATCATGACAACGCGTCCGCACACACGGCCAACATCACAATTCAGTTTTTAGAATCTACGGAGGTCAAACTTATGACTCATCCGCCGTATAGCTTTGACCTCGCCCCGTGTGATTTCTTTTATATTCCCCAGGATCAAAGGTCGCATGCGTGGGAAGAGATTTTGCAGCCCTGAAGAAGCTGTAGTGGCTTACGAGAATGAACTTTCAAAACTTGAAGAAAAATACTGTCAACACTGCTTCCAAGAGTGGTTTTCAAGGATGCAAAAATGTATACAGTGTAATGGTGAATATTTTGAGAAAATGTAAGTGTTAAATTGATTTTAAGTATGTAAGTTATTTCACATCTCAAAACTTTCGTAGTGACCCTCATATATTAGGGTGGGCCGAAAAAATACTTTTTTTCCTTTGTTTGAAACGCTATACTGCGGAAAACTTGCCCCTATGGTAGATAAATAAAATCCAAAAGAAATATGTCTTTTTTTTACGTCTGGCGGTAGCGTAACGACCCTAAACCTTGAAAAAAATATACGATTTTCGTAACTTTTCCAATACATGGAGAAAATTCAGATAACTTCTATAACAAGTTCTTATAGTCATATTTCAATAGAGAAAATTATAGAAAAGATAAATAAATGTATAAGGAATACATTTTACAATTTATTAGCAGCGTATTACACTTATGAAAACACTTAAAAAAAGACAAATTTCCATTGAAATAGACATTTTTCCTGATTGTGTAATACTTAAGTTTGTAATGTAATACAGTCTTTTACTTGTCTTTAGTTTCTTTTGTTAGTTTGAAAAATGATTTGCTTGAAAACTTGGCATTAAATATCTTATAAAACCATCCCTGGAATTGAAACCGACAACTTTTTGTGACGCCTCAGTTACCAGCTACACGCATCGTTCTAATACTTTGGTGTGACACGGGAATTTATCAAAGTTCCACTCAGCCGCTGTTTCACCTGATTGGACCTTAGACCAAATCTCGTGATCGGTAGATTTCCGCAGCAAAGGCTGAGGTGAAAGTGTAACAGTGTTCCAGTGAATCATTTCGGTGTAGTCTCTAGCTAGGAAATTGATCTTAGGTAGTTGGAAATTCCTTATTGACTTCCTCTTAGAAGTTAAGTTTCTAGCCTTTGTAATTCTTCTGAACCCTAAGTCTGTTATCCCTTACGTGATCCGGGGTTTTTGGGGTATTTTTTAGACTTTCAGTCAAGCAGCTACTGCATCGTCTCTATTTATCCTAGGATCATGGTTCATACCTAATTCTCTTCAGAATGAAGCTGGCTTTCAAATGCTACCACTTGCATGCCCATATCATATACCAGAAGAGGGAAAATTGATGCGAAAGGGAAAATTTCGGAGGGAGAATTTTTTCACACTTTGGGCCCCTCTGGATTGGCCCTGTGTGAATGTAGAGATCTCAAAAAATCTGATAAATAGTACTTGGTAGACTGAATGTGTGTGCCAAATTTCAAGTTTCTATCTTGAATACTAAGGGTGGGAGAAATTTTATCAAGAATCCCCACAATACCCCAAATTACCGCAAAAGACCATGATCTCAGGTAAAAAATTTCCTGAGACATCCCTAATTACCCTAGGGTCATGTTTCGCCCATCATTCTCTTCAGAATAGAACTGCCTTTCGGACGGTATGACTCACATGTCTCCATCGTGTATCTAAGGCGGAAAATCCCGAAGAAAGGGATTTTTTGGTCTAATTATCCCTTTTTTCAACATTTAGCCCTCTTAACCAGCGTGTTTTAACGCAGAAATCTAAAAAAAAAATATCTGGTAAATACTACTCGGTGGGCTGAATGTTTGTGCACAATTTCAATCTTCTACGTGCAAAAATAACCACGCCAAAAAAAAAAATACCGAAAATGTCCAATATTCCTTTATACAGAAGTATATTTTTACAAAAATTCCCTGAGACATCCCTAATTACTCTAGAGTCATATTTTGCTCATCATTCTCTTCAGAATAGAACTGCCTTTCAGACGGTATGACGCACGTGTCTCCATCATGTATCTAAGCGGAAAAATCCCGAAGAAAGGGATTTTCTGGTAAAAATATCCCTTTTTTCAACTCTTTGCCCCTCTGGATCCCCCCTGTTTTAACGCAGAAATCTGAAAAAAATCTGGTAAATACTACTCGGTAGACTAAATGTTTGTGCAGAATTTCAATCTTCTACGTGCAAAAATAAGCGCGCCAAAAAATAATGAACATAGGCTTAATAAGAGAAAATATATATTTTAAAATTATGACGTAATCTCCTCCTATGTCTGGACGCAGGAAGGTGTGAAACCATACGTAAGGTCTTCTACAATGCCCCAGGACTTGAAAAACAAAACAAAAATTGGCAACGTCTTGAGCGGTCATTCACCTACCTCCTCCTCAATAAGGAAAAATGTGACAATAAGCCTATACCAGATTCAGTTGGTAAGTGCTACTCTGCAACAGGCTCGCAAACAGAAGGGGGTTAAGAGGGACTGGCCCCCCTAAATTTTTCATGTCCTCTCCAGACCTCAATACAAAATGCACAATTTAGATATTTGTAAGAAAATTTTTAATGACTTAGCCCCTCCTAACATATTCATGGACCCCAAAGCTCTGTTGCTGGTCTCGAGCCTGCTCTGCAAGTGGTGTATCAACGGGCGGACGTTAGAAGGGTGTGGTCAAAACGTTTTTAGAAATGAAGAGATCGATCCAAGTAAGAATTATATATTTTTTAGACTGAGTCTAGTGTTATGCAGGAATGCATTTGGCGCTAGCTTAATTTTTGTAAAGTATATTTTTATTTACGTAAATTCATTGAGCGGAACAGGGCTCATAGCGAGTCACTTCTTTAAACTAAAATTTACTTTTTTCAAGTTCCTCACTAAAAGTTACTTTTTTTTCAAATTTGTCACTAAAAGTTACTTTTTTTGAGAGGTAAAGTGACTTTTTCGTGTTATTTATGTTTCGCATTGGCAGTTTTCTAAGAAAAAATATAAAAACAAATGGAAAAAGGCAGAAGCTTGTTACTCATTACTCTTCTGAAAGCTTCAGTACTTGCTGCCACATGTGAAACAGTCAGCTTTATTCTCACTTCAGCTTCTATTCTTTCTAAAGCACAGTGGACGGTTGGTGAATGCTTAAGCTCTCAAAGTGAGGTTGAGAGCTCTTCTGTGTCTATTCTTCCTTCTATCATAATAATCTTTTAGTTTTCTCTCGTAATAGTTAATGCCCCATTCAACGTTGTGCGTGTGTGTTTGTGTGGTTCATCATGTTCGTCTTGTGCTATGCTTCTTGTATGTTCTTCTTAAGAGTAGGTGATAAATTCGAATATTTCACGTTTTTGAGAACTCTTAATGCGAAGTTAAATATAATGTCTGGGATGAACGAATTCGGAAATAGGCCAGAACTGGTTTCACTTACTCAGAAGCTTTTTACATCTGCTAAGTCTGCTTACCGTAACTACAAAGCATACTTTGAAACCCTAAGAAAGGAGGAAGCTCAAAAAGAAGAAGTAAAGAAGAGACAAAATAACAAACAAAGAGAGAGGTGTTGAAGAAATTGACAAAGGAAAAGAGGCATGATGAGATTTTAGTCACTTTTTCGTGTGCTTTTGGCCATTTTTGGTCACTTTTCAACTATTTACAAGAGATCAGACCGCTATGAGCCCTGGGATTATTAAAATTAGGGTATATTAAAGAAGACAAAACAGACAGATACAACATATTTGTAAATTGAAAAACTGAATATCTGGAAAATAACTAAATCAATGAATAATTGCTTATGAAAGATATTCAGAGCCAATAACGTAGCTAGGAAGGGGCAGGAACAGAGATTAAGAGATCAAATAATATTACAACAATTAACGTTAATAACAGGGTTAGAATATTAAAATAATGAAATTGGAACTATGTACAGTATTAATTACTAAACGAATGTGATTTCAGCATGGGACGAGGGAATTTTTTCCCAATTAATATTTTAAAAAAAAATCACCCACTAAAACTTGCTGGGGTGAATAAATTGAAATAATAGCAGAATTTTGCAAAATAATTAGACTACAATAATTCGTATGTAATGAATTCACATGTAACTACTGGGTAAAATAGTGGAGGTTAATTCCTAATACAGTGAAACATCGCTTAACGGGCATCTCTCAATAGTGGACATCTTCGTAAGAGGACAAACTTTCTTATTCTTCCATGCCATAAATATGTGTGGTGTTGTGTTATAAAAAAGAGAGAACCCTTCCTTTTAGGGACACCTCTCATTTACGGACAAATAATCGGTTCCATCGGTGTCCGTTTTGAGAGGTTTCACTGGATTACTTAGTTTAATAATAATAATAATAATAAATGCTCAAATGTGTGAACTTACTTTATTGAACCTACCACTGCGAAGAGCTGATATTATTATTATTATTATTATTATTATTATTATTATTATTATTATTATTATTATTATTAGTAGTAGTAGTAGTAGTAGTAGTAGTAGTAGTATTGCAATAGTTGCGTAACAAAATATACTGTTTTCTTGTTTGAGTTTGTTTAAAAGTTATATCACTATTCTGAGAGCACACCCCCTTTTATTTTGAACACCCCCCCAAGTAAACATTTCTGGCGTACTTACTGTCTTCAGGCAAATCACTGCCTACCTCTTTTGACAGGAGAGTTTCTGCATTTGTATATTTTGAACAAGATGGCTGTGAAAATAAATTAACATTGGACTGAGTTCTTTTATGTTCAACCAACTTCCTTTCATGTCTTTGGGTAATCTCTTTTGTACCGTTACACTTCCAATATTACCTGTGCCAATATTTCTTTCGGGGTACAAGAATTTAATTCAATGATGGGTATTTTTTTCTCAGTTTTTCACAGTTATAGGTAATGGACACAGGGAATTCACAGACCTCAGTATTAGTGACCTTTTGGCTATTGCAGTCAAATGTTATTTTGCACTTACATGCAAAGACATCAAACAGTAAAAAACATTTTCTTTTGAAATGTTCAACTTAAATGTTCTTTTGAAATGTTATCCCGCTTAAACTACTTCATAAGATTATGATAACTTACCTGGTATGCATTTATTAACTGAACAGTTCTGTAAGACGTTGCTGTTGGTATTGAAGCTTTATCAAACACAGATTCAACTTGTCTGCCACAATATTCGAAACTTAAGAAAAACTAACTGACCTGCTGTTTGTTTTCACTACTAAGTTGTAATATTATTGAAAGAAAACGCTTAAGAAGATCTTCATAAGTTGGAAGTTTATTCAATGATAACTCTTTTGGGTTGCCAAATAACGGGCAGTAAAACTGGCTGCGAGTAATGTTCTTGTAAACAGCCACGACACAGTGGTTAATATAATGAAATCACTAAACAGTTTGTAGGTTTCAATCAGTCATATATTTCAAAATGTCATTTTTTGTATATAAAAAAGTGTTTTTATAAGTGTAATACACTACTAATAAATTGTGAAATGTATTCCTTTTCCATTTATTTATCTTTTCTATAATTTTCTCTATTGATATATTACTATAGGTACTTGTTATAGAAGTTATTTGAATTTTCTCAATGTATTCAAAAAGCTATGAAAATCGTATATTTTTTCAAAGTTTAGGGTCGTTGCGTACCGTCATACGTAAACAAGAAAATATATTTCTTTTGTATTTTATTTATCTACCATAGAGGCAAGTTTTCCGCAGTGTAGCGTTTAAAAGAAAAATATTTTTTTCGGTGCACCCATATATACACATATATATATATACAGTATGGCACTAAATTCATTGTACAAAAGCAGAGGAGTTATTCCTGAGAGTAAAACGAACAAAAACGTTCCAATAAACATAGGGCGAAAACCCCATCGTTTACGTGTTATAGGCTGCCAAAAACATGAAAAAAATGAATTTTAAAGGTCCATAGCTCCAAAACTATGGGACCTACCGCAGTCGGGTCAAGACTTAACTTAGGAACTAGTATGTGCCCTATCCAAAAATGCGTGTGTCAGAATCCTGAGGTGCTTTCACGACAATTTTTATAGAGGGAGTTTAACTACGGGCCTATGATATAAAGTATTCTCCAACTACCTCCATAAAAATTGTTGCGTGAGTACCTTAGGAATCTAAAACATGTATTTTTGGATAGAGCACATACTAGTTCCTTAGTGAAGTCTTGACTCGACAACAGTAGATCCCATAGTTTTGGAGCTATGGACCTTTAGAATTCATTTTTTCATGTTTTCGGCAGCCTTTAACACGTAAAGAAGGAACGGCCATTTCGCCCCGCTGCTACAACCGTCAGCGTCTTGTATCGTGTTTACTGTAGTTTTTCTTTCAGTGGTCGACGGGATTGCAATGATTGTTAGTGACTGAATAGGTAATTATTACTCCTTGTTGCACATTTCATGAGGACTTACGTAACACAAATGAACATACTAATACATACATAAAATAAACTATAAAATTGTATTAGTTTAGCGATGCCACGTTTTTCATACTCGATACATGTGGGGTGAAACCCGATTAGCATGTACACCTGGTCTTACCCCACCATTAGGGTACTTCCGGGTGATTCGCTTTTTTGTGAAAAACATACATGCAAAACAATAGACAGAACCTATCACATTTTTGTAGTATTCACGAATTATAAGTCAAGAGTAATTGTTCTGATCATCATTACATTTTGTTGCCAATCTTGACTTTGACAACACATCAAACCTTAGTTACCCGTTTCTACCCCACTTTCCCCTATATAAAAATTACTTTAATATCCTTTTTCATTCATACATTACAATATACGTCGCAATTTCAATCAAATACTACTTCATAATATATATATATATAACCTTCGATCTCTTCCCCCACTTAAAGAACTTTACAACGCAATACATTTTTTGGAAACATTTTCACTGCAATATTTGAAATGGATACAAAGAAATAGCGAACAATCTTTAACGCAATGCGTTCTCAGGAAACTTTATGCTTCTGTAGAATGTTTTTCATTTACATGAGATTTTTATTTGAAAATGCTACCCAAATAATGTTATTTAAGAATCTAGCAGACGAAAAAATCATCAATCTACAATGTCCTACATAGACACAATAGTACCCATTCTAGGATGACTCAAGAAAATTAATTGTCTTTACCAACAAAAAAAAAAAAAAAAGATGTTAATGGATTTTCACAAAGAATATTAGTACAAGAAATTTTATTCATTTATTATACGAATATAATTTTCTTTTCTTAAACAATGAATGTTGCATCTTGCTCATATTGATATAGATAAGCTGATATTGAGAGCTGAAATGGGACGAAACTAAAATACGGGACACTTGCCTGTCCCGTCTAAATTGATGGGGACGCAGGACACTTGAGTCCAAAATCGGGACTCCCGTTTTTTACGGGACGTATGGCAGGCATTATATATATATATATATATATATATACGATTCTCAACCTTACGCACGGGACATTTGTACACAAAAACTACTTTTTTAACAAAAATCTATTTTCAAATAAAATGAAAAGTATGTCAAAATTAGGGGGGAAATTATTACTGCATAGTTAAATAAAATAAAACATACTAAACAATTGCAAATTTGAGTTATAAGCCAAAATTAAGCGTTACGCACGGGACTCAGACAAAAAGCTCATTTGACAACCTCAATTTCATTGGACATTCTCTGCGATTTTTGGCAGCATCAGCATTTTATATGCCATCGCTTATGTTCTACATTCATTCTCCTTACTGTGCATTATATTTTTAAATTGGAAAATAGAATTTAATGACCTTTATATTAAGTTTTCTTTTCCGACTCACCGTTACGCACGGGACAGAAAAGTAACCATGCAATTGTTTGGTTGTTCTAAGACTGTTATTATGCAATATCCTTACTAAAGAGATTGATATTTTATGATTAACATTTGGGCATTAACAAGCATAAAAAATTGTATCAATAATTTAATTTAAATGAATTAAATTACATTCCAAAATATCAAAGTCGAACTTTGCTAGGCAACTCGCTCAGTGTTATTACCATGTCTTTGGGGTATTTGTTTGAGCGCTGATTGATGGCGTTCAAACCACATAATCTTGTACAATTGTTGAGCTACTCGATCCTCTGTGGTATCTACCAAACGTTGAGTCGTTTGAATGTCATTGCGGGAAAGTGAATTAAAGGGAAAATAGTTGGTTTTTGGTTATTTGGTATGATTGATTGTTACTTCACAGTGAAGATTATGAATGAAATATGAAATATGAAAATATTGACTTTGCGGAGCCCTGGCAACCCTTGAAGTCTCCCTACGCTGACAAAATGATGCTAATGAGTAGGCCACATACTTGTGACAATAATATAAGAAATGGTAGCCATTGCTGCCATTGCGTAATGAATTCGTTTTATGTAGGAAATATTTAAAGAAAATATACGCAGAAAAACATTCATTGAATTAGACATTCTCTCCCCTCTCCCACTAAAGTACCACGTCCATATAAAAATCATTTTTTCTGCACACATCATGTATACGAACAAGAATTATGCTTCTAGACCACTTCAGTGAAATATATCTTGTGTTATATGCCACCGTCCCGAAAATAAATGTAAATTAACCAAATTTGACCCTCTCTTCCTCTATAAACAAATACACATACAGGTTACTATCATGTAGGGGAGTACCTCATTGCTTCACATACCAATTTTTATGGATGTACCACAAATGGGGAAGAAATACCCGCCAAAACCTGATGAAAAAAAAATTGATGAAAAATTTAAAAAAAAAAAAAACTTCATCCTCCCTCACTCGGCCGTACATACGTACCCCCTATATACATAAAATGCAACTGACGGAAAGCTTCATCCCTCAAAAATACTTTGGTACCAAATCATCTTTCTAGCTTAATTAAGGACTGAGCTACTGATTGTTGTAAAAATAAATGTAATTTACGTCAAAAAACTCCACAAATCGGCTAACTTTGCCCCCTTCCTGTTACCATGTAGTGGCCTACTTCATTGCTTCACGTAACAATTTTTATGAATCTATCAAGAGGGGGAATGGTCCCCAGAAAACTGTTGAAAAAACAAAAACAAGAAAAAAACACGATATTTACCCTCCTCCCACATACATAAAATGCACATCAGCAAAGCTGCATCTTCCAGGAATGAATTGGTATCAAAACCATCTTCCAGCCTTAATTTGAGGTTTAAAACTGAGGCATTGAGGTTTAAAGTCCTGATAGAACGTAACACAAAGAAACTAAACTACATATTCTGTGAACGAAGATCGGGAAATTCCCGATTTCTTTCTCCGGAGTTGAACATTTGGGCGGATCGAGATTAGGGAAGTTCCCGAAATTTGATCTAGCGGTTGAATATAGATGGCAAGCAATATCTAAGAGTGTAAAAATGTAATATATATGCCTATTTAGATTATAGTTTTAAACAAAATAAACATTTTAAACATGTTTTTTTGTTTAAAACAAAGTACTTTGTTTTGAACGTTAAAAACGTTTTAAACAAAAACAACATGTTTTAAACATAAAAAACGATCTTTTTTAAATCGTTTTTTTTCAACCCTGCTACTGTATAGTACTGAAGTTAATTTAATAGAGTTTAATTGTATAGGCACTTCTGACCTGAGGCTATATGAGAAAGTCTTTTGCTAAAAGTGAAATATGGGTTACTATTAGAATTATATCCCAGATATGATATCCCCACTGATTATTGAACCTGGAACACACACATGGAAGGCATCAGCGCTAGCAAATTAGCTCTGAAGAAGTACACCATAATTCTAAGTCAAGAATAAGGCCAAAAATAAGAAGCAGAAACGACAGACTGTACGATAATAATACTTTTACAATTTTAATTTCACCTATTTATTTCGAGACTTTCGAGACGAGACCGAGATTTGGCCCTCGAGACCGAGACCGAGATCGAGACAAGCATTTGTTGACCGAGACGAGATCGAGACCGAGACGGCGATTTTTAACTCGAGACGAGATCGAGACCGAGACAGCTAATTTTCAACCGAGACGAGATGAGACTGTACAAAGTCTCGTCTCGTCTCGTCTCGATACCATCCCTAATAACATTTGAAATGCGTATTTAAAGTTAAATTCATGTAGCACATTTCAAAGTAAACTTTATAATAAAAGAGAAATAATATGTTAAGCAAATTTATTAGGAGGCCCTACTCCGACACCGTTAATATTGAGGGGGCTCTCCCCCACATCATTAACATTGGGGCTCTCCGGCCCCCCTAAGCCCCATTGAGTCGGCGCCTTTGATATATATATATATATATATATATATATATATATATGGAGATCACTGTAAAGATGGATAATTGTAGTAGTGTAATGTTGTTTTAATTTTTAATGGCATCAGTACATCTGTTTGAATTTAAATCTCTTCTACTTATTGTTTGGAACTTCCAGTTGTTTTGTCTTATATGCAGTTTTATAGAAATACATTACATTGGTGTTCTGCATGAACAACCCCCCCCCCCAGACTGACTGTTCCTCGTACAGGCCAAATCGCTTAAGGTAGGAACTTGAAATGTGCACAGTATGTATAATTTATGACGTAGGGTACCACAAAGGAAGGGTTTTTGGAAATTCGATGGGGAAGAGGGGGAGGAAGTGGGGTTCTAAGAATTTCAAAAAATTGAGCGTATCTCCAAATCACTTATCATGCCAACAGACGTATAGTCAGGCATAACCAGACTGTTCAAATTATTGAAAGACATTGCGCGTTAAGAGGCTATCAGACGGGTAAAGAGCTAGAGTTTGATATTGAGAATGTACAATTGAAACAAGACCTAATTGTTGAGAATAACTGTGTTAGTATGTAATTGACATTATCATTACGTTTGAAGGAAATGACATGGATGTAAGGGCAAAAGAAGAGAAAATAACTAAGTATGAAAGACTTAACCCTTTCCGGATCCTGGCTTTTTGGGCTATTTTTTAGACTTTCAGTCAAGCAGGTACTGTATCGTCACTATTTATCCTAGGATCATTGTTCATACCTCATTCTCTTCAGAATAGAGCTGGCTTTCAAATGGTACCACTTGCATGCTCATACCATATACCAGAAGCGGGGAAAAATGTCAAAGTGAAAATTTCGGAGGGAAAAAGTTTTTCTCGAACTTTGGCCCCCCTGGACCCCCCTGTGTGATCGTAGCCATCTAAAAAAATCTGAGAAATAGTACTTGGTATACTGAATGTATGTGTCAAATTTCAAGTTTCTATCTTGAATAGTAAGGGCGGGAGTATTTTTATCAAATATTCCCACAATGCCCCAAATTACCATAAAACACTATGATCTCAGGGAAAAAAAATCCTGAGACATCCCTAATTACCCTAGGACTATAATCCGCCAATCATTCTCTTCAGAATAGAACTGTCTTTCAGGCGGTACCATTCACATGTCTCCATCATGTATCTAAGGCGGGAAATTCCTGAAAAAGGGGATTTTTTGGGGCTAAATTTCCCTTTTTTCAACTTTTAGCCCCTCTGGACCCCCCTGTTTTAACGCAGAAATCTGAAAATCTGTTAAATACTACTCGGTGGACTGAATGTTTGAGCATAATTTCAATCTTCTAGGTGCAAAAATAAGCCCGCCAAAAAAAATTCAGAAAATTCCCCCATGTTACTCTATACAGAAGTATATTTTGAAAAAAATTCACTGAGACGTCCCTAATTACCCTAGAATAATAATTCGACCGTCATTCTCTTCAGAATGTAACTGCCTTTCAGACGGTATTACTCACGTGTCTTCATCATGTATGTAAGGCGGGAAAATCGCGAAAAACGGGATTTTTTGTCTAAAAATCCCTTTTTTCAATTTTTCCCCCTCTGGACCCCCTTGTTTTATTGCAGGGATATGAAAAAAATCTGAGAAATACTACTAGGAGGGCTGAATGTTTGTGCACAATTTCAATCTTCTAGGTGCAAAAGTAAGCCCGCCAAAAAATAAATATACCCACCATGTCCCATTTTTCCCTATATAGAAGTATATTTTTCAAAAAATCCCTGAGACGTCCCTAATTACCCTAGAATAATTCGACTTTCATTCTCTTCAGAATGGAACTGCTTTTCAGACGGTATGACTCACTTGTCCCCATCCTGTATGTAAGGCGGGAAAATGACGAAAAACGGGATTTTGGGGGTAAAAAATCCCTTTTTTTACCCCTTTGCCCCTCTGGTTCCCCCCTGTTTTAGCACTGACATCGGAACAACAAATCTGGTAAATACTACTCGGTGGACTGAATGTTTGTGCAAAATTTCAATCTTCTACGTAGAAAAATAAGCCCGCCAAAATATATTGAACATAGGCTTAGAAAATGAGAAAAGAAATTTTTGACTTATGACATCATCACCTCCTATGTTTGGACGCAGGACGGTCTGAAACCATACGTAATGTCTTCTACAAGGCCTCTGGACTTGGAAAACAAACAAACAAAAAAAACCGGCGAAAAAGCTCAAATAGAAGAGAAATAACGCAATGTACCATGTAAAACGCGTATGGTACAAAATTGCACCATAGGATCCCCAAAGGGTTAAACATTAGGTCCATGATAACAAGCGATTTGAGGTTCTCCCCTTGGTCATAGGATCCAGGGGAGCTAAAACACATGTTGCAAGAAACGTGTTTACAAAACTTGGGGTGCCTAAATTCACCCAAAAGAAAATTGCTTTTGCTGCTTTGAAGTCTACGATTGAAATGTTAAATTGCCATTTTAATTATGTTAGTGAATGTATATTTTATGTGGATGTTTAAAAAAAAATTAAGGGACATTTCAATTTATTTTACTTTAATACGTATTTGAATTATGAGTAGGGATGCGCACAAGTCAAGATTTGTGGCTGTCTCGTCTCGAAAATGTGCTGTAAAAGTGATGTCTCGACTCGAAAAATGTATATTTCTCTATTAGAAGAGCCGTGTCTCGACTCGAATATTGTAAGGAAAATCCTGTCTCGACTCGTCTCGTGCGCATCCCTAATTATGAGCAATGATGCCGAATGTAATTGGCTATGGTAAATATTGTAAATATGTTTTTTTACACTGCAAATATGGTTAATTATATTGTAAATTTTATTATTTTTTTAATTGACTGGTTTCGTGAACAATATTTTATTAATGTGGTGAATGTAATGCTTTTTTAAATTGAGAAAAGGAAATATGAATTGCACAACTTTTATGTGGAATTTGTGTGTGAGAGGAATATTTTGTACATTTTGAAACTTATTGACAGGCTTTTCAACATTACATTTTGATCGGGAAGAAAAATGTCATTTTCAAAATTTCTCGCAACTAGGACTACGTTATTTTAGGAAATATTGGTAACTTTAACAATAATTATTATACCTCCAGAACGGTTTGAATTATCAAATTGCCGTAAACAGTATTATGATCCTCACAACCTTTAAAAAGAATCTACGTAATTAGACATGGTACGTATCTAAGCACTATTTTTTTTTTCGAAATAGTCCTTGGAAATGCAATTTTCAATTCCTTGCAACTGTTCCGTCCGTCTTATTTCAGTTATTAGTATTGTAGAGGCCTCCAAAATTTTCACGTTCCTGAATACTGGTGATGCTGTAGCGTCCTCGGTTTGCAACAATGAACAACAAGTTTGGTTTGGTTTGCTTTTGCTTTGAATGTAGATTTGAAATTTATAATAACCTGACGTAGTGCCATTAAAAAAATAACTTTGTGATGGGTTGGCAACACTGTTAATCTGGTGGTATTGAAGAGTATGGCAGAGAATGTCACCCTGCTGATATTTGTATGTGCAAAATCCCAGCGTTATATATCTATTCGCTTAAAAGTTATAAAGGCGTATCAAGATGAATAGTTCACCCCATATCCGAACACAAAGATGCCGCCTGTCGACAAACACAGACTTTTACAAGGGAATGGCTGACCCCACAGTTTTTGTGTCCAATAATTTATATAACCTACATGGTTTCATTTAGATTCTTCCGTCCGAGTCCAGATACATCCCTTGTTAGTAAAATTAATTTTCAAGCTTATAAGAGTAAATGGTACTTAAGATGCATTAAAGTGTTTTTTCGTGATTTTCGGTGATGCAGCGATGTGGATAAATATTTTTTGTACGATGCCCCTGGTGTGCCATCTTTATATTTGTCATGTCGGTGCTACCATATTGGACTTATAGAATGTTTTTTTTTTTCAAATAAATTGAAGAGGGGGTATTTTGAGATATTCAAGGTCAAAGGTTAAGGCGTTGATGAAACTTGATATATAAGCTCCTTTCTACTAACTGTATTAAAGATATCGTAGTCTGGAAGAAAACGTAGACTATATAGAATTTTTGGTGCGCATCTTGCGGGGAGGGGAGAAAGAGGGGAAGGAAAAGGTTAAAAACGGAAAAGGGGGTAAGAAGTAATGAAAAATTATAATATCTTACGAGGTGGGGTGATGTATAGAATACTGTCTCTTTCAGCAGCGACTCTATGTAAGACGTGGATCTACCCCACCGGAGATCGAACTCGGGAGAATATCTGTCGAGACACTTATGTTAGGAAGATTAAACCTAATACGAGGGTCATTCGGAAAGTAAAGAACGTTTTGCGCTAGCGCGTGCGCGTGTTCCCCCACCCCCGCTGCCGCTGGGTTATTGACCTGGGCATGCTTTAACCTCAGTCTGGCACCAGCTGCGATCCGCTACGGTACGTTATTGCTTCGCTGTGTGACTGTAAAATGTGCGATACAATTACTGATCCCGCCAAGTGTGAGGTTCGTGGTATGATAAGATTTTTGAATACAAGAAAAGTGCGTCCGATAGAAATTTATAGACAAATCACTGAGGTGTGTGGAAATGTAATGAATGAAGCATCAGTTCGTAAGTGGTGCATTATGTTTAATGACGGACGGACGAATGTGCACGATGAGGAACGCTCGGGCCGGCCATCTGTTGTGACTGACGAACTCAAAGGAAGAATTGAGCGGAAAATTCAAGAGGATTCACTATTGATGGGCTGCACGAATTCTTTCCTGAAATTTCAAGAACTGTGTTGTACGAAATTGTCAGTGGTGAACTTGGTTACAAAGAAATTAGTGCAAGGTGGGTGCCTCGACTGTTATCGGAGGAACACAAAACCAAGCGAATGGGAGCCGCATTGACTTTTCTCAGCCGTTACCATAAGGATGGCGATGAACTTTTAAATCGTATTGTTACTGGAGATGAGACGTGGATTTCGCACAGCACTCCAGAAACAAAGCGCCAATCCATGGAATGGCACCATTCAAATTCTCCGAAAAAGCCGAAAAAAGCCAAACAAATTTTGAGCACTAGAAAGGTTGTGGCTACGGTCTTTTAGGATCGTAAGGGTGTTTTGCTCGTTGACTAAATGCAGAGAGGTGAGACCATAAATGCAGCTGCCTACTGTCAGACTTTACGTCGACTTCGCCGCGCATTCAAAACAAAAGGCGCGGATTGTTGACCAGCGGCGTCATCCTCCTCCACGACAATGCCCGTCCTCACTCCGCGGCATTGACGAGGGACTTGCTTCAGCAGTTTAAGTGGGAAGTTTGGGAGCATCCACCCTATAGTCCAGACTTAGCCCCCAGTGACTTCCACCTATTCCCAAAGTTGAAAGACTTTTTGGGTAGAAGCCACTACGGCAGTGATGATGAACTTAAGAAAGCTGTTAGTGATTGGTTCAACATTTTGGCGGCAACTGTGTATGCCGAAGGCATAGAAAAACTTGTACCACGGTATGACAAGTGTTTAAATTTACACGGCGACTATGTCGGAAAGTAACTTAAGTATCACATAGTATGTAACACAAAGGACCCCGCACTTTTCTTATGGAAAGTGGCTTCTAGCCAATGTTGTTGAAACTTCGCTGGTTGATAGTTCTTAACATGTGGATCAAAAGTCTCAATAGGCACAAAGACCGAAATCCACTCCTTCCCCCAAAAAACCGCCTCCAAGTAGCTGGGGGGGGGGGAAGAACTGATTTCAGCATGTAAAACAATTTGTTGTTTTAATCAACTCAACAAGGACCCCAAACAACCACATGTTAGACTATCAAACTACCCCACTTGACACCGCCCTTTGCCCCCACATATCCCCCCCGCGAATTACCTTACGGATGTTCCATATTACTGTAGTTTATAGTTGCGCGTATGTGTTGAAATACCTACAGTTTTGGTCTCACCGACGATATAATGGGTTTCAGGTATCGCTTATTACGAATCTGAGGTGAGAGTTCTAGAATTCAAGATGGAGGATCAATATGGCGGATCAAAAACACGAAACTCCTGAATGTAGCCACAAATAGCTGTTTACTAGGGTATTTTGGGTCGTTGGTTACGAATCTGGGGTCAAAATTCTTGAGTTCAAGATTGCACATCCAATATGGTGGATAAAAACGTCGAAGCCACAAATCGTAGTAGACTAAGAGTGCTTTTAGGTCGCTGTTTAAGTACGCAACATTCCTTGATACTTCAGCCACCATGTAGAATTATTCTGCACCCTTGCCCTTTACCAAAACCCACCACAGATATCTTAATGCTGAACGGTGTTAAAATAATTCATCAATTATCTGTTCATGAGTCATCGGGATATCTAATATTCTGTAAATGTCGTGCATGGCCTAAATACCACAAGACACTTGCAACGTGCGCACATGTACCTAATGTACGACCACCGCTTTGACATGTACAGTAGTAACCTTGAATAACATTTTGATCATAATCCTGGTCATTGTGTTAGTAGACAGAGGATACCGCGATACAATTCCTTACTGGAATATTTAGGAATTGATCATAGAATGCCCGCACTCCTACTACCACGTGAAAGACAACTATCAACAGAAGATGCGAATACTTCTCGACTAGTTACTAAAAGTCGATGGATAGTCGAGGCAAGAAACGGGCATCAAAGATCTGTTTTTAAGTTTCTAGCACAAACGTTAAATCTGCAACATGCAAAGAAACTGAATAGTTTCTATCGCATAGCTGGAGCTATTTTGAACAGATACCATCCCGTTATTTTCATGCAAGATGCAACCATTGAATTAGCTAGAGAAATGAGAAATAGGTCAATCATGCCGAACGTTGTTAAAGCAAGAGTGGAGGTAGATAATCTTATTAGAAGGAACGGTCAATGGGTACCGCTGAATGATCAAGGCCTAATTGATTTCTCTGTACTTAACTTAAACTACTTACGAGATTTGACTGTAGGCACATATTAAGTAGATCTCTCATCCTCTTACGTCCAAGATAAACTAATACGAGATAAGGATGAGCAATTCCAGCTTGACGAAAACGTAACTGAACCGGGATTCCTGCGCATACGTCTCTACTCAAGGTTCCGCAATGAAACTAAGCATCAAGTTTTCATAGCATATGTAGCCAATGATGAAGATGACCAGGATTATGATCAAAATGTTATTTAAGGCTACTACTGTACATGTCAAAGCGGTGCTCGTACATTAGGTACATGCGCGCACGTTGCAAGTGTCTTGTGGTATTTAGGCCATGCACGACATTTACAGAATATTAGATATCCCGATGACTCATTGCTAAGTACCACATTAGATGCTGCAAACCGAAATGATGAAAATAATGAACAGATAATTGATGAATTATTTTAACACCGTTCAGCATTAAGATATCTGTGGTGGGTTTTGGTAAAGGGCAAGGGTGCAGAATAATTCTACATGGTGGCTGAAGTATCAAGGAATGTTGCGTACTTAAACAGCGATCTAAAAACACTCTAGTCTACTACGGTTTGTGGCTTCGACGTTTTTATCCACCATATTGGATCTGCAATCTTGAATTCAAGAATTTTGACCCCAGATTCGTAACCAACGACCCAAAATACCCTAGTAAACAGCTATTTGTGGCTACATTCAGGAGTTTCGTGTTTTTGATCCGCCATATTGATCCTCCATCTTGAATTCTAGAACTCTCACCTCAGATTCGTAATAAGCGATACCTGAAACCCATTATATCGTCGGTGAGACCAAAACTGTAGGTATTTCAACACATACGCGCAACTATAAACTACAGTAATATGGAACATCCGTAAGGTAATTCGCGGGGGGGATATGTGGGGGCAAAGGGCGGTGTCAAGTGGGGTAGTTTGATAGTCTAACATGTGGTTGTTTGGGGTCCTTGTTGAGTTGATTAAAACAACAAATTGTTTTACATGCTGAAATCAGTTCTTCCCCCCCCCCCAGCTACTTGGAGGCGGTTTTTTGGGGGGAAGGAGTGGATTTCGGTCTTTGTACCCATTGAGACTTTTGATCCACATGTTAAGAACTATCAACCAGCGAAGTTTCAACAACGTTAGCCGAAAGCCACTTTCCATAAGAAAAGTGCGGGGTCCTTTCGCCTTTGTATATCAGTTATTAAAGTGTTCATACAAAAACGTTCTTTACTTTCCGAATGACCCTCGTATATAAGTTCCTTCTAGGTAAATTCATCAAGGACATAATAGTCTGGAAAAGACTGTAGTAGGCCTATATTTAATTTTATTGGGTGCGGATCCTAGGGCGGGGTTCAATGGGGAGTGGTTTAAAATTTGTCAAAAATAAAATATTTCAGGAAGGAGAAATTAAGTTCAAGTATATCTTGAGACCTTCCTATAACTATATTTCCCTGTGCACACCGGGCATTTCAGCTAGTATTTCATAAATGAATGTCAATGCTCACATGTGTTTAGTTTAAATATTACCATTCGATATTGGTGCTGACTTTCTGTTTTCTGGTTCAATGCCGTGTACAGGCCTGCCGAATAAAGTTTCGTTCCATTTTGTTATGTCTCATGATCAGGGCCGGCGGAAGGGGAAAATATTACCCGGGCAAAGAATCCATATGGCGCCCCCCTACAACCCATTGGTATTACTGAGTTTAAATTTGCTATGCTACCTTACAGATAGCTACTTTTAAAGGATAACTTCTTGAACTCTATAACTATAACTATAAGAATCAATTATCAAACTGAGTAATATCTTAACTTTTGTCACTTAAATACACAGAGTAAGTTTTGGTTAACGATATGCGAAAGAATTATTTACACATGAGCATGCAAAATATTCTACGTCACTGATTAGAAATTTACAGAACGATTCAAGAAACAACGATTTATATAAAATTAAGATTGATGATGCGATACAGCATTTATTTACACATATATACGTAAACAACCTTGTTAACTGCGAAAGAGAACACATATATGAACAAAAGAACATACAAATATATTTTGCAACAGCATCGTACAAAGATTTCGTAATACAAATAATACAACCAGTAATATAATTTTATATCTTTATACAGTTTTAATGCAAATTGTCCTTTGACTTATTTACAATGCTAAGTTAAGTTAACTTTTCGTGCCTTTTTCTCTGCAAAGTCTTTAATTAAAGTATCAGTGTCAAGCTCACGCAGAACATCACATTCAATAGACATCATAGAAAGGCCTACAAGATGCTCTTGCGTCATTGTTGATCGTAGGTAGTTCTTTATAAGTTTCAACTTGGAGGAACTTCTTTCTGCTGAAGCTACACTTACAGGAATAGTTAGTAAGATTCTTAGAGCAATAGTTGCATTTGGAAATAACCCAATAAGGGAGTTCTTGCAAATATATGTAAGTACTTGCAACGGTTTGCTCCCACTTTCAGAACCGAGAAATGAAGGTAAAAGTAAGAGCTCTTGATATAACTGAAATACGTCAATATCACAGTGATCTTTGTCTGTTAAAGATAGTTGTAAGTCCTTGCAACACTTTAGTAAATACTCTTTGTCCGTTATTGGATGGATGTCATATAAAAACCCAAATATTTCGCTGTGCTGCTTCAGTTGTTGAAATCTTTCATTCAGGGAACAGATAATTGTGTCTAATGTGCAGAAATAGAAGTTACATTTAAACGCACTGTATGGATCATTAATCGGTTCGTCTTCAGATTCATACAAAAATTGTCGTTTGACTTTTCTAGGTCGGAGTTTTGGTTCATTCTCAAATTGTGGTTGAATGTCGAGATCATCAGCAATTACTTTGGCATCAACCAAAATATTCTGGAAACCTTCATCACTTCGCATGTTCTCAAGGCGACACTTGGTTTTCTTAAGCAGATCAACTGCTTGCTGAATGTCCACTGATTCTTGTTGGAAAACATGGCTAACCACATTAACACAAGAAAGAACTTCTTACCAAAACACCACAACACAAACGAACTTAAAATTCAGGAGCTTCCTAGCCAGGGAACAAGCCTTATTTTTGCCCATAACGTCTATCTTTGAGTCCTTTGATGCTTCGAAAAGAGCATCGTAAATTTCTCCTAACTGGTAGCGAAACGATTTGACAGCATCAATACAACTCTCCCATCTAGTATCACTAAGAGGTTTCAAAGTGAAATTGGATATATGTTTTTGCAGAAGAGACCAACGATATGTGGAACTAGAAAAATAATTGTATACTTCTTGCAATAAAGCAAAAAAAAATTTACAGCCTCACTACAGCACATTGCAGAATCATTCACAACCAAATTCAATGAATGGGAGCTACAAGGGACAAAAAATGCTCGACTATTTAGATCTAATATTCTTTTTTGAACGCCTGAGTGCTTTCCTTTCATATTGGCACCGTTATCATACCCTTGGCCACGCATGTTTGAGAGAGGAATTTTCAGTTTTTCTAATTCTTCCAAAATAGTGGTTGTTAGTCCTTCTCCTGAAGAATCATTTATGCACAAAAATCCCAAAAAATGTTCTTCAATGGATGGTTCCTTACCCAGTTCTACCTTCACGAAACGAACAATTAGTGTCATTTGCTCTGTATGACTTACGTCTGGTGTACAATCTAATATTACGGAATAATATGTCGCTTTCATTAGATCAGTCAAAATTTTATCCTTTATTTTTGACCCAAGGAGTTCAATTATTTTATTGTGAATGTCCTTGCTCAAATAATGTATATGTGTCTCTTTACATGTTATTCGTCGCAAATGCTCAGCTATAGTAACATGAAACTGTGCAATACACTCAACTAGTTTGAGAAAATTGCCGTTCTTTCTTGAGTAAATAGTGTCATTTTGACCACGAAATGCCAAGTTCTGGGAAGCAAGAAACTGAATTATACACAACAATCGTTTGAAAACCTTTTTCCAACGCTCAGTTTCATTGCGAATAATTGCTTGGTTTTCAGCGTCAACTGTTTTACCTGACTGTAATCGGTTTGCAAGTTCAAACCACGATTGGAAAGCCTTCATGTGAGTCAAAGATCTATCATGGTCTGATAACAGTCCGGACATATGCTTCGAATCCGAAAAACCTTCACGAGAAGAGAGTGACATTGTAGTACCACCGAAAAGACAGCAACAGAAACAAAATATTGTGTCCTTAGTCACTGAATAAATAAGCCAACTACGAGCAACTTCTTCTTCATTGTGCAGACGTCTTTTGTAGTTACTTGTAGTAAGTCGCCGACCCTCGCTGTTTACTGGGAACTCTCGTTTCGTTTGGAGACTTGAACTGGACCTCGTCTAACAAGTATCTGACGCATTCTGTTCGTAATATGTTCTGGCCAATTTCCTGGATCATCAAGATCGATTGATTGTGATTCCAACACCCGCAAAAAAAAAAAAAAAAAAAAAAGTCAGTAGAAAATAATGTTAAATTTATTTTAAACATTGTCTTCTAACAAACAATAAGTGACTAAAACTTGAATGGAATTTTTAAAATTGTGTTTATAATTTTTAAAGATAGTAGGCTTGCATCAAAGATGGGTGGGGTGGGGGTGGGGATATTCAAGCAGCTAGATCATCCGGGGATAAAGTCAAAACTTAGAATGGTGCATGACCAATAAGCCTCCGATAGATGTGAGACATAAATAAATAAACCCAGGAGCACGTAGACATGAGTCCAACGCTTTAACCTCTACACTATGGAGGCCCTCTTCTTAATTAATAGATGAATGCTTGAAATACAGCTAAAGTTGGTTAATGCACATCTAACGAGTAAAAGTCTTATCACTTTGGTACATGTATCAAGCATCAGTGTTGTATAGAATGTAATTATTGCTACTTATATCAATGGGGAAAGAACTTTCTTTGAGCCTGAAGTTCGCCGCCTATCTGAGAGGCCGCCACCCTACCCACCCCAACCTGCTAAGACGCTACGTGTGTAAACACCTCATCTCTATTAAAGGTAATAAAACGAAAATACGTTACGTAATGTAGACCTACTTACCTGTACTGTGTAGTTATCTTCTGGAATATTTGTCCATTTCTTGCTGGTTTCCTCATTCTCTGGTTCTACGTTTTCATTTCCATTATTGTCTGTTTCAGGAGTACGAAAGAATTTCTTTAATGCTGCTGCCTGTTTCTCATTTTCAGCCGCTAATTGTGCTCTTCTTTTTCTGTATACATTTCCAGAAGGCTTCCGCCATGTTGATAAAGAACACATTAACGCAACGATTCTTCTACTAAGAGTCGAAATTCAGGAGACAAAAGAAGAACACGCACACCATGAAGCCTGCACTACATGAGTACATGACTTTTGATTTATAATTTTCTTTCACGAGTCATTTGACAGTACAAACAGGACTAATTTCTTTTTGGTTGCCGATAACTCAATATTGTTTGTGTGTATTGTTAGAGCGGCCGACATAGCTTTGTCGCAAGGAGTGCAATTGTCGACACCGCGGCGGTTGTAAGTGTCAGAGCGTGTTATTGTTGCTCAAAACTCCCAACTCTCAACAATAGTCTTTAGCTTTGTCAGCGGAGAATTTTTTATAGACAAATAAGGTGAAGGGATGAAGGGATTTCCTTTATAGGAGATTCAAGAAGAAACCGGGGTTGTTATGAAGAGTGAGGCCTATGGCATGAGGTAGTAACCAATGTTGCTACACAATTTATGAAAAAGTTAATTTTTAGTTCACCGTTTACAATGATATAAATTTAACAAGGATTTTGTCGCCCCCCAAACTCCCCTAAAATTTGGCGCCCCGGGCGGTCGCCCGGCTCGCCCGGCCCTTCCGCCGGTACTGCTCATGATGGAGACATATTTCTGAGCCTACATTTACTTACCTAATAATGACCTAACCACAATTTGTAAATAGAAAATGCACTAGAGAGAGTTTGCGAAAAGATCTTTTCTATTACTCAACACATCCCGTTTAAATATGTCATATACCTAGGCAGTGGCGTACCGAAGAGGGGGGTTTGTAACCCCTCCCATTGAGACCTTCATATACTACAGGTCAGTTCACCCAAGGTGGTTTACAGAGCTGATAACGAGCACAGCGTAGGAGAAGGAACCAGAAGTCAGTAGCCCGTAAATCCAGTAGTGAGTCACGTACACTGCTGTGGAAGTTGTTGTGGTGAGCAGCTAGTATTTCTGTTAAAGTGACACCTTATTGCGAAGGTCACATATGTGCACTTCCCGATGCAAAATGCAATGAGTCAGTGATTGTGAACATGTGTGCGGCAAGCAGCAACAACATCATCAAGCGTGCAGTAGGAAGGGTAATAGCGCTGTAAAAGCACCGGCCCTAAATGTCAAGATCAAGTCGTGAGAGTGAAGAAGAAAGGAGTCCAGCCAGGAAACCACGCGTTGTGAGAAACATCAGGGCAGCAGTTGTGAAGAAGAACCCACCCACCCAAAGCAAACGTGCCATCTCATGCAGGAAGTCTCAGAGCACAATGTGTTGATTCACAAAGGACAATTTGCAAATAAAAAAAAACACATAAGGCGATGGGCCATAAGTTATCACCAAGGTACATTCAAGAGAGATTCAAGAAAGTTGTATGAACAGTACCTCTCAGATGACAAATGGTAGTGGGTTGTCACTCTGGATGAAGCCTGGATCTACCTTGATAACACCAATAAGCCCAGGGCCATTTTTTATTCACCACATGATGCGAAGAGCCGCGGCGAGTCCGTCCGTGAATGTCGCGAGAAGTTTTCGAATTGCTTCATGATGGTGGCAGGTTTCTGCGCCAGTGGGAAGTTGCCAATGCATCGTGTGAATTTCGAGGGCAAGGTAAATGCAGACTACTTTCAAACGAACATCATGGAACCCTTATACAGAACGCACATCCCACAGTTGTATGGCAGGGACACCCGGAAGGTGTGGATCCACATGGTCAAAGCATCCAGTCATAATGTGCGCAGTTCTGTCGCGTATTATTGGTGTATGGCCACGGAGACTGATGTGTCTGTTATACCCTTCTCGTTCAAACTTGTGGAGTCACCAGATGCGTAGCCAATGGATTTCTGCGCCTTTGGCCTTCTGAAACAAGGACTCACACAAAGGCGTCCCATACCATAGAGGGCTTTGGAAAGCTTGTCAAGCGGTGTGGTCTACAATTTCCCTCACACACCTTCTACGCGCAATGCTTCAGTGGCAATTGCGTTGCAGGGCGATAGTCCAGGCTCGTGGCCGCCACATCGAGCACAACCGTTGGTGGAGGAAGGAATTGTCTGAGCAGGTGAGCGCACAAACTTTGGACATCTTAGGTGAATTGAATTCTGTATGGAAATGGAAAACATTTCAGTTTTATTTAAATCTTGGAAAAGAAACATTCTCTGTGTGCAAGAGGTTAATCTATACATATGACGATACATCACTCCAAATGTTTAGAAAATATTAACTGGCAGAGTATATAGTTATCCTGGGGGCAAGAAAAAAAAAGGATTTTTACTGAAATTAAAAATCGTAGTATAGTGGTACGTACCCTACGCATGAATTTAGTTCGGAGGAGGGGTCCAAATTCAATGCGAAGATAAATTATTTTCAGATTTGTCAATTTTCGAAGTTTATGTTTATAATTCCGTACCTATACGTCCGAGCGCAAGTGTACTACGTCAGTCAAACATCGGTCCTTACTGAACAAACTTGGGCACAGATCGTTGCAATTGCGTAATTAGAAGGCGCACCATAAATTCGTATTTAAGTTCTAAACATCGTGTGCGTGGGTTTTATCGGGGCTCTCCCGTTTCCTTCCACTTTTTTCATTCCACATTTCATTCATTTCTCATCATCAGCGTCTACTTTAGCCTAACCGGCATAACCGTAGGACGTGAAACTCAAAGATTTCATTTCATTTCATTTTCGTATTAAGGTTCTAATTCTTGATTTTTTTCACTTTTATATTTACCATAATCTATTAATTTTTAATTACTAGCTTCGTTTATTCAATATCGACATGATACTTTCAGGATATATTAGTGGTGGGCTAAGGTTTATTTTATGATAGTTGCATCTGTCTCTTAGCAGTATTTCCAGCCATAGAACTATTTATTTCCAGACTTTTTTGGTAAAAAATTCCCTTTTTTCCCTTCTAAAATTTGCCTCTTATTTCCTTCTCTTATATTGGCTACATTGGAACGAACATACCAGATTCTGGAAGCCTCATCCTTGACTTACACAACGCACTATAAAAAGTTTCACTTGGATAATTGGGGACACTACAATTCCGGTCTTACAGTATACCATATTACATAATTTTAATGATAATAGTGACTTTCTAGGAAAAATGATATATTTTTTAAAATTACATGCTTAATTTGAGAGATATCATCATGATACTAGCTGAATATATTATTGGTGGGCCAAAGATTACTTTAAAATTGTTTGCTTCTGACTGGTAGCAATGTTGCCAGCTACAGAAAATGTTAATTGTAATTGTTTGTGAAAAATTTGGGAAATTTATCCTTTCCCCCCTATTATTTCAGTGTCCTTGGCTATATTCAAACCAACGTACAACTGTCTGGAATCATTCTTGGCCTACAAAACGCACCATAGAGGAGCACGATTGGATAATTAGGGAAGCCGGTGAGCCACCATGTATGCTGATTTTTGCTTCTGACGCGTAAGAAGTGCCAAAATTTAATGTGTATTATGAGAGGGTTTTTTCTTTCTCTCTTTGTATGGCAGCCAGCGACTTCAGGTTTTTACTGTACCTTGTCAACATACCAGAAAATTCTTTTTAGGTGACTTGAACCCATATGGCTTCGGTGTTGCCAGCTAGAAAAAATCATGAAATTCGGCTAGGGAATTTTTTAAAAAAAAATCACTCTTACATTTTTTCAATAATCCCTCCCGTTAGCAACACTGCAATCTAACTTACACCAAAAAATAGCCATGTCCCTCTTCTAAAATACAAGACGTAAACGATATCAATCGGGCTAACAGTGTTTGGGCAATAAATCATTAACTGAAAGTCTACCAAAAACCCCAAAATCGATTTTGTCCCGAAAGGGTTAATGAGATATGCGCGCCAAAGATTTCGGGCTCTAATTTAACGTGAGCGCCCCCCCCCCTTCCAAGTTTCTGGGCTGGTCCAGAGAATGAATGGCCTACATAGTACTGTCTACGGGCTGGATGAGCTACCAAATTTCAGCTTTCGTTCTCCCATAGTTAATGTGATATAGGCGCCGAAAATTTGGGGGCTAACTTCACCAGAACCTCCCAACTTTCTGGGCTAGTCGCGATAAAGATCGATGGGCTAACAAATTTCATCTTTTGGGCCAATATAGTTAATAAGGTGTGAAAACCAAAGTTTTGGGGCGTTAACTTAACGTGAGCCCTTAACTTTTTGGACAAGTTGAGATAATGGGTGTACCAGGTACTAAACTTCATGGGCCTTCCAACCCATTATTATTTAGCATTGGGGCACTCAAGGAACACAGATACAGGGTCTCCAAATGTGAAAATGAAAATGCAATCTTTAAGTTTTATGTCCGACTGTCACCCTGGGTAGACTAAAGGAGACGCAGATGATGAGAATAAATGGAATGGTGAAATGAAAGAGTTGTGGGAAAGGGAAACTCCGAGAAAACCCTCACACACGGTGTTTGTTCACCACAAACCCCACTTTGCGCAAGTTGGTATAGAACCAGGGCCCCGCATCATGTGTGAACCCTCTGCCACTAAGCCACTGCGGCCCAGAAGTCCTCGAGACGAGACACATAGGCGTATACCTAACGTGTAATTTGTTCGTAGCGGGAATTTCTGTTATGGTATAGTTAATTACATACAATGAAAAACCGAAAATGTGATGTGGACAATCGCGACCGAAAATGTAATGTGGACAATCTCGAACAAGCAATAAACAATCTGCGTGATTTGTTTTAGATTTCGGAAAATAGGTTCTGCCAGATTTACGCTTATCGACTGTAATCGTTTATTTATTTGTTTATTTATTTGGGAGGGAGGCAAAATATAATATATTTAAGTCATTACACATGCAAAGAGATGTTTTATGGTAATTGTGTTTTGCTGAAATATAACTTCGGTATCTTTTATACGTGTTTAGGAGCTGAGATTATTATCTAATAATTATAAGGAAGATACAAGTTTTTTTTTTTTTTTTTTTTTTTAGGAAGATGCAAGTTTTTCACCTTCGTACAACAATTCATGTTTAATAGGCGTATAGAAGGGGCTCATGCCCAAAACATTGGGACTCCATTTCTGGGACCCCATGGTGGGGGCCCGGTTCCTGACCACCACTGGGCTGAGGGGAATCGGATCTTTCCAACGTCACCATCTGTATGAACAACTTCATGCTTAAACGAGAAATAGAGTGGACTCGAGCCCAACATTTCGGAACCACATTTTCTGGAGCTTCGAGGCCAGGGCCCAATTTCTGACATTACCGCTTTCGTTAATCGACCCCGACCTTTCAAACGCTAGCACTATAGTACAACACCATGTTAAATATTCAAATAAAAGAGACCTGAACCCAAACTTTTGGGATCTCATTTCTGGAGTCTCAGGTCCCGGAGCTTTCCAACACCACAATATGTATCCAATAACTCCATGCTTAAAAGAAAAATGGAATGAAGCCAAGATCAAAATTTCGGGACACCATTTTTGGACCTTTGAGACAAGGGCCCAATTTCTGACGTTAACACTGTGCTCAGACGACCCGAACATTTTCAACTTCACCACCCACATACAATTCCATGTTTAATAGGCGTATAGAAAGAACCCGCGCCCAAAACTTTGGGACCCCATTTTTCTGGAGCCCCATGGCTGGGGCCCGTTTCTGATATCACCACTGTGCTCGGGAGACCCGGACTTTTCCAATGCCACCATCTGCATCCACTAACTCCATATCTAACACGGCTTCCCCATTGTAGGAGGATTTTGATGAATTTTCTGCAGGTTCTTTACAACTATTTACAACGTTTCAAACTATTCATAAGAAATGAAATTTCAATACATTAGAAACTATGTTCTTTTAAAATGTTCAAAATGGGTGACAGCATTGATTTCCAGTAATAATTGCAAACTTTCGTAATTTTATTCTCTATTTGAATAGTAGTTTAATTTCGAATCTTTTACGGTTAAAAATATTTTTGTGAAATGTAACGGAATACATTGAAATGCTCCTACCCCCACGGGTACGTGTTCCAATTATAAATCGCTTTGAGGTTCAGCGTACAAATGAGAAACTTCCAAAGCGAAGTACAATATTGTAACGTTGTTGACATACATATGAATAACTGGTGATTAGGTCGTTAAGCTGTACATAAAATCATATAAATTTTCATTCATATTACGCAGACAAGTACACACAGAACAGCATATGAATCTTTATCTGACTTTTGTTTCTCTAACTTTCTGACAGCCTTTACGGAATAATATGTTTACAATCGAAATATTCATTAAACATTATTATTATTCTTATCCTTCAATATTCATCATACATCATATTCTTCATTACTTTAAATTCTTCATGTTACATAACTATTTTACATTATATTCCGTCGAAGCTGTTCAAAGTTAGTATTACACTTCTGACATAGTCATCATTACAAATCATAATTGATTCTCAATCCATACGCCTGTAACTTGTCCATCCTACCTGCAGTGTGGATCCTACGCAGTTTCGACTGTACGCAGTTTCGATCGTACGCAGTTTCGATCCTACGCAGTTTCGATCCTACGCAGTTTCGACGCTACGCAGTTTCGACCGTACGCAGTTTCGATCCTACGCAGTTTCGACGCTACGCAGTTTCGACCGTACGCAGTTTCGATCCTACACAGTTTAGGTCGTGTGGAGTCCATGAATATAACCCTAATTTATAGCTGCACAGGTTAAAGAAATTAAAGAGAGAAAAAAAATATATTTTTTGAGCGCATAATTAAAACTTAAATTATTTCAGGGCAACTGCGTACGATCGAAACTGCGTACGGTCGAAACTGCGTAGCGTCGAAACTGCGTACGATCGAAACTGCGTAGGATCGAAACAGGTTTTGAGCTGAATTTTTCGATCGTACGCAGTTTCGACGCTACGCAGTGTCGATCCTACGCCGCATTCCCCCGGGTCAGGTGAATTGGTTGCAGTCACTGTCCGAATCAAAGTAAAAATTTGCTCCCTATATACGCTAACAATTGTAATGTGATATACCGGAAATTTATTTAATTGATATATTCTTTATTTGATATCGTGAAAATTTTTCGTCCCATGATTATTCCGGCAAGGCTAAAGGAGACGATGATGAGAAATGACCGAAAGGGTGAAATGACAGTGGGAGGAAAAAGGAAAACCCCGAGAAAATCCACGCAGACAGTGTTTGTTCACCACAAAGTTCATATAGCGTTAGCTGGGATCGAACCTAGGACCCTATGCACCAGAGGTGAACGCTATATCACTGAGCCACCGCAACCCTTGATATCGTAGAGCAGCCTTTCCCAACCTTTTCCACACTGCGGCCTACTTTAGAGTCTACAATGCATGTGAAGGACTCCTTGCAATAATATACGGTTAGTATTAAAATTTTTCCCATGTTAGTGCATATATGGGTGTGTTTGTTTTTCTTTGCAGTGGTATAATCATGTTAGAGTTGTATGATGCCAATCGCGTAATCAGGTGGTCCTTGGTTTCAAATCTCAGGCCGGATATCTTGACTAAGATGTTGCAAATAAATCCAGTACGTAAGCAACACAAAACCACAATAGCCTACCCGTCTAGTATAGAAAAACGCATTTTTTCCTGGGAGAGTATAAAATGTATTAGCTTCAACAAATTAACCTGACACTAAGTATGACTCACCGAGATACACAGCTTCATTAATGTGATGGGTGGTGTTATCTTTCAGCCACTAACTTGGAAATGTCAGGATCAAAAAAAGAAATTTTAAGTGACGATCCGCCTCAACATCAAGTCTAATCCGGGGGACGCGGTGGCTCAGTGGTAGAGCGTTCATCTCCGGCGCTTGGGGTCCCTGGTTCGAACCGAGCTCGCACCGTGTGAATGGTGTATTTCTCATCACTGTGTATGCGTGTGCCTTTCTGAGATTGGCTTGCGGACTCCGGGTTGGGAAAGGCTGTCTTAGAGCTTATATGTATATGTACGAAGATTTACACTATAAGCACTGGTGTCACTTCTCCCCTTAGAATTTTTGCAGTATTGTCTTGTTTTTAAAAGAAAGGCATTGTCTAAAATTGTAACAAATTACTAATAAATTTTAACGAATAACTCACACCACGGGTGCATATGACTTTTTTTATCTTGTGCAAAGTAAGAATTAAATGAAAACTTAGCTGCTAGTAGTCGAATTTCGGTTAAAACTACGCTAGAAATCGTGTAGCCAAATAGTAACCGAGCAGTACTCAGTGAAAGTACAGTTCACCTCTGGTGCTTGGGGTCCCGGGTTAAATCCTGCTCCCGCCAAGTGAACTTTGTGGTGGACAAACACGTGTGCGTGGGTTTTCTCGGGGTTCTCCCGTTTCCTTCCACTTTCTTCATTCCACCATTTCATTCATTTCTCAATCACCGTCTCCTTTAGCCTAACCGGCATAAGCGTGGGACGTAAAACTTAAATATTTCATTTTTTTCAATGAAAGTACACTTTGCCTTTTCCTGGATTACTATAATACGGAAGGTATAACGTAGTTTGCATCCCGCAAAAAGATGTAGTGACGTTTATGCGGAGTTGCCAGCTCGGTTACTCATGGCTCGCTGAGTGCGGTGAATTGTGTCTGGTGATTGGCTATCCTTTTACCACACCCTCAGTGACGAGCATGTCCAAGTGCGGGAAGTCAATGACGTTATACCTTCTGGACTTTAGTTACCAAGAAAAAGAGCAAAAGGTATTAACCAACTTACCTGGTTACATTAAGCAAGAGGAATAACAATTGTACGGTTTTGCGGTAACCATAACCGTCTCTTCTTTGTAATTGCTCATTGCACTTAATTATTGCAGGGCACTTGAGCTGTTGTAGACAATTAGCTATTTTAACCCCTCTTCCTTGTTTGCAGGACTCGGTTATTCAGGATAATTAGCACGTCTCAATTGATCTTTCTTTTCGAGTATCGAAATTCTTATATAATATTAACTTAGCTGCAGTATGGGATATTTCGAAGTAAATTATCTCTTCACAGTATGAAACATTCTCAGATATGCTGGTTGTCATTGTCATGTATGCAATGCACTAACCGAGTAAAGTGTCTACTAATTACGGCTCTCGATTAATTTAATCGTTTCGGTTGCTGTAATCATAATTATATTCATCTTTAATAACTAGTTGCTATATAGATGTATATGTAGTATATAAGCGAATTTTAAAGGGAAATTTAGATATAGTAACTCCCACAGGATTTATTACAGGCGGGAGGGGGCAAAAGGACCGACATACGAGGAAAGTCACGAATACAGATACCTAGAACCATCTAATATTTAATGTAAAAAACAATTATTTACATTCACTGCTAACTACACTAACTGTTGTGTGTGAATAAGAAAATTTAAAATTTTGTTATGTATTTTGAAAATCCATGGGGAAAGCAACTGTTCCCTGCAGCGGGCGGCTATGGTTATAGAATACAGTTTTTATTGATCTTTCATAAGTTCGAATCCTCATTTAGTAGAGCGAGGAATCTAGAATAAGATAGTGCTATTATAAAGAAAAGAGTATTTTTTTTATATTTTAGAGATTTTTTTTTTGTATTCGTAACAGCCCAAAAAAACTGTACCATTCTCTCAGCCCCCCTGAAATGTACCATCACCATGTCAGATATTGTTGAATTTTTTTTATAGCAACTAGGCATGTTTTTAAATGACCCGTATATTTTGTTTTGTCGGAAAAAAAATTACACGAAGTAATGGGCCATCAAAGATGGGGAGTACAATTTATGAATTTTAGAAAACTTGGAAAGTGGTCAACTTCACAGTCCCATTCAGCTATGGAGACAGATAGTTATAATTCTTATTGTGGTATGTACATAGGGATATAAATAAACTATATTTTATTATAGTATGGTTCGCGCATGCGTATAGTTTTGTACATATGTTAACAAATGAACGTCAGTTTAACTGAAAAGTCGAAGTTTGCGATTTTTTCGAGCAATTCCGGTTCGAATTTTAAAATTCTGTTTCCACTCGCTTTCCGAAAAAAAAATTGTATCGCTTTTTTGTGCAACCGTTTTGTCGCAAAAAAAATCGAGAAATTGTCAAATTTTTAAAAATCGCCATTTCTTCGAAAACACCATAATTTAAAATTCTGAAATTTTGTCAAATGGTTCAACTTTACATGGATAATAAACACACCAAATAGCATTCTCCACCAATGTTTCATGAATTAACTACAGCCTTTTGAAGTTACCGAAGTTTCATTAACTTTAATATCACAGTTGGCAACACTGAAAACAATGAAAGTGCAACAATTTGATGATGTTTGTGGTTCTCATTCATTAAATAATCGTGCTCGTGGGTTTTCTCGGGGTTCTCCCGTTTCCTCCCACTTTCTTCATTCCACCATTTCACTCATCTCTCATCATCACCGTCTCCTTTAGCCTAACCGGCATAATCGTGGGACGTAAAACTAAAGATTTCATTTCATTCATTAAATAAAGTATAAAAATTTTTCCAGGCTGCTTTTTTTTTTTTTTTTTTTTGATCAAAATGGATCTCTGAAATGGTAAAATGAACCTCCCCTACTCCTTCGTTTTCTTAAACCGATGTAATCAGAGATAAAAATTACGATTACGAAACACAAATTTTAAACTAACTTATTTAAAATGGTTTTCGAAATCAAAGTTTCACTGATTTTATCACACTGAAGTAATTATTTGCTTGCTTAGTGTCTTCTTCGCTAATAGCATCTAACCGTGCAGATGCTCCAATAGGTGTTGGTGCACTCACAACGCTTAGCACGTTGTCGATAGTCACAAAACACTTATTTTCACTTCTCTTATGCCTTTTTGGAAACCTGTACCCTGTTGAAGGTCTATGTGGAAACATAAAGACCACTTCAACTTCATGTAATTCACGATTTTTTGATAATATTTCTCCTATCCATCACTGGTTATCATGTATGCATGTATGCAGTCATTTTTGCAGATTTCGTAAATTTACACTTTGAATTGCAGAAGCTCGATTTTGGGGAAAGCACGAAGTTAGTCCATGGTGACCCGTTACTGCCATAAAAACCAAGATGACTTCGTCGAATACCAGTTACCGGTCGCACACTTTCCCATTGTTTTTTCTTCATTTTTTCTCTTTCTTAAAATTGTCCAATTCGGTTCTTGACAACATTACGAGAATAATGCCCGGAGTTTGTACTTGCACTATACTCACGAATTCTTTTGCAGTTTTAATATTGTGCAGTTTTAATACTGTGCCATAAAAACCAAAGATGACTTCGTCGAATACCAGTTACCGGTCGCACACTTTCCCATTGTTTTTTTTTTTCTTCTTTTTTTCTCTTTCTTAAAATTGTCCAATTCGGTTCTTGACAACATTACGAGAATAATGCCCGGAGTTTGTACTTGCACTATACTCACGAATTCTTCTGCAGTTTTAATATTGTGAATCTGTTCTTGCCTAAGGTTATGCCGTGTTGCAACATTCTTTATACCTTTCCCCCCACACCCCAATACCGTCGCAGAGACCCTTGCCATGGCCGGTTTCACTGAAAAGCCACTGCTTTATCGGACCTGTCCGCGTCTCGAACATCTGAAAGCAATTTTTAAAGTGGGATGCAGCATCATTAGAAATCACTGAAACGGTTTGATAAATTTTACGCATATATTCGAACCTTTTTCTAAAACCTGTATTTTCGCTTTTCTTCAAGTATTTTTTAGAATCTTATCCATGAGTATGAGTACGAGTGGAATCGTGTGTTTTGTCGTCGCCTATTACAGCAAAACTGTCAGTTGTTTCATAATAATATACCACTGCCGTAACGATGGAGATTTGATCGTTTTTCAGTGATCGCTCTGAATTTCACTTAGCAGAATAACAGTCCAGTTTTCAACGAAGTCCACATGCAGTAAAATAGAATTTGTATCTTGAAATTTTACACGACGCTTTTTAGTAGCAATTAATTCTCTTTGGACTTTCTCGATGTATTCATGATTTAAAATTCTTAGTTTTAACCAGCAACAGAGTGTCACAGTTTTTTTTAACAAGATCATTATTTTTCCATATGGCATATGTAATATTTTCATTTTCATCAGGATCAATAATTAAAGACTCCACACTTACTCCTTCCGCTCCATGACAATCACCACATTATTGAAGAAGACAGCTGTCAGTTTATACGAATCATACTACTAATGGAAATAGGTCACTCATGACAGCTTCAATACAGGCTGCTCCTTTGATTTGTTGCAACGCAGTAGCAGCTAACTTAAAATTTGCACAACACACAAACACCTCCCTCGCAGGTTGCGGACTGACCCATTTTGATCGAATACTATAAAATTTCGAGTGAACCTTTCTTATGCTGGAATTGATCGGTTTAAACAGTCCGTAAATTTCTTTGATAGTACGCGTAAGAAAATCTTTCGATTTTTTAACTTTTTGTCCATTTTCGATCACTGTAATGACATCGCACTTATCAGAATTTTGTCTGGAGCATTCCAGTTCATCATTGAGGTAATAGTTCAGGTTGTTTGTAGATCATCAGGATCTATTGGATGGCCGTTTAGAATAAACTTAAAATGTGTGTTTCATAATCGTAATTTCCATATCAGATTAGATCGATTTAAGAAGATGGAGTAGTTGGAGGCTCATTTTATCATTTCAAAAAGTCATTTTGATCAAAGTAATAAAAAGCAGCCAGGAAAACTTTTTATTCTTTATTTAATGAATGTGAACCAAAAGCATCATTAAATTGTTGCACTTTTATTGTTTTCAATGCTGCCAACTGTGATATCAAAGTTAACGAATCTTCGCTAACTTCAAAAGGCTATAGTTAATTCATGAAGCAATGGTCGAGAATCCTATTTGGTGTGTTTGTTATTCATGTAAAGTTGAACCATTGACAAAATTTCAGAATTTTAAATTATGGTGTTTTCGAGAAAATGGCACCCAAAATTGGCAATTTTTAAAAATTTGACGATTTCTCAAATTTTTTGCGACAAAACGGTTGCACACAGAAGCGATGCAATTTCTTTTTCGGAAAGCGGGTAACTAGGTCTCACTAACCGTGAAAACAGAATTTTAAAATTCGAATCGGAAGTGCTCGAAAAAATCGCAAACCTCGACTTTTCAGATAAACTGGATTTCATTTGTTAACTTATATACAGAAAGATACAAATACGCAAACCAAACTATAATAAAATATATTTACTTATATCCTTATGTACATACCACAACAAGAATTATAACTCTATCTGTCTCCATAGCTGAATGGTGGTGCTCCGAAATTGAGCATTTCCATTTTTTCTAAAATTCATAAATTGTACTCCCCATCTTTGATGACCTATTACTTGGCGGGAAAAGTTTTTTCGACAAAACAAAACAAAAAATACGAGTTCCTTAAAAACATGTCTAGTTGCTATAAAAAACGTTTCATCAATATCTGAGATGGTGATGGTACTTGCTCTACCTGAATTGAAATGGAAGGCACTTTTTTGTTATTCGATATGCCCATTAGACCGGATAGTGGAGACTATTGTATTAATAGAAAGTTGAGACATTATAATAATAAATTTTGATAAAAATAGGCACTAACTATACATTTAAATACGAAGAATGGGCCAAATAAAATTTACTTTAGGCAGCCTGTGATACCCCAAAATAAAATAACTCCATTTCTTTATAGTATATCTAACGTAAAGGAACGATATTGGTCGATTTGGCGCTTTATTGATGCATTTCGGACAAAAAAAGCAGGACTTAGTGTACGAGGCAATGCTTCGAGAAAAGATCCGCCCAAGAAAAGAAGAGAATTCCCGGCGGGAGCTCATGTGGTTCGGATTCCACGTTAATCAGTAGGTCTACGTCTCATATAGCCTCGCTGCTGAACGGGACGTTAATCTCAAAATCAACTCAAAAGAAAAAAATATATTCAGGCAGATGAAAGAATTCGCCGTACAGAATTTTGAAACTTTTGAAATTGTAGAATAATGCTGGATTTGCCCCATAATTGATTTTTAGTTTAGCGTCCCTTTCAGGAGCGAGGCCATATGAGAAAAGAGATTCTCATTACTAGCATATAGCGCTAGCCCACTCGGCCACGAGGAGCGACTTGGCCCATAATTCCGTCATGGAATGATAATGTCATGGTAATTGTAACAAGACAAAATAACTTTTTCAATACGTATATTAGATTTCACTGTTTACTTCTGGTTTCAGTGTTGTTTCCTTTCCAAGTATCTCTGTTGCAAATACATAGTAATAAGCAGTAATGCAATGTTATGAGTTGCTATGAAGTTATGAATATCCTTTATGTTAGAGATATTATAAAGGTAACTTCGCAGAAGTTTACTTTGGGGTGTTATAGGATGCCTACAGCAAGTTTTATTTTAGCTCATGATAGATTTATGCTGAAAAAGAAATTCTGCAGGTCATTGTCTCCGATTTTCCTGAAATTAGGATATATCATTCTAAAAACAAAATAATTAGACCCATATGTTTTCTTTCTGCATCACAAACATTTTTCAGAACTAAATTAAGCATTTGTTGCAACTGAGACTTTCAGTGACTGTTTACCATAGGACATATTATAACATAACAAAAACTTAAGAGTTTTGAAGTTGGCATTTTAAAGAAAATTTGGATCAAATTTCACCTTTCTGAACTTCTTGTTTTTAGTTTGTGCAGTTATTTTTTAAGGGTTTTTGTGATATTAGTGCCTATTTTTAAGGCTTTTAGTACGTAATCATCTCTGGTTATGAAATACATTATAACCTATTTAAGTAGATTAACCTATTTAGGTATATGGCTTTGCGTCCAAACGTCCTGCTCCGGTATCACAGGGTGGTATAGGAGCAGAGGGCTGGTATTATTAATGACTAGGCTTTAAGATATATATATATAAGGCATATAAGCAAGCATAGTGAGAAGGACCACATATACTTCTACCTTATTAATTTATAGGTATCGTTAAAAAATGTAAATATTAAGCTACCTTTAATCTGCACTTTTTAAAAAAAGTTTATATCTTTATTACTTTATGGCAGGCATATAAATGGCAGTTGGATTAGGGCGCCAAGGTCCAGCGGGCAAGCTCTGTGTCAGTTGTCTACATCATTTATTTACATTAACAAAAATACAATAAATTAAACCTTTTTAAAGTTTTTACCTTTTAACTCTTTTAAAGCGAGCAAATTTTCTTTATCTTTTAAGTCGAAGCAGGAAATATAAACCACCGAACGATTTCTGTTTATGAACTGTGTCAAACTCGTAACCCAGCTGAAGGTGCCATAACGCTGGTACTTTCCTTCCTTCACTCAGTAATACTCATGCGTCTACAGCTTCCATTCCCATCCTAAGATAATTTTATTTATTTGTAATATCATTATTTTATGTTTGGGTCATAGCTTCAATTGTATATCTACACTACAACTTATTCAGCGTTCCAAATTTGATTGACAGCTACTAAGATATTTAGTATACAACTTCCAAAAGTATAGAAAACAATGTTTTAGTGTTTTGGATAGCCTGTAGTAAGATAAAAAAAATACCCATATATCGCTTCGTTTGACTTAGCCTTGATTCTGAGATGTATTTCGTTTTTAAATTTTGTCACACATGCTGCAAATTATAATTCTAAAACAATTGATTTATTTTAGGAATCCACTGTGGAGGCTATCAACCGAGATGATTTCCAGGTATACCGCACATAGATACTACATAGACGGTACTAAATTTGACCGTAAGTGTGGATGAATCCCAGGAAAAAGAAGAGTGTTCTGTCCCACCTAGTACTTCGAACTGTCTTCCTATAAGTGATGAACTATCATCAGCCTGCATGCTATCATCATCATCCGATCATTAGCCTGCAGTTTACTCATAGCTTCGACCAAAAACATTTGGCATAAAGACATTTGGTGTGGGCAGCACAGAATTCATAGCATTAACATAGCAGCAATTTAAAAATCTAGACTGAAGATCTAATTCTTATTGACTGTGATTTTTTTATTGGCATAGTTTTTTTTAGTGTAATGTATATGGTACCCATTTAAGCTAATTTGCATGAATATTGTCCTCAATTTTAATTTATGGCAGTTAAATCACACTTAAAATGCTAAAGTAATGTTAATATACCTACTTCGTACCGTTAAATATATTCTTAGAAGAAGGTAGCAGAGAACTTTCCAAGAAATAATTTAACTTATATTGTGGGTGTGTGTTGAAGGAGAGGGAAACGTAAGTAAACGCATGATTCTGGTGCTTGGTTTTCGGTGATTGGTACTGAAATCTTCTGAACTACAATGCTAGGATGTAGGGACAAGACAAAATGGGTATAAGCTGCAACTCTGTTCTTACAAAGTAAGTGCTTTATAAAAATGTTATATAACACTAGTTAATATTACACTAATGAGATGTATATACATTTCAAACTATTTTAATATACGGTATGCAATTACTAGACTTAAATTATTATAGACTTTTTGTTTATGTATTCACATTAAGTATGTAGTTTTCAGTATTGTGTACAACAAATTCATACTTGATGTAAAATTAAGAAATTATTCTCAATAAATGTACAGGATGTTATTTTATGTGTTGTCTTTTAAACCTTCGTTCCTTTATTTGGCTTTCGATTTGTTACGCAATCTAAGTAATGTAGGATGTTGGAATTTAGATAACTTTAAGAATAAACGGTTTAGTTTCTCTTATTATATACGATAACTCAAGGGAATAATCGATTGTATATCACATTGAATATTTACATGATATAAAATCAGTTACTTTCTCCATTTATCATATATATATCTAACACCGGTGAACCCGCCACAAGAACTACATGAACCACTCACATGTTGACACCCGGAGTGTCTTTCTTGTGCTCAGTTATTTATTTTACGCACTACAATAGCTATTTTAGTGTTGTGTAAAACACAACGAAGAGAACAATGACGACATCCCACCTGTGAACATCTGAGTGGTCCACGTTGTCCTTATGTTGAGAGACATGGTGTAATAAAATGGTCTCATGGTGGTATGATCACGTTTTATAATGACTCCTTAAAAGAAAAGCTCATTATATACACGTGTTTGTAAGTTTCGTATATTTTAATACTTCTGTAAGAAATTGTACTAATGTATTTTTTAGGAGTTCCATTATAAATACTTTTCTCAAAATGCATGTAATTTGTTCCGATTGTTATTGTTCCTCCATATTTTTCAATGAATATTGTCATAGATATAGAATGTGTTCTGTTCAAGATGATTTAGTTTTTCTCCACTTTTACTGTACAGTGTTCCCTGTCTTCTCGCCTTGTAATATTAAGGGATCCCGGGTACATGACAGAATATTCGGATAATATAAGGTAGACACATCAAAAATATTTTCAAATTAGTTTTCTTGGTGTTTAGTAGCAGTAGAAACTTTTAAGAAAATATTAAACTAGTTTCAGATATGAATTTGTGCTAAGAAAGAAAATATTTACGATTCATTTTTCAAATAGCAATTTATATGTTTTTGATTTATTATTGTATGTAGTTTCAGAACGTACTTAAAATATTTTTTCTAACATTTCCTTGTTTTCGCAGAGGAATATTTTAAATTCTGAATATTTTTCGTCATTACCACGATAACACGTACATTTTGAAATACATTTCTTTCTTCAACCTGTAAGTTAAAATACTAGAATTTATTTCCACAAATTTATGTGATGCTAGAAGTTTCCGTGTATTCTAAACCGGTTCCAGCATACACAAACTTCTACCACCCCATGAATTTGTATAAATGAAATCCAGATATTTTAACTCACAAGAGTTGGAAAACTGTTCATATGCATTTCCTTCAGTTTCGAAGAAAGAAATGTATTTCAAACTGTAGGTGTTATTGTGGTAATGACGAAAATAATTCAGAAATAATTTAAAATATTTTTCTCTGAAAACTAGAAAATGTTAGAAAAATATTTTAAGTAAGTTCTCAAACTACATACAACAACAAATCAAAAACATATCAATTGCTATTTGAAAAATGATTCGTAAATATTTTCTTTGTTATCACAAATTATATCTGAAACTAGTTTAGTATTTTCTAAACATTTTCTACTGTTACAGAACACCAAAGAAATTAATTTGAAAATGTTTTTGATATGTCTACCCTATATTCTCTGAATATTTTCTATCATGTACAGAAAATATTTTCTGTCATGTACAGAAAATATTCTCTAAATATTTTGTCATATACAGAAAATATTCTCTAAATATTTTCTGTGATATACAGGAAATATTCACTAAATATTTTCTGTAAGATACAGGAAATATTTTTTTTGTTATGTATGGAAAACATTTTAAAATTATTATTTTACAGATCATTAATCCTTGTTAAAAATGAATTAGAAATCTTCAGAAAATATTTCAACTAATGTACGCAATACATTTAAAAAATATTTAGAAAACAATTTTCTTCATTCTTGAGAAATTATTTTCTGTGTTATTAGTAAATAATTTTAAAATGTTCCATGCGAAACATTTTAATAACCATTCCGTTAACATTGTATAAAATGTTTCAAATACATTTTCAGTAATGTTTGGAAATCGTACGGAAAACATTCTTTGGAAAACTTTTCTAACGGCATATAAAATATTTCTAAAACGTTTTTGAGTATGTTACGAGAATATTTTCAGTATTAATTGGAAAATGTTTTCAACAACGTATGGAATATATTTCCTTAAGGGAAGTAGGATACATTTTCTGAAGGCAAATGATGGCACGTTTTAAAAACGTTTTGAAAATATTTCATTGCTCTGTGGGAGCGTGAGATAATATAATCCAGATTGAGGCATGAATGCGTTACTGCCGGATTTAGAAGACAAAGCTGCAAGGAATTCTTCTACACGGAATTACTCCAAGTCCCCCCCTGAATCCCCTGTGATTGAAGTATAGTGCAGTGCTGTCTTCTGTGAACCAACGTGTGCTAAGTGGTCGTGTATCATCAATCTTAAAATAAGCCGGCAATAATATATTATATTATTTTCAATTAATCCTTCGTCATTTTTAAATATTTTTTACTACATATCAAAATGGGCTATAAGATTATCAATAGAAATATATTAAAAAGGGTGCACGTAAGTAAATACAATATGTGAATTACTTTCGATAAAATAAAATTTATCTTATGTATTTGTTTTGTTTTCAGTTATCTTTTCAGCGTCTCTTGCACGAATCACTACAGGAATTCTTACTATTATGTACAGATGTTTTTGATACACTCTGCAAACCTAAAGATTGGTATGCCAAAGATGGTGGGTACGCGCGAGCGCAACCTCAGCATGAGTTTACTTTGGTTTGTGATTTAATTAGGAGGCTTGCATGATTTTTACTCTAACCATTACCACCTGCAGGGTGAAGTACTTGTTCCTTCTAACCACTAAGACCCCCTTCTAGATATAAAATTACCAGCCCGAACATTGGAAACCCAACCCGGTCGGTCGTAAGTGAAAATTGTAGGAAAAAATGTAAGAACTATTTTGTGGCAAGGATTGAACGAAATATGGGTGATGAATATGACGTTAAATATTTGGAGAAGATGACGAAAACGGATACATTTATAATTGAGGAAAACGATTATTTATTTTCCATTGCATTGGAAGATATCGTATTGAAGCTTCCGGAGCCAATGCACATTAGTGAAACAAAACGGTGCTCAAACCACCTAAAATTTCCTGTAAATTTTGCTAATTATCAACTTGCTTAGTTTGTCAGTGTTCGGTTTTTACTTCATATAGAAACTGGGTGGTAAAGCACGCCGCAGCTCATTCATAAATAGACTCATGTGGACTATGACATGCCTTACCGTTCTATTTAATATATTTTGAGATGGAGAATGCATTTTATGCAAATTACTAAACTCTAATGAAGTCTGACTCTTAACTACTTTTCCTTTTCCTTAACAATTTGATAATATGAAAGATTATATTTTAAAAATAGACTACGTTAGAGTAATATCCACAACTTTCCTAAAGTTGAACGTATTCCATTGAAAACTATATATGGGTATTGTATTTTAAAATAATATTGCAGATACAGGTGTTTAATGCAACGATTAGTTGCGTAGTTCACTATAAGCTGTTTAATCTTTTAGTCCATTTTGTAATAAATTGGTTAGTGGTTCAAGAGTACTGTTTATTATTAGATTTGATATTGTCCCTAGGTACAACAATCTCTGTCTCCTAGTACGTAGTGGGTACGCACCAAGGGACAAAATGACCTGGTGGAAGAAACTCGGTCTGAAAATTTTCTCATGGCTACAATATGCTTCAAAATTAGGTGGTATAAAAACGAAACATGTAGTTAACAAAAGCACGCATTTCCTCTAGCTTCGCACAAATTCACTCATCTATGCACTGAAAAATATAAAATGTGTCCCTTGGTAGAGCAACTTCCCCTAAGTGAACGCTAGCCTAAATAGCGGTCGAAGCTCCAGTCCATTCCTTGTTGCTCTTTTGTAATTGAATAAATATTTATTTATTTCTGTCAATATTAAGCTTAATGACATAATATTTTTTTTCTTAGGACAAGAACAAGTAGTCCATCCAACAATAAGGGCATTGTCGCTCAACATGATGACTCTCAACCAGAGGTGTCTGAGTAAGGCACAACATTGGAGGCGGTAATATAGTAAATCTTCTGTTCTAGTTTGATACGGGCTGTTTTCCTCAATCTGTAACATTGCTTGTATCTTGTATTCAAAGCTTTATGCTCCCTTATTGCGAAGTCTTTTAGTTTCCTATTTTCATTATTGTAGTTGTAGATTATTTCTGTGTAGGTTATATGTTGTGTTAGGTTGGTATGTTGTGTTGTCTTAAATGTTACCAAACTGTTAATAATGTAAATATTACATTAGTCACACGAGATGGAAAGTAAATTGTGTATACATATATCAGGTATCAAAAAGACCAACCGATAAACTTCGAGAGGTGATTCTCATATCAAAATTAGAAAAAAAAATATTTATATGAATTTCTGGCCAAACGTAAATAGTTTCGGTGCTATTGGATGCCGAAACGTGAGAAACTGAAGTTTAAGGGTTCATAGCCCACTACTATTGGAACATATCGTAGTCAGGTGAAGACATCATTAGGAACTAGTATCCACTCAATTCAAATATCCATGTTTCAGAATCATCCGGTAAAGGCGCTACGAATTGCACAGAGGAACTTGAGGTATTTCTTGACTTCTTTTTGGAGTTAGAACATGTTTGTGTGGTTGCATAACTTCTAAAAATATTTGTTGCTACATGAAAGGAAAAAACAAAATTAGTAATTTTCGATTACTAATAGTAAAATGTAATGATTTTTAAATGGCATTCACATGAATATTGCCATTAGTGCTTAATAAGTACTAAAAGTATCTCCTCGTACTCCAACTTCCTCAATACAATTCGTTGCGCAAGTGCTGCAGGTTATATGAATAGGGCGCATACTGTTTGGTAAGTGGTCACTCGACTACGATTGTCTCATAATAGTCCGAGAGTTATGTGCCCTAAAAAGTTCATTTTTCCAAGTTCTCGGCAGCCTATAGCTCCGAAACTATGGACTTTTGACGATAGGTTCATATATTTCTTCCCGTATTTTGATGAGAGGAAGGACTTCTGATCTATTCTTGCGCGTTGATTTTTTTGACACCCGAAATATTATCGAGATAAACTACCACTTGTAAATAAAGTTCTAATCCTGGTATAAATGAAGTCAAATCTGTTAACATGATATGTTAATTTATAACATTATATTTCTTACCTTAATTCCTGTGCATTTTAATTCCGACGAAAAATTTTAGGTCACAGCATTTGTTTTATAAGACGTATGAAAACAATTACCATCAAGTCGTTCGTGGAAGGAAAAGGATCACTAAGATTACTCGGGGGAAGGAGGCTCATATACAACACCAAGGTTACTGCCATGATCTTCGGAATCTAATAGTTTACTGCAGATTGATATAAAAAGCCTGGAAGTGTAGATAAAATTAAAAAATAGAAATTGGGGATATAATTCTCGGAGATATAAAATATAAGGTGAGTGATACGGAAATTGAGATTTTCTTTGTTTTGAAATATATATTTATATATTGGTTGAGAGTATTTTTATTTCGTTTGTGCTGTTTCGTTCGATAACTGACGCTTTGCTATGAAACCTTGCTTTTGCAGTAAATTATCAGCTAGTGAAAGCTCCACAGACAAATGTGGAAATTTTTAAAATGTTTACAATATTTGGGTTTATAGCCTAGCAGAAAATAAGTTTTAGGAACACCTAAGACAGCTTACAGTCTGGGAGCTTGACAAAAGTTATATCAATACAATTAGGGCTGATCATAGCAGCGTGTTTCCATACTTTGTCTCACATAAAATGGTAACATAGGAACGATGAAATCTTCAAACGACCGGTGTGGGATACACCGTAGTTCTGTTGAGGAATCAGGGAATTCTCTTTATCTTACAGTGGTGAAGAGTTGGTGGGTTTTTCCTATTTGCCAGTAGGTAAAAAAAGTACCAAAGATTTGTTCTCATCCACATAACTAACTGATGAGATTAGGCCTGTAATTTAGTTTAGTTAATTACTTCAGCAAATTGTTCTAAGTGTTAAGACTTGAGGTATCCTGCGTGGGAAGTGATTTTCAGAAATTGCGAAAAGCTGCAGTTATTAGTAACCTTAAAAATTAATTTTTTAATTTTAGGTTCATTTGGTAGACAAGTCGTAATGTTCATTCTTATGTTTACTTATTAGACGCTTAGCTAAATCACATATGCCATTCTTACTACATAGAGAAAGTTGAGTTGACAATACCTTTGTAGAGTCATCTCTGTGAATACCTTTATTCATGCAAAACATCTTTCGCTAAAACGTGAAACCTAAATTGTAAAACTCAGTTTCGCTTTTGGCTTAAATCTAAAACGTCTTCAGGTCTTTATGAAATTGAGAATAATACTTGGCGAATCTAAGGATAGATTTGTACAATAGAAGTAAGGTGCGTTGATCCATGTCTTAGATATTAGAGAATCTATTTTCGCATTCAATCTCTCGTGCCAAATCTACTTTATCAATGTTTGATAACATTGAAAACGTGACACTGAAAATTCTTTCAGGTATATGCACACTTATTATGTGCACTTTCTTTTCCAGTTTAATTGTTTGCAAAACATATTCGCTCAGTGCTCTGCGACATTTAATCCGTGAAAATATCAGTTCATACTAAAGTACTTAACAGAAGCTACATAAGATCATTCTCTGTGTGTTTTATTTGATGCTCGTCGACTGATGAACGAAATCTTTACGAGGCCATTCCTACCATTTTAATTACACAAATGTGCTATTGCTGGAGACAGTGCTATTAGCCAGTTATTGGCCAAAGAAAGAGGGTAGTATTTTCGAGAGTCGTAATGCTAATAATATCTTATTTAGTGTTTATTATCCAGTGGCTAATATAATTTATGTATACTTCGATAGTATTATTTAATAACGTGCCTTATGTAGAGTCTATTTTAAGTACGTGTTTCGCGTAGTATGAATATATTGTGTCGGTGTCTAATATGTCACATCAAGATTCCGGAGAAATAAAAGTAAGAAACAGGATCTTATTCGTGAGGAATTATGATGCTGAAAAAAATATTAGGGGAAGTAAATATGTTTTCTCCGTTTGTAATGATTACAAGGAAACTCGTGTTAGAAATGGGTTAATCGAAATGCAAAGTGTAGTGCTATTGTACGATATATATATTGTGTGAGAGAAAATCTTGAATATCAGGGCTAATAAAAATTATCCTGGATAATACTGTCATGTCTGTAGCGTTCCCATCCGCTGTCGGGACAAGAGCCGATGTTAAAAGGTCAACATTCATGGATACCAAAACTCAAGCAATGTTGACCGGTCAACACCACCCTAAGTCCAACCACAGAGGGATCTACGAAGACAAACGCAATTCCACGCCACTCGGCAGTTAACAGATGAATAAATTCAGCATAAACAAATAATAAATGAATATTTAACACCAATCTCAAGTTATATATATATATATATATATATAGTAAATAAATAACAACTCGAGTAAATATTAGTTTATTATAATAAGATACAATATAATATTAAAAAAATTATATTGAGCAATAAACAATTCCTTTCTTCCTTCGAAGTCTATTTGTAGGGTTAATTCTTTGACATCATTCAATCGATGATTATATTAAAGTCCAACTATCATCGGAGTTATAACCCTATCCAGGAACAATTACGAATTTGAGCAAAATACAAATTTAATGAATAATAATTATTATAATTTTTTTATGAGTTTCAATTTATTTGATCAGAGAAGAAAAATTCCTTTGAATTGATTTCAAATCTTAATTTAAGAAAAAGTTCTGAAAAAAGTCAAATACCCGATCAAGAGAATTTTTAAGTGGGCGCAATCTCCAAAATCAAGAGATCCGAAAGGAAAATGTTGGCTACAACGATAACCATTAATTTAACAAGTTATATTAAATCCTAACAAAATCTGGATTGCCGTGCCTCACCGCACCGTTCGCCTACAATAGCAGGTAATAGTCTAAATCTCAAATAGTTCAAAATCGGTATGGATTACCATCAATCTTTAATCGCATTAATTAATGCTGTAAGACAAAATAGATTATAAACAAAACAATACACATCGTGTTTAAACCCGCTTAAAAAATGAAATGCTGAATTACCAATCGCATCCACGAAATTATTAACGCGATTCGTAGAAATAATTTAAAACACAATCCTATTGGAATCAATAATGACAACCCACAGACACAAAACAGAAAGGACAAACAACTGAAATATATTTCAGTATACATTCACCTATTATAATCTTCTTTATGTTACTTTTCTTTGGTTTTTATGCCTCAATCTCAGTTTGCATGTCATCCTTCCTGAATTTGATTACAAGAATAAACGTGATTTGGCTGTGTCCAAGAAACTCACACCAATACTTAAGGTTCAAAGACCAATACTTAGGTCAAGAAATTGAAAATGTCAGGAATGAAACAATTTCGTTCACTGTTCCAGTCAGCTCTCTCGGTCCACAAACAACGAGAGTCACGACACAAATATCCAGTGAAAAACTGTGAGACAATAACCAGGATTAGGTCTTGTGTCACTTAGTGGACATTAACCACCACTCTCACCTCAATCTTCAACATCGCCATTCCATCTTACAACTAGACTAACTTCTAACTGAAAATAACGAATGTCACGTTCTCGTTTCTAGGTTTATTAAAACCACAATGACCGAACTTTGGTCTGGTTTCCTTACAGTGATATGCTCTCACTCGCTTTCCCACACTGACATTCCACCATTCCGTCAGACAACTGGACAAAACGAGTGTCAGCACTCTGATTAGAGAATATAATTCCTACGATAGACCAGGCGTTGCAACCTGCAAAGGGGGTTGACCACTGTTCCCACTCGAATATACCACATTGGCATTCCACCAACCGAACGGCCACTTCAGCTTCTGGATATTACGAATATTGCTGCACTGATAACATGCTATCTAAAGTAATGATCAAGAACAGGGTTAGGTCTACTCAGTTCCAAATCAACCACTCCTTACTCCTGAATGACCCACATGGACATTCCACCATTTGATTACTCACACCAAAATACAATCACTTTGCCACTAAATGGAGACAGTGATCGAATCGACCAAGACTTAGGCCTACTTTTCAGATATGCACCTCACAGAGTGAAATAATCAAATGCCCCTGGCCTCCTGATTATGCAACCAACTTGTCTGACATTAAAACAACGATGGAAACTTAAGCAATTGCAATTTTCAACTTAATACTTCCAACTCCATTCGCGACATTGGGAGAAGCCACAGAGCATAATCTTACCCTTTGAATCTTACTTAGATTGCACCAAATCGTATGGTCAAAGACCAACCTTCCATTTGCAACACTCTAATCACTCTGTTTCCTTTTTAAAAGAAAGGAAATCACAAAACACAACACAGCTTGCACTTTTATTCTTGTGATTTAACACCTTCCAACTGTAACTTAACACAGGAAATAGCAGACAGCACAAACTAAGCAAAACGAAAAAGACACGCGTCCCATTTTTCGGCATCGACAAAAATTATCGGCCTGCTCGAAGACTGCAGAAACGTCCGCCTTCCATCAGAATTCAATGGTCAGTTCGCAGTCGAAAAGGCTGCGAGTTTCCTCGCAATCCAACGGCGGTACGATCGCGATAAGGCACGTCTTCTACCGCGCAAGCGACCTTGAACTAACCAACAGTAAAGGAATGTATTTCTCTCTCACACACACACTCTACAATCATAAATAGATTCTCTTCATTTCGTTTTTGCTTTTCTTTTTTAAAAAAGCAAAGCAACAAGTAAGGAAGGTTACAAAACCTTATTAAGTTTTACAAATCAGAGAAAAGTATCGCATAATCATCAACATTTCTTTTCTTTTCTTTATCATAGTTTTTCATTTTCTCTTTTTTCCCAACTCATAGTAACGGGATCGTTACAGGCGGGCCATCGTTGAAAAAAGAAAAATTCTCCATCAAGAAATTTTTCGTCAAACTAGCACTGGATACCTGCGGAAAATACAAATATAAGTAAAGTTCATATTAACAAGAATACAGTCAATAACAAAATAGAATTAAAATAATAGCTAATGCTTATACAATAAATAGTCAATTATTTACATTTTTGTTCATTATGGCCATAATGAATAAATAATTGTATAACAAACTTCAATACTAATCATAAAGAACAAATATCTAATAAAGGTCACATTTAATTCATTAAAATCTTTACGATATAACTACGTGAACAAACATAAAGTAACACGTTTTTCAAGACCAGGTTAACTAGGTTCGGATTAATTTATTCTCTCCTACTTCTATAGACCTTCAATTCTGAGACATGCGAACGGCGATATGAATCTGCTGTGTCATTCTCAACAGAAACTAAAACGATATTCGGAGCCAAAAATTTCTAATCACGAATGGACCAAACCACTTATTGCTTACAGATTTCGCAACCTTGTCTTTTAGTGATGATTTAACGTGTGCTTTTAACAGGACCCTTTCCCCTATGTCTAAATTAACGGGATTTCTTTTTCGTAACATCAACTTACGCCTTCTTGCCCAACTTTTTTCCATATTCTTCATAGCTTCTTTCCATATCTGAGCAGATTATTTTTCACCAAAATCAGAATCATTGATGCTCCATCGGTTTCCTAACGGTGTATTATATGGACGTCCAAAAGAAACTTCGATGGGTGACACCTTTAATCCTGAATGCTCACTTATGATTAAAGTGAACTAGAGCTCCGGCACAAGAGTTGACCACAGATGTTGTTTTGTCGAGATGTAAGCTCTAAGGGATGCCTTCAAGGTCTTTATAAATCTTTCAGCCGCATTTCCACCAGGATGATAGGGGCTGAGCCTTATGTGCTTGATACCCAAACTAAGCAAATTTCTTAAAGTGTTCGGAAACGAAAATTGAAGCGTTGTCAGTGGAGAGGCCTCCGGAAAACCCAGTCGACGAAAACCCAGACACTGGAACTTATGTTTCTCAAACGCTGCAACACCACAAATCGGGTGGCATTATCAACACCGATGAGTATAAATTTAAATCCAATTGAATTCGGCAAGGCACCTACAATGTCAAACATCCAATGAGAATTAACTCTTTTACTGAAATCCGAATTTAAATATCCCATTTTCTTCTGATTTGATTCCTTAAGGTTTTGGCACACATCACATGTATTAGCGAAATTCTTAACATCTTCTTTCAATCCTTCCCAGGTAAATTTCTTCATCAGTTTAGCTAATGTCCTTGACACACCAGCATGACCACCAATTAACGCATCTTCATGGTGATATTCAATAAGCACCTTCCTCAAATCTTTCGGGATTACTATTTTATAGGGATTAATCGCCGAATTAGTTCTTTTTAGTAAAATATTTTTATTAAGGAGATACCCTTGAATATCCTCACCATTCTCAATTCTTCTAATGATAATATCCAAATCTGGATCTTCTCGTAATTTATCGATGGGATCCTTAATTGAAGGTAAGTTCCAGAGATGCATTATATTCATATTCCTTCTAAACGCAGCTAACCCTACTGGACCAAACAATATACTGAATTCAAACGGATCATAGATTCGCGTCAAGAAATCTGCAACTATATTCTCCGCTGATTTTATATGGCGTATCTTGAAATTAAACTGACAGAGAGTTTCCACGAAAGGACCGTACTTTAAGAACCTCTTACTGTTATTAAGAATCCAGGACAAGGCTTTGTTGTCTGTTAACACATCAAACTCATTAACCAAGTAGTGTCTATAGCGAGATCTTGTTTTTACAAGACTTATAAATTCTATCTCATAAATACTGCGGTGTTTATCCGCCTCTGATAGTTTCTTGCTATAGAAACAAACAGGTTGTAGGTCCCCATTCGCATGCTCCTGTGAAACACACCCGGCAATACTTTTTCCACTGCGGTCGACATGAACTACAAAACGTTTGTTCAGCTCTTTAAAACCACGTTATCTATCAAAACATTTTTTAATTACTCTAAAATTTGTTGATGTTCCTGAGTCCAAACGAAATTAATCTTAGGTGATTTCAAGGCACTAAGTGGAGCCATTAGCTCTTGTAGCTATGATGCGAATAATAACTAAATACTCCTAATATTTTTAACAATCCGCGCCTATTACGAGGTGGTAGGATATTTCTTATAGCAGATACTCTGCTTGGGTCAATTTCCATCTGGTCTCCTTCAATAATATAACAAGTAATTGATCTTTTTATAAAACATGAAACATTTATCTGGTGATACAGTTATATTATACTCTTTAAACCTCTGCAATACCTTTTCTACCATTAACATGTGTTCCTCAATTGTATCGCTAGCTACCAGCACGTCATCAAAATAGACTTTGACGCTCTTATCTGTTAGATCACCCAATACCTTTTCCATTGCCCTTGACAAATTGTTGCTGCCAGTTTTTATTCCTACCGGAACTCGGGTGTATTGATAACACCCCTTGGGAGTAACAAGAGTAGTAATCTCACGTGACGATTTATCAAGGTAAATTTGGTTATAGGCCCGCTTTAAATCAAATTTCAAGCACAGTTTCTTATCCGCTAGGCCTGTAATACACGCTTCTAAATTCGGGGATGGATATACATCATTTACAATTAATCTATTAGCCTTTGTATAATTTCCAACAATTCAATATATATTGTTCTTATTTTTCACTAGGAAACAACTACTGCCATAGTTTGCATGATGGTCAACCTCTTCCAAAATCCTTCCTTAACAAGTTCTTCAATTTGATAATAAATTTTTTTCTATATTTTAGGAACTGAAAAGAGCGTATCCTTAAGTAGATTACTCTCCTTTAAATAGAGTCGACCAACAAACCCTTTAACACATCCAACCCTATCGGAAATTACATTGGAATATTTACTTTTCATTGTGTCGATAAAAGCGATAATCTCAGGGTATCGAATTTCCACGAGTCTTGCCCTAAATTCTGATTTTTCACCTATATCCTTGGCTGGTTTATCACCCGTGTGTTATTCTGAGTCATTATCTTATGATCTGAAGAAAGGTCAGGAGGGTGAAACTTCCGATTACGCTGAATTAATTTATGGAAGTTTTCAGACTGTTCTAAGTCAAAAACTGATGCTTAGGAACCACTACTATTATTCAACACCACTTCCTTACATTCATCTCTGTTCGATGAACTATTCACTCCCGAAATACCAGCATCATTTGGTTTTTCTAAGACACTAATATTTTTCGAGGATTCTGTCACATTATCCACCCTTTTGTTCCTTCTTTTACGATTCATATTTCTTTTCCGAGCGCTGCTCTTCATAACTCTTTCAGATTCTGGAATCTCAATTCTTGATGGATTATCACTCCGAACAAGATCAAAATTTTGTGTAGTAATAGATTTGCCAGATAACTGCTTAACACCATCAATGGATTCCGAAACATTCTGATTTTTAGATCTTTCACTATTTAAAACTAATTTCGAAGTGTCCCCATCAGAGACAATCCGATGACCAAGGTACATTTCATTCGAACCATTATCATAGTCCTGAAAAGATTTTCCCAAATTACAACATCTCTCGTTGAATTCAGAATTCACTATTTGTCCCATGGACGAATTACCCCCAAAGGGCATATCACTCGCACCATCAGATCTTCCATTCCAAAGCATTCGAGTCGGAAAAGAACCATTTTTCCATGTTGAAGTCACCAAATATTCACTGGACGGATTCACAAAATTGGACATTTCATTTGCACCACCTAGACTCTCAACAAATCGACAATTGACAAAATTGTTGTTAATTAATGATGTCATCTCTCCCAAGATCTGATCAGAAGGCAACCGAGGAATGGACATTCTACTTTCACCATCTGAACCACTAGTACAAGCAGCTGTTCCAGACGAACAACCAACTCCCGATGACGAAGTCACTAAGTTCACATAGATGGATACTGGTCACAAGATATTCCAATCGCACCACCTGTCCTACAGGAATTCATCTGTGATGAATCACTATTCTGCTTCGAAGTCCCAGAAACTAAGTTCCTGTTCGGAGACAATTGATGGTTTGACCTTTCAATCGCACCACGCATACAACTAATCGGTTGATCTCTCACATAACTATCAACCATGGAATATAAAGTATTTTCAATGTGTCGACCCGAACCAATTTCTGAATCAATCATTGCTCTGAGTTGACTAAGCTGAAAGCCATTCGGTGCGCGAATCTCCAAAATCCTAGATTCGGTATCAACTAGATCCAAGTTGCACTGAATTCCTTCATCTCGCAATGCATAATCAAAGATGTCTTCGTATATAAAAATCGAAGCCATTTTATTTTGATCTAGATCATCCTGAATCTGTACTCTATGTTGATTGGCATTCTTCCCCCTCAACTGGCCGGCATGAGGATCAGACTTAAATCCTTTAGATTGAAAACCAAAATGTCGAATTGTTTTCTTATAGTTCGAAGAGATTATTTTCTTGCCATCGCGGAGAACTAAGGCATTATTGGAATAGTCAATAATCGAATTGGTGGAACGCAAAAACGGAGTTCCAAGCAAACACTTACAAGATAACTCATCTACCACCTCGAAACTAACTCTTTGAAAGTGTTCTGAAAAGTTTACTGTCAATACAATTTCCTTGTTTGTGGAAAAATGCAATCCCGAAGGAGTATTTACTAATTTCTCTTGCGTTGTTATAATATATTTCTCCAAACCGCAAGCACGAACCAAATCTGCACGAACAATATTGAAGCTCGAACCACCATCGACGCAAATGTCCGTCAACAGATTATTAATTTTTCCGACAACAAAAGACGCAACTGTATTGTGCATTCCTGAAGGGATACACGCCGAAGTTATTTTAGGATTACCTCGAGGCTCAGACAAGTTACTTGAACCCCTGAAATTCCGAAAATCCCGAGAGCCACCTATCGATCGACTCAATTTATTTTCGTAGAGGGTTGATCTACATTTATTTTCTAACAAAGAATTATTTACCGAGGTTTCATTCTTACACAACCCATTATTATGATACTAGAATACCAGATCTTTTCCTAGCATCACTCGTTTCTCTATTATAATCCAACTGGTTTCTAAAGTTCAACACGTGTTTTTCAGCTATTCTAAACGTGATGCAGGTAAATAGTTATTCAACATCCTGTACTTTTGATTAGGATTTAAACCACACATTATAATACTCACTAATTCCGATTTTGGACCATTAAACCCCAATACATTCATAGCTACAATAACAGACCTTACATAATCATTAACTTGTTCAGACAACTTCTGTCTTCTATAAACATATTCTGAAACAAAGGAATGCCTAATCACTGGAGTAACAAAATTACTTAATAAATTTTCTCGTAGATTATACCAACTTACATTGTTATTCAAGGCTAATAAGATTTCTCTTAATAAAGCCCCTGTACATTTGACGGCAAGAACGGTTAATACCATCCCGAGTGAATAACTAGTTTCTAATAATGTTTCTTCTATTTTCAACAACAAATTAAAACTTGATGACTGTTACTCCCGTCTGTTATTTTAACATCCTTAAATCTCAACTCAAGAGATTCACTATTTCTTTTGAATGCATATTTAACCATTAAATTATGTTCAGTAGCAAATGAATCTTGTCGGTTAGTTCCAGCAAGTACAACATATTCCACACTATTTCTCGCTTCATATCTATTTACTGGTTGGAGAAAAGAAGAACTCAATGGAGCTTTTGGAGTAGAATTCCTTATCTTAGGGACTCTTCGATTAAGGTACCTGTTCGTATTGTGACCTTGAACATTTCCAGCAACGCTAACATTCGAAGAATCCCGATTTACAAACCCTGTCTGTTCAGACCGCCTTAATGGAGCTTCAAAGAAGACTTGTCTTTAGTCTCGCTGGGACTCTCCTAAACTAGTTGCATTAGCCTGCCTACTAAACCCATAGCTAACAGAATGTATACTCTCATTATTTCCACACACACTCCGATTGATTTCAGTCGAAACCCGCCTGGCGTCAAGACTTCCTTGAGTGGGAGCAGTTAAAGACATATTTAACTGCCCAAAATCTGAACGCGAATCAGCATCACAGTAACCAGTTCTATCCCATGTTACTAGTTCTGAATACCCGTCAGGAATATCAATACTCACAAATTCAAATCGAGTAGCCATCATAAAACGGCAAATTCACAAAAAAATTCCGTAAACACTTAAAAAAACAAAAACAAATCACACAAGAAAATATATCACAGGTTAGTATAAACAAACTTATAACTAAACTAACTACGGATACTACGACAACCAAGGAGGACCAGCATGGATCAACCCTATATACCAAACCTAGCCTTGAAAATTTTTTTTATAATACTCAATCAACTTGATTACAACCTTAAATTTCACTTATTATATTCAATATTCTCAATTTAATTCTCACTATATCCAAATATTTTACCTAGTTTTATCTTTAAACTGTCTCAAGATAAGAGTTATTACTTACAAGAAGCATGAAAGGTAATTTCATATATGACTAAAAAAATTCCTGAACCAGAAAAAAGGTTAGGAAGTGATCCTTGAACCATTTTGTAGCGTTCCCATCCGCTGTCGGGACAAGAGTCGATGTTAAAAGGGCAACATCCATGGATGCCAAAACTCAAGCAATGTTGACCAGTCAACACCACCCTAAGTCCAAGCACAGAGGGATCTACGAAGACAAACGCAATTCCACGACACTCGGCAGTTAACAGATGGATAATTCAGCATAAACAAATAATAAATGAATATTTAACACCAATCTCAAGTTATATATATATATATATATATATATATATATATATATATAGTAAATAAATAACAACAACTCGAGTAAATATTAGTTTTTTATAATAAGATACAATATAATATTTAAAAAATATATATTGAGCAATAAACAATTCCTTTCTTCCTTCGAAGTCTATTTCTAGGGTTGATTCTTTAACATCATTGAATCGATTGTTATGTTAAAGTTCAACTCTCATCGGGGTTATAATCCTATCCAGGAACAATTATGAATTTGAGCAAAATGTAAATTTAATGAATAATAATATCTAATATAATTTTTTTATCAGTTTCAATTTATTCGATCAGAGAGGAGAGAAAAATTCCTTTGAATTGATTTCAAATCTTAAGTGATCATACAACTTGATCATAATTGATCATACCTTCGTAGATCATACCATAACTTTATTGTCAAAAGACTTAAAAGGAAAATAGTTGTCAAGGTACAAAAGTATCTCTGGTAGTTCTTTTATTATTTTCTCACTGTTAGAGCTATTATATACGCATATGAAAGAATATTTGATAGTTACATCACTGATTTTATCATAATGTTAACTATGTATGTATCAACATATATTTTACTTTAACAAACTGATCGTTTTATTGATGTTGACAAAAGAAATACATGAGAGGTGATGGCTATACATTTCGTCGTTTTCTATTGTTCTATTTATCTGAATAAGGATTATTTTCAAATTGAAATATTCGTTCTCTATTTATTTAAATGAATATTAGACCATAACACATTAATGTAAGATAATTTAAATATTTTCTCTCATAATTTAGCGAAGTGGCTTCATGGCAGGATTGTATCCTTGGCAAGAACTTACGGATTCTTATTTAAACAAAAATTGCAATTGTCAAATCGCAGTATTTTTTAGAAACATATGGATTTAGATCTAAATTGCGTTGCGAATACTAATCGAAATGGTGTTACCGTTTATTGTACTTTTTTTCTCGAATAGCTTGAAATTAGGAATTCGTAGAACGCGGGAATAATTATTGCGGTTAATATGAACTGGATGTAGGAAACAAAGTAAATGTTATCATAAATTCTGTAATTTTTTAAAGTTTAATCCTAATTGTTGTTTTCGGAACTTAACTAAACTTATGTTTTTGTTATTTTGGACTGAAGTTGTAATATTTCTACTAACTCGCCCGAATTTTCTGATCGAGTCGAAAGGTAACGTGAATACAATCTATTTAAAATTATCAGACGAGTGTATTATAAAATGGTAGCTTTATCCAAGATCTAGTTAATATAATACGAATGTCTTACTAATTATTATAAGTTTTTTTAAAACGGCAGAACAATATACTTTTTCCAAAGAAGACCCATTTACCCAGTTCACAAGAAAAAGCAATATAATTTACTTCCTCAATAATTATTTTATTAGTTCGTAATAAAAGAGTGGACAGTCCATATACTTTGAATTCATTTCTCAATTATTTCCTCATTACAGTTATCTTTATTTCATTCATTTGTTCGTGTCAGTTTGTAATATCAAACATTTTACTATTTTAATAAAGTTTGCAATATTACTAAGAATAAAAGGGTATTTATAACGTTAATATCGATAAACAATACTGTAAGTTTTAATTTCACGTTTTATTTGGTGAATTTCAGAAATATGGACGATATTAATTTTAGAAAAACAATATGAAAAGTAATTACTCTTTTTTTATACTTTTGCAACGGAAATAGGAGCCAAAATTCACTAAACCCTAAAAACAATATTGATATTTATTTTTAGATAATTTTGAGTTTCTAGAATGTACTGTTTTTACTAATGTATAAGAATTTCCCGAATGATAAGGCTTCAAGTATAGCTGAACACTCATTTACAGTGTGTGTGTGTGTGTTTTTGTGTGCAATACATAATATGCGAAGTGCAGTTAACGTTGAACATGATACCTACACAAAGTTGACATTAATATTCATCCCAGTGCGTGAAAAGTGAATCGATTTTTTTCAGTGTACAAACACTTGGGTTAAGGAGCTAATTTCTCACGGGTGAACTGTTAACCTTTGAGCGATTGTTTTAAGGGGCCGAAGAGGTGGAAATCACATTGAAGGACGCATTTTTCTGCACGATGAAATTGGATTACAGCTCCTTGCTCTGATCAGGAGGAATCTATGATGCGCCCCTCCATGCAGCGAAACCACTTTCTCCTACTGAGGAAAGAAGGACCTAAGCTCCTCGTTAAACCTGCAATCTACACACTGCGCTCTACCAGCAAAACTCCGCGCACTATCTAAGATCATATGCACCCTCTATGTTTCAATACACTGCTGCCACAGTAGAAATGTCCTTTTCATTTCGGCATGCCTTGTAAGTCTTAATCAGATGTAAATTTGTAAACCGTAGGTACCAGATCACTTAATTTTTCAAGTGTTTTATAATTTGGAAAGAGTGTAACGAAATAATTCTATCCGTTACATTGTGTTCGTTTTCTTCAGTTTTTCCTTTTTCCTATTTTAACTAACTCTATGGCCTATGGAACCCGGAGGTTCAATGCCGCGTTCACAAAAGCTCTCCACTGATTTCTATCCTTAGCTAACTGCATCCAGTTTCTACTTTGTATTCCTATCTCTGCGAGATCCATCTTAATATTGTCCTCCCATCTGCGCCTAGGTCTTCCTAATGGTCGTTTTCTGATTGGTCTTTTAGTCAAGACTTTGAGAGCGTTTCTACTTTCTTCCATTCTAGCTACATGACCAGCCCACCTAAGCCTCCTAGACTTGACGACCCTAACAATGTTTGGTAGACCATATAAATTATGTATTTCCTCGTTATGAAGTTTCCGCCATTCCCCATTACCGTTCCTCTTGGGTCGGAATATTCGTCTCAGGATCTTGTTCTCAAATACTTTTAGTTTATGTTCTTCCCTCAGAGTAAGTGACCATGCTTCGCAGCCATACAGAATAACAGGCATAATTATCGTTTTGTATATTATAAGCTTAAAATTCCTCGACAGAATTCGCGACGACAAGGAATTTTGAAGCGAATAGTAACACGAATTCCCTGCTTTTAATCGACATTTAATTTCTTCGTGAATATGATTTTCCTCTGTTAATATTGACCCTAGATATTTGAAACTATCCACCTTATCAAAAGTATTATTTAATATTTTAACGCACCCATAATTTGCTGTATTCCGGTACCGACGCACTTTCCATGTATTTAGTTTTCTCTGCATTTACTTCTAATCCCATGTCCCTGCAAGCGTTTAATAAGATCTCTGCATTTCTTTCTATTGTTCTATCATCCCCTATTAAATTTACATCATCAGAATTTGACATAACCTGGTGCATACCGTTCGACTGTAGGTCCTGGTTGCTACCTTTGATTTCCCTTATAGCGTATTCCAGAACGAAGTTAAATAATAATGGCCAGAACGCATCTCCTTGTTTCAGGCCATTTTCGACGTGAAAGCTTTTTCCTATTCTATTTTTTTAAAATTCCATTCCTTTGTTGTATTAGGCCTGTTCAAAGTGATATATTTAACTTAGAACAGTATTTTTCCAAATAATTTTTATCAATAGTTATTAAAACGTTGAGGGGCAATTTTTGGTGAATTTTGTATTAGAGGGAGTTAGCAACATTGCCTAGAAGCAGAAAAAAGGCCGAAGGAGCTCATATTTTGATGTAAAACTTCGGCGAGGTGCTTCGTTTAGACATCATTCTCTACAACTTATTAATGCACATAACACTAACTTAAGAAAGTAGGGAGTAAAATAAAATTAGGACTCCGAGAACCTGTAAGTTTTGATTTTTTGAAAACCACGCCTCATTTCTCAAACTAATAGAAAGAAACAAAGACAAATTTCGTTCCGAATGCATGTTTTGTAGGACAGCCATATTTCTGTGTAACATGAAAGTAATTGGATATGAGAGGCTAGTTTCACCAAACCTCATTCTTCTTTTGGTTTCCAGTATATGTGAAGATGTGATTAAAATTTTGATTTAAGAGTCATTTATTCTGTTATTTTTCTCCCTCATTATTTATTTCGTTATGATTCGTTGAATTAAAAGTGGTGAAATTCACGAGTACTGAGGATTAGAGAATAAAAATGTGTTTATATTCTGTAAATAGATACTAGAATTGTTTTTTGTATAAAGGAGACGAAGATAAGGTAATTATTTCGTGGTGTCGTTCTTAAAATTTTCGATGTTTTCTAGTAATAAGATACTCTTTGTCACAAGACATATTCCACGTCTTAATAGTGGCAACAATTGCGTATGTTAATGGTAATATAGATACGTTGAACTAATGAGATGGCGCAATGGCATATATCGAAAATAGTTAATTCTGGTAGTGTAATTATTAAATTTTAAATATCAGGATAGGTAACTACAAATGCAAAGTTAGGATTTTTTAAAAGTCATGTTGTATCTAGTTCGTTACCGGTATAAATATTGAAATTCTGATTAATCATGTCATAGTACTGTTATTTCGGTGCACGTAGAATTTTTGTCTGTTTACATGTGTACTTCAGAGTACGGAATAGGTCTAAAGCGGGGTAGTTTAAATTATGTGGTTTAATATATTCACTAATTATTTTGCGATACGTGGTTTTCTACAGTAGTTGTTAAAAACAAAATCTTGGGTTGTTTATATTTGAGGGTCTTACTCACTACATCTTACTGCTCAAAATAGGTGATCACACATACGTATTTGTTTTTTTTTTAATTAAATTGTTTTTTTTTTATTTTTGCACCCAACATCCTTGTCTATTTTTTCTGGCTTTTGTATTATATGTCTGTCAATCTGAAATAATTCTTTTCGTGTGTTAACTGCCAATTTTTTCAGTGTGCTGCTATATGTTCGGGGATCGATTGCCTATCCTTGAGCATAGGGAGCCCAATTGAATTAGTCTTACCGTCTGATGTCAAAAGCATTTAAAGATGGATGTGTTGTCACTTATGCTGTTCCATGTGATTTATTTTGATTTTGCTTTAGTTTACGTAATTACGAATGAAATTGTAACGAAATATTTTATAGTAGTTAATTATATAGTGATTAGGAAATGTAGCTCCTTTCTTCGTTGATTGAATAAGTTACGTAGCGAGGCGTCAATTGTAAGAATAGCAAATGGATGGCAAATATGAAAATATTATTATGATTAAATGAGTACTGGTAGTAAAAGTTTGTAACGGAGCTGAGAAAAAAACAACAATCCCCGCCTCTGTCTTTATGGTCTTATTCATTGCGTTCGGTTTTAAAGTATTAAGTTTGTGAATGCCCTAACTGTAATTGTAACATTATTGAAGTTAATATGAATTCAGTACCTTAATTGGAATAAGAGGCCATTAAAATAAAATCTCTATGATATTAGGAACTCTATGTGATGATCATGCGTACATGTTGATTGGACAACTGAATGGTTCTCACTCTGGTCCTGGAGTTCCTCTATCTGTCGACTTAAATTTAAAAATAAAAAAAAAGGGATTCCTTTTCCTCAATGTGTATAGAAGTATTGGACTTGACTGATATTTGGACATCCACATTTACCACGTTGATTATTATTTCTATTCTTTCTTTTGGAATCATATATAATTCTGGAAAATTTTTCACCAACCTAAATTCTGGAGAAGTTTGAAAGTTTAACCGAAGCATTAATCTTTTCGTTACATTTGGTTGGATTATTGTGTGAAGTATTAGTGACAGTTTAAACAGCATATTGTCATGTTTAATTGAATTTTCAATCTTGGTACTGGAAATTGAGACAAAAGTGCCCTGATTTCAGTTTTCTTTATATTTGGACGATGGCATGGAATTTAGTTGCATTTTAGATATTTGAGAAACTTCCGGCTTATAGTATTTAGAAATTAATATAGAATTATTTGGCTTCCTGTGTATGTCGTTTGGACAAATACCATTAAGTTTAATTGTTGATTGAATTAATTTATCAAAGTTAACTGTGAGGACAAAATTGACGGTCAAGAATAATTACTATATTATATATTCTTTTCCTTTCAATGTTATAAATTTAGTTTTTCCTGTTCGGGTAAATGTTGATATAACGATGAACGACATCTTATGACTAACTATCGACGAGAATACTAAGTGTTTTGAACCTCGAAGACTGATTTGAAGTATAAAAAAAGAAAATAATAAAGAAAAATCTATTGAATTATTTTGCAGCAACACAATGTAACTTGGTTGTACATTGACTCCTTTGTGCCAATCATTAATAGTTTCTCACCGGTGAGGGTAGGTCATTTCGGGCCCAATTTTTTTATTTGCTTACATCAAACAACATTTCTTGTTTAATGAATGTGTGATCCTGCTATTAAAAAATTTTTTTTTTCTAAGTTGAATTCCCATAATGGATGGACTTCTTAACTAATATATGCATATATTTATTTATTGGATGATTATTACGATTACTTCGTGTACTTAACATTAATTAGTTTTATTTTATTGTTATTATATTTTTATTTTTTGTTGTTTTGTTATCCCCTTTTAGAAATACACCTTAAAAAAAGCGGTTTACATATTTATCAATTATTATTTACCTTAACAGTCTCAGCATCTGATTTATGGTAGGTTTATATTTAGGATATTGCTAATGTGTGATTCTAAACTAGATATATATAAGTGATCGGGATTTTTTAAATTAAATAATTATTTTATTCGGAAGGGGTTCCGGTCTTGTTGAGGCAGGGATCTGCACTACTTGGCAAATGGATTTGTATGGTCATGGTAATGAGAATCGGATTAAAAATTAATTTTTTAATACTCTTCTTTTTAAATTTTTTTATTTAACAATATTTTATTAACTTTTGCTTATCTTTACTGACTCATAGTGTCTTTTTTTGGAATTAAGGTTCTGGGTAGTATAGCTGTACATCTCCATTGACTAAATTCTAAAAAATAAAAGAAATCCATTTTTTCTTAAATTCAATTCTAGCTTTTATTATTATTATAGAATTTATATATTATTTTTTTGAAGACAATATTTTTTTTAAACAAACGCGTCTCAGGAATTCGTATTATGTTAAATTAATTTCAGGTATGATTTTTTGCACAGAAAATATGTGATTCATTTTTCAAACAGTAGTTGATATGCTTTTAATTGGTTACTATAAGTAGACTCAGAACACACATGAAATACCCCCTAAGATTTTTGAACGCTTTAACGGGGAAGATTTTATATACTGCATACTTTTATTCCCTTTGGTATTATTTGTTCGTCACCATAATAACAAACCTACATTGTCTGAAATATGTTTGTTTCCTCAAAACAGAAATAGATGATTACTGAAGACATTTTCCAACCTATAAGTAGTAGAATTTATTTCCACAAATTTATGTGATGATAGAAGTTTCCGTGTATACTAAACCGGTTTCAACATCCGATTCCACCCCATCAATTCGTAAGAATGAAATCCAAATATTTTTAACTTACAAGTGTTGGAAAACTGTTCAGCATTCATTTCCTTCAATGTTAAAGAAAGAAACTTCGAACTATATTAGGGAGAAATGTATATTATCTGAATATTTTCTATGTACAGAAAATATTCTCTAAGTTTTTTCTGTAATGCACAGAAAGTATTTTTTTAAATATTTTCTGTGATGCACAGAAAATATTCTCTAAATATTCTTTTATGACGCACAGAAAATATTCTGTGTATATGTTCTGTGATGTACAGAAAATATTCACTAAATATTTTTTTGTCATATACAGAAAGTATTTTGTCATATACAGGAAAACATTGTCTAAAGACTTTTTGTCATGTACAGAAAATATTCACTAATTTTTTCTTGTACATAAGACACTTTCTATTATTTATGGGAAATATTTTAAAATAATATTTTAGAGAACATTAATCTTTATTAAAAAAGAATGAAAAATCTTCAGAAGTCATTTTACTTGCCTACTCAATACATTGTAAAAATATTTTGAAAAATTTTCCTTCATCCTTGATAAATTATTTTCGGTTTTTTGTAAGCCATTTTAAAATATCCCATGCGAAACATTTTAAAAACCATTCCGTTGACATTGTATAAAACGTTTCGAATTCATTTAGAGTAATGTTTGTAAATCGTTCAGAAAAAAATTTGTTGGAATCTTTTTTAACGGTGTATAAAATATTTCTACGTTTCTGAATGTATTACGAGCATATTTTCAGTATTACTTGGAAAATGTTATCAAAAACGTATGTAATGTAAGTCCTTAAGGGAAGTATGATACATTTTTTGAAGGAAAATGTCACGTTTTAGAAACGTTTTAAAGATATCATTGCTGTGTGGATATTGGCCAACATAAGTACACTTTTGAGAATTCAAACTATTTCCCTTGGTAAAAGTTTGCTACACTTGATGCAAAAAGAAATTTTTCAACAGTACAGGTTGATATGCTTTTGTGAAGTGCCTTTGCTACTAACCACTTTGATACACAGAGCAAACGGGGGTAACACTTTTATAAGTAACCATTTCCAACTGAAATTTTTTTTTCATCCAAAGGTGCTTGCCTGAAGTAGTGCAATTCAAAGTGCTTTCACACCAAAACTTAAGAGTGGTTTCTCAAGACCTCTATAAAATAAATGGTTTCCTACATTCGATTTAATATTTTGATATTCTTATTTCTGGAAGAAAGCATTGTCTTATGATTAGACTTGCAGCTGCATGGAATTTGCATGTTCATTTACTTTTTGACACACAAATTTTAAACTTAAATTTTAGCCTCGTTAGAAGCATTACCGTTAATAAATCTACTCTGCAGTAACACACAAATTTTGCTGTTTGTGTTGACTGTAATTCATTTTGAAAGTTTTTCGTTTTCGTGACAACAAGATGAGTATAAGGACCCTTAGTGAAACAGAACAAAGAAGTTTAAACCCGAGAAAGAGACATCATGCCATCCTAGTTTGTGGATTTTATGAACCTAATTTAATGTTGTACACGTTTCCGAGTAAACACAATGATTTTTAAGATAAACAATATTGAAAAACCTCTTTTTAGTTTTTATTAAGAATATTCCGCTTTTTTCTATATTCGGATTAATCGGGTGTAACGCCGAATTTCACAAAAACTCGTGATAACATAAATGTGATTTCTGGTTCTGAAACGAAAAGTTTGATGTTTCCTAAAACATATATGCATTTTTATAACGTTTCGCACATATATCTTTAGTAAAATATTACGTCTCTGCACATGGGAATTTAACCATCGTTTATCCGGAAAGGTTACCATACTCATTGCAAGTATATGAGTCCTCTTTAAGATTATGCATATGGGACCTAAAAAAACCCCTGTTGTCAAAAGCTTTGTCACACAAATACCAGCGGCGCGGTTTCTCCACTTTATCACTAAGCGTATTCTACTACAATCTAGCTTTTTGAGATACATTTTCCTCCTTCAATACAAATAAATGACTTCTTTCCGGTATGAGTTTGCATATGGTACCTTAAATGACCCCGGTATTTAAAACCTTTGCCACACTCAGTGCTATTAAATTATTATACTCCTGTATGGTTAAGATGGTAAGATTTGATGTAAAGCTTCAACGTAATTGCTTTGGCACTTTCAGCGAATTTATGTTGCGTCTGCTGTATAAGTATATACGAGCTTAAATACTCTTCTTGCGAAAATTCTTGCATCACTCAGCGCACCAATGTGATCTCTCTCCGCTTTGGGTAAACATGTGATACTTTTAACAATTCTTGTTGCTAGAACCTTTCTCATACTCAGTGCATGGATGTAATTTCTGTCGTCTATGATTATGCACATGGAGCTTGAAATGACCATTGTCCTTAATAGGCCGGGATCCACAGTACATGCCCGTAAAAATTTGTGGGTGCACGGAGTTTTATTGTTGCATCGTGTTCTTCGACCTATCGCTTTTTATTTTTTCTTGGGTAGACATCTCAATTATGGTCGCTTACCTCCACAGGCGCCATTTTCCAATATGGCCGCCAAGGAAGCAATCAACATACATAACTAAGGAACTAAGTCTTCTAGGAAAGTGATCTTGGTGTCGAATCATAGGTTTTCGGGGTCAGAGAATTCAAATATTACCTTAAATTTGTGATATATTGAAGTATTGTATATAATATACGCAAGGGCGTACGCAGGAATTTATTTCGGAGGAGGTCAAAAGCTGACATACCGATTCCAAGTCATTTCAACTTAAGAGACTTTACAGTAGGAGCTATTGACAAGTTCGACTTTGAGGATATTCACCGCTCTCAGGTACATTTGAGAGCCATCGTACTGCCGTGATTCTTTTTCAACATAAAACATCAGAAGAGATCCCCAGTAAAAAGATTTCACAAACTACACTGATGAACAGAACTTGTAAATTTTGTGTGAGCTACCGTGTCGAAAAAAAATACTAAATCGAAGGAAGAGTACAACCAACCCTGCTCTTCCGAACAATTTTAAAGTAGCTGAGGATGTTGGCATTCATTCATCTGATGAGGCATCCACATGTGCTCTAAAAACTGAGTTTATTTCTCTTACTCGATGTGGTGCGTTTTCAGGCGGCGCTAAGCTCGTATCAAAAACTGGAGAAATATACACTATTTAATTTCATCCAAAGTTGTACCAATTAAACATGTTGGGTTTCTGCCAGTTATTCCCTCCCCAGTTACCGATTAAACTACTGTGTGTACTGCCATTAAAATCTTTGAATCTGTGAGACAACTATTGAGATAACCTAACCTTCCGGTCTTCTGCGACGAAGGAGTATTCTGTACAGTTGTGTACATAGTTCTAAGTAACCCAAAGGAATGTTATGACATATTGCCAATGCTTAGAATGTTTCATTCCACAAAAGTGTCTCTACGGTGTGGTGGGAAGTACCTCCTTGGTAGTGGTTTCGATGATGTTCTGGTTGAAACAGAGATCTTAAGAGTGAATTCAGTTAAGAGTGTACTAAATGGAAAATATGTTCTGGCGTTTCAAGGACTGTTAATTGTCTCTGAAGTACTCGAGAAAATGATGCTCTCTGGAGTAGTAACGAAAAGAAAGCATACAACAATTTGCTTAAAGAAGTAAATCAGTTTCAACTGGCCTTGCAAAATAGAGAAGAAAAATGTAAATTCCTCCATACTCAACTGAGTTTCAGATCAATAACTAAGAGACTGCTTTTTAAGATTTGTGATTGAATGTAACGACAAATCAGAACTTTGCAGTTACCTCAACAATTTCCTTAACATTGAAGGACTCATCAAAATTTTTGTAACGTCTGATCTCGAAGAGACTGGAATTTACACGTTGAGACCGTTGAGTCATTAATTCCTATATTTCAGCAATTCAATTACCTAAATTATTTACGTTATGAATCATGATACTTGGAATTGATGAAGCGCCTTGGAATAGATTGTACTTACTTGCATGAAAAGTTCTTGAATGGTCAGTTTGTAATTTCTGGAAAGCCGGTACCATTACACGCAGTGAGCCCAGATATGAAACAATTAAACGAGCTGTAAAAAGTACGAGAGGAATAATTGGACAAACGCGTAAAACTCAGTACGTCACTGAATGGCAACTGACTTATCACGAAGTTGTCGCCATTGCCAATGTTTGGAACAATCTTATAAATGCACAGGTAGTGAGTCACACAGAAACAGTTCATCATGAATTAACAGGGAAGCAAAGCCAATCGTTTGCTTCAGTTCATAATAGCAGAAGGTTATCCATTCAAATTTGATGGTTCTTTTTATTTTACACAACATTGTGACAAAGCAAATTGTTTCTGAGGATGTGAGAGCGAAAATTGTAGGTGTATTAAGAGATACAAGCAGTAACAATGAGAAATTTAGAAAAGAGCGCTTCTTTACCAAAGAAAGGAAACTGACGGACAGAATTGAAAAAGTCAAGGGATTTTGCCCATATTCAGAAGGAAATCACATTGCAAATGAAAGAGGTTTGACAATGCAAGAAATACTCTCTCATGATCTCGTAAACTCAAGTTAGTTGTTTGAAGGTGATGCACCTTCGAGACCAACATAGTATGAGCAAGTATCGCATTTGGAGAAACAATCGACAAGAGTACCTCATTTCATCCAATATTTCAAACACGGACTACTGTAGTTGTTGATTTCATGTCGCAGATAAGAATGTTGAATATGTCAGTATTTAATAACTTTGGAGAAGCAAAACCACTAAAGTATGCCCAGCCAAACAAATACACTTTATTTCTGACAGTTCTTGTGACAATTCACTCAAAGAAACTAAGAAAGTACGTCAACCAGACACTACCGGATCTATTCATCTCGCTTGCCTTCAGTCTCAGACTCATATACCAATCCAAACTGAAATTCTGGAATGCCATAGAAAATAAAATAATGCTGGAAGCATTAGCAAAAAAATGATACTTGAAAAACCTTCAACAAACTTAATTCTTGTTACAAGCGGAATGGTAATAACTGACAGTGCCCTTCCTGCTACCGTACGCATAAAAGGAAACATAACTAATATTGAAGTGATTACATCAGAGTGAAGAAGCCGACGAAAGAATTGTACCTCACACATACTGGGCACTTGAACGCGGCGTACAGCGAGTTGTCCAATGATACTAATGTGGCTATTTTGTTACTTTGAGTAGTAAAGGGCTGAAATAATTGTAGGTAACGTTTGGGGTGGGAGAAAAGAATCGTTTCATTCCTATTCACCACTTATATGATACACTTAGAGACAAAACGAGTAGCGTCGTCCTCAAGGCTCACATTCTTACTGGCAATGGCATTGTAAATAAAGTGGGTACAAAAAATGCAGCACTGAACGCACAACCAACAAATTCTCTTCTTCATTTTGCTGAAACAAGCAGTCTCTCAGCTGAAGACATGAGGAATGCAGAAACATATTTTACGAAAGTGTGGGCGAAATCGACTAAAGTAGAAATTTTTCGATGGTTTATGCTATGAACTTTATCGACTGAGCCCTAAGCTCATCAGAGCTGCAACTCACTTCATCTACTATTCGAGGTCCCATTAAAAGTGCGTACTTGGTCATCGGAGAATCTCTGCTGTCATTAGAAAAGGAACATATTACTGAAAGACCTGTGAAATTTGGATGGGAGGAAGTAGACGGTTTCCTGAGGCCAAAAAAGTGTTTCTGATCTTTACCAGATGCTGTATTGCGAGTGTGTTCTTGCAAAACAAATAATTGTAAACAATATATATGTAAGAAATTCCAACTGTTGTGTACAATGTACTGTCTTTGCTACAAGCGCTGTGAAAATTCTCAGCTGTAAGTCACATGCATTTTGTTTCAGACTTATAAATTTGGACGCATATTAGGTAATCTTTAATCTTTATTTGCAAAAATAAACTACTTTTAGTGATTTAAATAAAAAGGTTGCTCAAATGTGAGGTATAAGATATGTGCGGGAAATACTTAAATTGTAAAACGGTCACACAGTGCTCTTAATGAAACCACTTCGTTTTATGTGTTGATATTGATATTTTATATTTTGACACAAAAAAATAGCATATATTAAACATGATAAAGTAATATTAGAGACTAAATATTTTTGTTGCTAAAATGTTGTGTATAATGTTTATATGTGGGAAATATTGTAAGAATACTCAGTTGTTTAGCCACATCAGCACCTTTTCAAATGGTTCAATTTGTTTATATTAATGATATTTTGGAACACTAACAAATATTAATTCATAATGGCACTAATTGCACAATATTTGATTTACTGCTTTTACATATATTGTAAACGTAAAGCCATTTTGGATATTAACTTTGTTTCCGAAATAAAGCCTTTTCAAAAAGACAAATTTTTAATTTATTACAATTTTGTTCAAATCTAATCAAAATAGTCAAATCATGATTTAGTATTAGACACTAAGGTGCATTCGATATGTCTTGTTCCGTACGTCTCATTTGCGTAATTTTTATTTCAGAAGCCATCAATGTTTGGTTGTTTTTAATGTTTTTGATATTGTAGCATCGTTAGTTTACAACACTGAAAAGTAAGTGTGGTATTGTTTATTTTCTTTTTAAATGTAGATTTGAAATTTGCAATAACCTGGCGTAGTAACAATAAAAAATACAACATTGTGATGGATTGGCAACACTGTTAATATATTGGTATAAAAGAGTACGCCAAAATGTGTCTCTCTTTGTGGTGATCAAATATAATTGAAAACTTCTTTTGATTTGGTTTGTGGTTTTCGAGATATTCCCGTGGATGAATTAAAGTGGTTCACCCTGTATATACATAGTGTATTTTTGTCTGTAATATATAACATTCTTGAATATATAGCAATTTTATGGTAATATTTTTCTTCCCTGACCTCGAAAGATTATGATTAGACACCAAAATCACTTTCTTAGGTGACTTAGTTTCTTAGTTATGCATGTTGGTTGCTTATTTGGTGGCCGTATTGGAAAATGGCATCTCTGGAGATAAGCGACCATAATTGGGATGGTTACCCAAGAAAAAGTAGACAACGATAGGTCGAAGAACACGATGCAACAATAAAACTCCGTGCACCCACAAATTTTTACAGGCATGTACTGTGGATCCAGGACTGTAAGAGCAGCGCCGCACTGAGCGAAGAAATGTTCTTTTTTTTCCTGGATGAGCATACAGGACCTTCAAAAAATCTCTGCTGATAAAAGGCTCTGCCACCGTCACTGCAAATAATTGACCCTTCATGTGTATGACTTACGTTGTGTACTTTCAAGGCATGCTCTCTAGTGAATCCCTTTACACGCTGAGCACAGATATATGGTATTTCAGCTGCTTAATATGATTTTACTTTCCAATACATTCCTAATTGTGTTCTTTCGTATTACTAGAATAGGCGTGTGATGAATATGTTCTATTAGTAGGCACTTCAAATAGAAAAATGAATGAAACTGTTTGTTTTTTAAGCTTTATGAATAAGCATGTATATTTTAATACTACTTTTTCAGTCAACAGTTTTGCCACAGTTAATGCAAATATAATTGCTTTCAACTGTTTCTACAATTAACCATGTGAACTATATTCCAGTTTTTCAAGTAAGTCTTTCAACAATAAATGCAGCGAGTTGGATGTCTGCCAGTATGAAAAAACACTAGATTATTTAAAAGGTTTCGTAATAAACGCTGTACTATTTTTAATGAAACGTCCCTTCGCCTGCACTAATAGGGATGTAAGTTGTTTAGCGAACTGTCGTACAAAACGCTTCGCCAAAGAGAACACATGTCTATCAATGTATAAATAAATATTTTTCTTCGTATTATCTTTATGAGTAAAGGTCTTCCCACAGGAAGTGCTACGAAGTGATTTTTCACTAGAATGTAAAGGGTGTCGTTCGTCAAATCGCCTTAAGCAATAAATATTTTTCTACAGTGAAACCTAGAATATGATCTATCCGAATAGACGTAAGACTTCAAACCTTCTGAACTACTCTACAGTATTTGGAACCGGAGATATTTGTACAGTAAATTTTTAAAAGAAAATATTTAAAAATGTTTTTATATTCTCACCTACGTTTGCTTAGTATACTGAAAACAAAATATTGTTTTCTCTTATGTAGAGAAATTTTTTAGCAATGGGTTCGTAAAAAGACTTTCAGGGTTACAATTTTTTTTATCGAAACGAGCAAATTATTAATTACATAACACATAGTAGATTTTGATTACTAATGTTCATCAAAATTACTTCATTAGTACCATAATAAAGTAAGTTCGGGTGTAGTAAAATAAAATGTCCTCTTGAATTACCCGGCATTATTGGTGACGTTCTCTTTTATCATGGAGTTTGAAATAAAAAAAAATATCTTCACAACTGAAATATTTGAAGAAATTTGTGGGTAAGAAAGTGGATAGTTTTGAAGGGCTACAGCCCGTTATTTCAAACCAGAGTTACAAGATGACATTTGTAGTAAAACCTTAGTTATATTGTGCGCAACTGCTTCATTTTGTCCTACATGAAAAAGACTGAGTTCTTTTATATCGCTTCTCAGTAACTTCTTCTCTAAGCTTGAAAGAATGGTGACTTTCACATGCATAAGGAATGTGTTGCATTAAGTAAGCATTTTGCCACAATTAGTTTAAGCATGTCATCAGCCATCTGTATGAATAAGCACGCGACGCTTTTAGTTTATTTTTTAAGCAATCGCCTTCTAAGAATAAGAACAGCGACGTGTCTTTTACGAATAATAGCCTTGCCGCAATAACTAAGATGATGTAAAGTTTTAAATGTATGAGGAAGAATGCACTGTGAAATTGCTTTTGTAATTGAAGGGCATGCCACTATAAGGGCTGAGATTTGGTTTTCACCTATATCAATGAACATCTGGATCTTTAAGCAACTTTCGGTTAAAATTCTTTTGCTGCTTATAGTGCAACTAATGGACATTCAATTGTATAAGTATTTATAACACCTTGTGTAGTGAACATACTGAACTAAGTACTAGCGTTTGGTTTTTCACATCCATTAGTACTAATTCGAACCCCTAAACAACCTTTCTAATTGAGACCTTGTCCCATTATGTGTTGCAATGTGGCTTTTAATCCTATGAGTAAGCATGTGAGTCTTCTTTGAAATCCCTTTGCCACATTGCGTACAACTAAATGGACGTACACCTGTATGAGTAATGGCATGATCCTTCAAGTCATATTCTAGTAAACGTTTTTCACAATGAAGGCAAGCATGTGGTTTTGCATCTGAATGAGTAATAGTGTTTCTTTAAAGCAGAGATTCTAAAATTTTTTTTTACAACAGAATGCAAGCTTGTGGTCTTGCACCTATATCAGCAAGCATGTGACATTTCAAAGTATCTTTCGTACTAAAATCCTTTCCACAATAGGTTCAAGTATGCCATGTAAACACTGTGAGTAGGCAAGTGACATATCAAACTACCTTTGTGATTAAAAGCTTCTCGACACTAGGTGCACGGATGCCTTATCTTCACTGTATGAGTAAGCAGGTGACATTTGAAACTACTTTTGGTAATAAAAGCCTCTCCACAATAAGTGCAGGTATGTGGCCTTTTCCCTGTATGAGTAAGCAAGTGACGTTTTAAACTACATTTCCGAATAAATGCCTTTCCGCAATAAGTGCAGATGTGAGGTCTTTCCCCTGTATGAGTAAGCAAGTGGTAATTCAATCCACTTTTGGTACTAAAAGCATTTCCACAATAGGTGCAGGTATGTGAACTTTCCCCTGTATGAGTAACCAAGTGGTATTTCAATCCCTTTTTGGTACTAAAAGCCTTTGCACAATAGGTGCAGGTGTGCGGTCTTTCCCCTGTATGAGTAAGCAAGTGACGACTCAAAGTACCTTTCAGACTAAAACCCTTTCCACAATAAGTGCAGCTATATGGTCTTTCCCCTGTATGAATAAGCAAGTGACCTTTTAAAGTAACTTTCTGCTTAAAAGCCTTTCCACAATAAGTGCAGGTGTGCGGTCTTTCTCCTGTATGAATAAGCAAGTGTAATTTTAAGGTACATTTCTGATTAAAAGCCTTTCCACAATACGTGCAGGTATGCGGTCTTTCCCCTGTATGAGTAAGCAAGTGGTATTTCAATGCACTTTCCGAACTAAAACCCTTTCCACAATAGACGCAGGTATGCGGTCTTTCCTCTGTATGACTAAACATGTGGGTCTTCAAATTTTTTTTAGAGGTAAACGTTTTGGAACACTGTGGGCAATTAGTTGGACTTGCACCTTTTTGTGTAACAATATGAGTCTTTAACACACGTTTTGTAGTACATGTCTCTCCACATATAATAGGAGTTTCTGTTGTTTCGGCTGTATGTGATACGCTTTCATTTACAAATATAGATTCTACAGTGTGCTCTGTCCCATCAATAGGATATCCGCGTAATGAACATCTAGTATCATTTGGCACCTGAATTAATGAAGTGGACCTTTGGGTATCGATTTCCGCACTCGTATGATTTACAGAAGTATGTAATGTCAATTCGAAATTTTGGTCAAGTGTTTGTCTATTTTTGTACTCACTCCAAGCCTCGCTATGCGATCTAAAAAATATAAAATATACTTTTACGTGTGACAGAAAAATCAATTGCTGAATACAAGACACCGACTGGATACCATGCTTCGTAACAAAAGACGAAGAATATAGTGTTACAACGTTGGTAAAGAAATTAGATTCATTGCTGGTTAATAAATCATTTGAGTAATATAACAATTACACGCTGATATCGAAATAATATACTGTGCCTTAATTACTAAGGTGATCAGGGGGAAATTAACTATGAAAGGAAACAAAACTATCACTCTGAGATTAATAGTTGGATACGTGTGGTAAAAGTATCATTTCGCTATATTAACATGTCACTCTTACGTAAGAGTATCTCAACTTCAGTAAGACATAATAAATGCACATGACGATTTTCATTTCTATCATTATTACCCTGATTTCTGATGAAATCAAATGGCGTGAGAGTTTTCTTTACTTGAGCGATTACAATTTGCCACATAAACCTTCCCAGCAGCAGATTGCCTTTATTTTCAAACACTTTAAACTAAGAATGCGGAAGAAACTTAACCGTACCACTACTTACAAGGCTAAAATTTCCAAGTACGATAGTACCCATCACATAATAGGCTTCATTAAGGAGATGCTGATGTTAATTTTTAACGAAGACGCTATCTCTGAAAGCGTACTGATCGACAAATATTTCACGAACATAAATATATTCATCCTAGTAATCAAACCACCACGAGTAACCATGCATCTATTTTTGAGAAAATTGATATAGATATTGCCTGTATTTCCACTTCAGAAGATGGTGGAGGCTGTCCAAGACAGCTAATCACAGGATCTCGTGCTGTTTTCAATGAGCACCTTCACGTTCTTTGCCGCGTTCTTATCACGTTTGTCGGGACACTTGAGGTCCGAATTACTAACCCCTTTTGATTTCCGAATGAGAGAGCAAAATTTCAATAAATCTTAGAAGGCGTAAAGCTACAAATTCCTGTTACTTCTCAAAGAGTCTGATAATTGCACTGACATTTGAAGCCTGCGTGATGAATTGACCAGTGCTAACGTGTCATGTCCACTTTGAAAAATTAAAGGAAGTCCTGCTGAGTAACTGATCCGGAAGAAGCCTATAATTGTAACAGCACAATTATAGTATTTTTGATTTAGCGATACTCTTTGATGAGTTTGTCCATTTCCGTTCCATTACTGTGCCTAGTCAGACGTGAATCATGGAGTATTAATGACATTGCAGAACTCCTTTTCTGATAATATGCTTGGACTACTGCAACCGTTTAATCCTACATGGACAAAAACTTTTCAACCTTAACGAATTTAGGTTCGGATCATTCCAATCCAAAAGCCAAAAGTCGTACTACAAGCGACACATCCATTCAGGCAAGAATTCTGTCTAAGCAATTTAAAATGTATGAAATCTTAAGCTTACGTCCCACTGTTATGCCGGCTAGGCTAAACGAGATACTGATTATGGCGAATGAATGAAATATTGGAATGAAGAAAATGGGAGGAAACGGTCGAACCCCGAAAAACCCCACGAAAACGGTTTTTGTCTACCTCAGAGTCCACTTGGTAGGAGCTAGGAGCCACCACGGCCCCATCTAATGAAATTGAGGGATAATGAATTAGCGCGATATGTGTTACTATTATAGCCCTCTCTCCAGAAAATTTTAGTGTCATTTAGCTCTCTCCGATCTATTGCTGACAATTTCATTCGCCTTAAAGGTATTTTTCATAAATGCCTTCTTTCGCTTAACGTGAGAAAGAAGGATGATGCACCAAAAACTGGACACATAGCGCAGAAATCAATTTCGTTCACATTGCAATGCGATAACACTCCCTTGTAAGAAGTCCTTCATTTAACAGGGTTTTACCTTAAAGCATCGACCTCCGTATTACAATATTTGCATTGACTCTCAAAACAGTTACGAAGTATATTCCGGCTCTTAAGTCCCGCAAGGATTACGTTGAAGATCTTGTCACTTGTAACTGTTTCAGATATCTTAGTTAATAGCAGGACGGCTTCAGTTAAAATAATTTTGCTTGCTGATCGTATCATGCATGTCTTTTTTAAATAAATAATCTTTCCTTCTTCAAAAAGTTTCCCTGTTGAACCAATTATCTTGATGACACTAGCAACCTGTATGCTAATATGGCCCAAATTCAGGGTACAATAAATCATCATGACTTATGGTACACACTTAATAAACTCTTCGACATAAATGTGCTTGTTGCCGTTTCATATCATCATGGAAGGGTTCAAGGTGTAATATTTTTGATTCGATGCAAATTATACTACGGTTCTATTGCTCAATCATTTGAACTTTCATTTTAATGGAACATCAAACATCTTATCAGAATTTCAAAAGCTACTGAGATACTTCGTACCAATTCTGGTTCTACAATTTCTGTTTAAGTAAAAAAGAAAGAGCATCATGTTATAATTTATTTTACAAACTTTTCACAGATTACAGTTTATTATGTCAATTATATCTCTATCCCTGAAGTTCCACTCTGCGTAGTAACCATTTTCGACAGGCTTCATGGCTATATATCATGTTTATGAACTATACGTCAGATGTCGGCATTCCGTTATGAGAGCCTCAACGCAGGTAAATTTTCGTAGCCGTCTGCATGCTTGACATATGTTTGAACTTGTCCAATATGAATGATGAAGCCACAGAAATAGTGGTCGATTACCATCATACGCAATCCAGCAATAAAATAACAAGAAATGTACTGAAATATTAAGAAAATTATTATAACTTTATTCTGTTTTATACGAACGGCACCAGGAAGAAGCATTTTATTGGGTATTCTTTAGGCATACGAAATTTGGCATGTATCTATGTGTTCGGTATTTCGTACCGAAATAACCGAAAATAACTTTCCTCACGAACACTCGCTTCAGCTAACACCATGTCATGTGAATATCAGAATTGACCCGTTGAGCGTTAATAAAATTGTGGAAATGTTTTAGGAAAATACATTCTCCTAGATATCATTTAGTTTAAATGAAATCAGCTCCGGCAATATAACTATGCTTTTGTTGGTTTCTGGTTGCTGGAGGTTAAGAATGGTGCATAGAGAGAGGTGCACTAGTACAGCCCGTTCCCCACATCTCGGTAATTATTTTTATTGGGTGTTGTTTTCTGTCAATTTGAATGGAACCAGGTAAATGAAAATAAATTCATCTTTGATAAACATGTTAACATAATTGGCAATCACCCTTCTATACTAATTTAAAAGCTTCTGGAACACCGGTGCATCAAACATTTCTCTCTCGCTTCGAAATTTTGTAAGTTAGTCAAACATTTACTTTTAAACTATGTGTTATATGCATGCATATATATAATCTGAGTATACGAAAAAATTTTGGGGGGATACTGATACACAAAAAATCATTCACGACCATCTAATACTATTATACTGATCTTGATAAACTTTTTCAATTCCATATTTCATGATTTGTTCTTGCGATTAAAATGCATCAGGTTTTATGAAGTGTATTTTAGATAATTCCCTTTACATGCTTGACTCGTATTGCTAATTAATTAGTTATATTCCCATTTTTTTCTTTCATTGTCTTGCTTTATGCAAACGTATTTTATGGAAAACTTATTTTGTATTTTATTCTTTACTTATTTTGCATTAATGTATTTTAGAAAACTTGTTTTGATATATTAGAATTGTTAGCGATTGCTTACCAAGTCAAGAAGTAACGTAGAGCCAAGAAGTTAAAGCTTCCCTTAAACTCCAATCAATCAACCAATTAAAAATGGAATTATTGAAGCAAACAATCCATACATAAAAAAAAAATGTCGAAACTACAATAGTATGACACGTTATACCTACAGTTGAACATATCATATACTGTTTCCAATTGGGATGATACCGAAAATGTACGACTGTTAACCCTTCCGGACTCAGATGGGGAGAGACATACACAGGTGTGTCACTTTTTTAATCAGCTCCTGTGTTGACACTAATTAATATATCGGGATATTTTTTTTCTAATTATAGTTGGACACTTTACCATATTAGTTTTTTTTCTTCTGAGTGTCGAATTTCCTTCTAAAATTTCAGCTCAAATTTAAAAATTTCTCTATTTTCGCATTTTCTTTTACCTTTGCCCCACATAACGCTCCACAGAAACTTGTAATAGAATAATTAGGGAAAACAGACTTGAGGTTTATAGTAGACGTTCTTTAAGTGGAAAGATAATTGTTATTCTTTTTTGCTAGAATGAGATTTCTTTAATGACATGCTTCGTTTATTAGATATAGCCATGATACTTCTAGGATATATTAGTGGTGTACCAAAGTTTATTTTAAGATACTACAGGCGTGTCAAGTAACAGTGTTTCCAATCGCAAAATTATTTGATTTTAGGTGCGAAAATTGGAAAATATCCCACTTTTCCTTCTATATTTTCCTTCTTGTTAGCGACATTGGAACAAGCGTACCAGTATCTGAAAGCCTCGTTTCTGGTAGACACAATGCAGCATACAGTATTTCAATAGGACAATTAGGGAAGCAGAAGCACATGTATAACTCTTGATTTTTCTTTCTGAGACGGAAAAAGTGTACAAATACTCTGTGTACAATAAGAGAGAGAGACTTTTCTTCCTCTTTTTATAAGGCAGCCGGCGGCTTCATATTTTTCATGTACCTTGTCAACATACAAAAGAATTTTTTTAAGTGAATCCACCATATGGGAACAATGGAGGCAACTACAAAAAATCTTGAAATTCGTTAGGGAATTTTTCGTAAATTTTCACTCCTATATTTCTCTCACTGGCAACACCGCAATGTAAATTACACCAAAAAATAGCCACATCCGGCTTCTAAACCACATCAATCGGGTAAATAGTGTTTGAGCAATAAGTCACTAACTGAAAATGTACGAAAACGCCGAAAACGATCTGGGTCCGAAAGGGTTCACTTAATTACACCAGTGCAAAGTGGACAAGGAACTTCGAAAACTTGGCAAAAAGAGGAAGTCGTGTTTTAAATTTTATGGAACTTGGTATGCATAAGTATAGAAGGTTGGTCAGTACAAATTTGATACTAAAAGGGAAAATGGTGGACAAAGTTCATATATATATATATATGTTAGTGTGTGTGCGGGTGTGTGTAATATGAGTATAGATATTTAAGAACAACCGGATGTGAAACTAGCAACAAGTGAAATCATACTTGTTATACACTATTATCCTTCGAAACGTCCCAAACTATCCCAGCCATTTTTTTTACAACCTACATCACTCAACAGTTTGTGTATTCTGAGCTGATTGTCTTCGTATCTCGGGTTACTCACCTTTTTCCCAGCTTGATTCTTTTTAGAATATGTTGTCTGATTTCCCGTGCTCCATGTTTTACATTCTCATTTCACATCGAGAATTCACATTGTTCATCACTGTATTAACCTCAAGGTAAAATGAAAAGGAAAGTGGTAAAATAAACACATAGGTACTTCTATGACTATTTATTCAGAATCAAACTCAATCCTTGTTGCACGCACGTGTGGCTTCACTAGAGGAAGGACTTCCCGACTGTGCTTTCTTCTGTTTCACTGAGACATGGCCTGCCGAATGGTGGAAGTTAGGGGATCAGGTGTCACAAACAGTCGGAACATAATATTTTCTACTGCCTTTCTTTTGGAGCACTTACATGAGTAATGCTCTTGGTACTGCTTAATGTGCCCTCGGTACTGCTGATGTAATACCGGGCCTCTTCGAACATTTGTCCTATTGGAAGCCAAGCATGGACGGTGATAGACTGGCCATGAGGTAGAATCTTCTTAACTGATTATGGCATGTAGAATAACGTGTAATTTGCAATATACAATTTCTGGATATCATTTGCACAGTTTTTAAATCTGTCTCCCTCGATATCCAGTCCTGAAGATAACGCTTGCAGTAGCACAGAGCACTTTTCGATGAATTTCGTGTGGAGTCCTATTATCGTAGCTACAGTTTCCGCATTGTGAAAAAACCTTCCAGCCATGTTGCGTTCTTTTCAAGTGCCACTACCGCCCGGCTTTGGCTAATCTACTATGAGACCTAACTTAAGCTTTTAATTTCTTTTATATGACTGACTTCCTTTCCTTTGCGCTTTTCTGATTTTCTTTCCCAACTTGCCATTTCTTTATATCTAGTCTTCAGGCCACATGAAGAAGCCACCCAGGAACATAATAAATACATATAATGTAAAAAGTCTAAATCTGAAGGTGTCGGAATTTTTAGGACTGCTGATGGAAGTCTTCTAACTGTCCATATCTTTGGTTTCTGTGACAAGTTTGGGCATAAATAACAAGTTTGTGTAGACTTTTGCGTGGTCATACCGTTCCTGATTTGCCCCCTACCACCGTCAAATGAATCCTGTGTTGGACATGAAACGCCATATATTCAACGTCAGACATTTACCTGAATCGTACGACATTGCAGTGTCTCTTTCAGATTGTGTGCAGAACTTACAAATCTTGTTAGCTGCAGTTGAACTTGCTAGATTTCTTGTAGTACTTTTGACTAGTGAAGTTTTCTTTGTTCTCTGCACTTTATCGCGGCTGCGTAAACAAGAGTGTTTTCTGACTGAATTGGCTGACTGGAAAAAATTTTCGCATAATTTCTCTCTATCTTATCGTACTCGAAATTGCATTTGTTGAGGTTATGAAAAATCGGATAGGAAAAGGTAACTACTGCTTTTTGGTCATTACTACATAACATCCCTCTACCTAATATTTCATCTTAAACGATTCTGAGAAGCTGCTGCATCTTGGCTTCTCTATTCTCTTCTTCATTCCTCAGGAAGTCAAATAGATTTCCATTAGTTATTTTATGTGGTGTTGCTTTGAAAAGAGATCAAACTAGGTATTAATATGGTGTATTTTAGTTACAAAATTTCACACACCATCCACACTAAATATGCGCTTACAATCTAAACAGGCAAAAACCGGCAAAAATGGTTCATTCTTTCTGAAACATAAATAATTCAAGTATCACACTTCGAAAATCTCCATCTTCTCTTCGCTTTTCCCGGATTAAAACCTACGAAACCACAAAAAATGTATTTTTCTTCGTGACTGACAACCTACTTCTCCATAAGCATTTATAGTCGACAAATTACATATATTGTCAAAACTAGATATGTATCATTGAATTAAAATATACACATATAGATAAACAATAGTTACTCATCGGTGGATATGATGTCCGTAAAAATATCGCGAAATTAACCTTTTCTAACAGAAAATGCATAAAACGTTTGTATATTTTTGTTTTGGCTTTCACTCCTGATCAAAACAGTGAACATATGTCAGTAACACTGACAGCTGTATACGATTGGGAACCTGGATGATATACGTTAGGTGATAGACCCTTTGACGAACTTTCATTTTTGAAGTTTTCGTCATGTTTTCGGGGTTCTTGGCCTACTGTGCAGTGCCAGCGGAACTTCAATGTGAGAAACACTAATATTAGACCTTTCTTTCGGATAAACCTGATATATAGATCAGTGTCTGAAAAATAAAAATTTATTAAGTATTATATTGAAGAAATAAATGTTAATACTTTACAAAGAAATACAATATATATACAATATTTTCAGGATTTTGAAATTTGATATATTACGAAATTACCTTTGACTATAAGGTTCCCCTTTTCCATCTTCAATTCCATCCTCAAATGGCGATGAATCGGCTGATTTTAAAGATGAGGCAAACTTATCAATTTTTAATTCGTCAACGAAATCGGTTAAATATGTGTATTCATCATTGGTTTCTGGCTCAGTCTTCACTGCGGGTAGTAATCCCGAAGTTGGAGATGCAACGTTCTGATGTGTTATCAGACTCTCATTATGGACTACTGTCAGCTTGGCTTCTTTGTTATCCGTGAATTGCACACAATTTTCATCAACTGGATTTCCATTAAAACGTTTGCTTTTTTCAGCCACGTGCACAATTTCCGATAGCATAGAAATTAATTCACATGTAAGTTTATGTTCATCTTCCATTGTGACAATTCCAACATCTACTTGCTAACAATCACCTAAAGGACATGAACTAATTAGAAGGTGACTGTGAATTAAACGGTGTTTCCAGGTAAAAGTTACTCGTTTCCTACAAAAATAATACAGAAAATATTTATCACAGAGACTGGAAAGATAAAAAAATAATAAGGAATCGAGAGTTGTATATACAAACAACGATAAAACAAAAATTTTATCTCATATCTGCCAAACTACATCAAATTGGCATTAGTACTTAAGAATGAATGTGTAGTAGTAATAGAGGTATATTCACACGCAATGCATCTAAGTGCGTAGTAGTTTGAGTACGAATAACGCAGACAACAAATCTATGTACATCTCAGAAGAATTGTAATATATATAGAAGATGCCCACACTATTCTTTACTTTCTGCAGATTTATACTCTCTTTGCGTATTATATTCTCCTTTAGATCTCACTATCTTTACGCGCGGTTATTCTACGATTTTTCGTGGTATTTCATGTTAACCGATACAATACTGATCTTGTATAGTCAATGTAAGGTTCTTGTACATTCACGCCCGAAACGAATAACAAAACTACTGAACAGGATTTGTTCATAATTATAGTTCTTTTGTGAACAGAATAAAAGTTAGGCCCAGTATCTGTAATGAACACTCAAAATAAAATCTATATGGGGAAGGTTATAGGCGAAACGTTTTTGGAGAGGGTAAACACTGGCATCGTCCGTTAATGTACATAGTAGAAGTAAAAGCTTTAACAAAATTTAAATAACAATTTTGTCAAACCTATAAAACAGAAAAAAAAAATGCTAAGATTATTGGTTTCCTTAGTGCTTGGGAAATCTTCGGAAAGAAACGGTGATCAGTTAACTACATTCTGAACTGTGACTTGTCCTGAAGAAAGAAAAATGAATCATAATAACAGAAACTGTAAACTGAAATCAGCGGAAAAGTACAGAAATAAATAAATACAAGCATCAAGTGGGATTCGAATACTGTTCAAAAGTTTTGAATAACAAGTGGAGAAAGGAGCTTAAGATATACAGTTACCAAAACAACTGTACAGTAAGAGACACTTCTGGATGGTACAGCCATATGGAGATTTACGGCAAGAGTGCTCCACTAGTTGAGTCCAAAGTATTTGCTGGAAGTATTGCAACCGAATTAACTTTAAAAGAAGGCGGGTGGCATAATCGCTAGGCAATGAAAATTCCCGTACACTTGGGCGAAATTCCCACTACCGTCTACAGCATCATTTCTCCAAAATGAGATGAATCTCAGACGTGTAGTTCTTAGGGCAAATATATTACTTGATATTTGTCCTATTCGTGAAGATAAAAAATGAAAGTCCAATCCTGTTGTTGTTGGAATGAACTCTCTTTAAGTCGATTGATCTGAAATGACTTTACAGAACCTAAATAAATATTGTCACATCAGGGGGGGAGGTAAAACAAAAGCTCCCATTCTACAGTATGAAAACATATACTTTTAATCAAATGCTTAGCGAGAGTGAACCCATTGGTATAGCGCTTTTATGATTTGAAATCTTGCTCCCAAGCCGTCTTTTCTCATAACTGACAACATAGGAGAACGGGAGATGCAAATATGATGAAGGAGAAATACACTCACATGTGCAAATTCAGAATTGGAGACAAAATGATCGGATAGCATCCATATTTTGTCGAAAATTTTGATTTTGTAAGTAGAAATGTAAAAGCTCACCCGAAATTGAGAGCATCCCATTACCAATTGTTGAATTCAAGTGGAGAACTCAGTTGAGAGCATCAGATGATTACGGAGGGAGAGAAACATCTTAAGATATGGGGAACGAACAATGGAAAAAATACCAACTTCCCTCGACCGGACTCGAACCCTAGACCTCATGATTATGAAGCCACGCCTTTGCTCACTCATCCACGGAGCCACAGAAAGTGACAGAGGGTCATACGTCAGGAAAACCGTTCGTTACGACCAGTGATTTATTTGTAGGGGGAAGCTAAGGAAATTCTCCGTCTCTAGTTTTTCTTTCCTTGGCACTAACTTAATTACTGTTGTCCCAGCCTGAGAAGAATATTTTCCACCTCTCTAGAAAATTTCCTAACAATTTGCATACATTTTAAGCAACACAAAGCATTTATTCATCGCTGTTCTCCATAATTATACTTACACAAAGGAATTATTTCCAATTCTATGAATTCCCATACCAAGTAAACAGAAATACTGAGTATGAAATTCTATATCTCGCGAATACTTTTGCAGAAAATACCTTAGCTAAATTTTCTATTGGGAACAGGGAGAAGCACACACGCGGGGCTTAGGAAGCAGATTGCGCCCATAAGATTTGTTTTGGTCAGTAAGGGACATAAATTTACATTCAAATGGCAAAATCACACGTTTAATTATGCTATAAGTTTACTTTTAAGAACTCAAAATGCGTAGAACGAAGGCATTCTTTTTTGCTTGGAAGAATAAAATTATGGCTGAAGGTACTACACATTCCTTGCTACCGTATCGCGATTTAATTAAATGTTTTTAAAGTTTTTAAAGCTCAATCCCTAACCAAATTGATAACTGCATGATCTATCTCTTTGCAGTTCACTTAAAACACTATAGAAATATCGTAAAACTTAATAAAAGGAATAAAAGTTCTTTCACAGCGTGAAGCTTACGATTATTACCATATACTTATAGCGTAGATGTTTCGTGTATCTTCTTTCATAGCTTATTGAATCTGTATAGAGTTCCCATTCCCGCGACCCGTGTTCGAATCTTCGCGTCGCTGTTTTATATTTTTATTTTATTAATGATCAGGTAGGTCTCCCGTAGAAAGAAACATATGGTTACAGTTCAAGATGTGATTCGATATTCTGCAAGTATTTATTTATTTTTTTCTTGTCAAGCGATGAATTGAAGTAGAATTCTACATGCGTAAATCTTCTAGATTTGACTGTTAATAAGAACTATGAATAAGATTACAGCTCAAAATAAATTGAATTCTCTTCAATTGTAGTCCATAATTAGCTATGGTCAAGGAAATGAATTTAAGCTGTTTTCTGTGTGATCAGCACATTGACTTCGATCATCCCTATTTGTGGAACTAAATATCACTAATTTTCTTTTTTTTTTCTTTTATATATAAAATTCTCATCCTTTAGTCCTTAACAAAACAGAGATTATTGTTCAAACTGTCACCATGGGATTATTTCATTATATTAAGAAATTAAACTAACTATATATATATATATACTTAAAATATCGAAAATAATATGACAAATATTATGAACAATTTTATAATAGAACTAAGCAATGTTTTATAATACACTAAACAGAATGAAATACAGGATGTTTGAAGTTAGCGATAATATTGCCAATAGATTCTGAAATACAAGTTTCTTGAACAGATAGGGACACTTCACCTTGAAATATACACCTTAAATTTGATTCTCGATAGAATCTGAAATATGTTAAGAACTTTAAACCTTGAATAACGCAACACAAGTTTGAATCCCATGGTTGTAATTGTGTCGTTACAAACTCACTCTTTTCATATAAATCAACCAATCTAAAGCCGGATCTTTATTCAAAAAGTATTTTCTCCTTTACGTATATCTCAGGGAGAACATTTAACGTCAACTTTTTATTAGCAAATGTAGCAACTGATCAAATTGAATAATGCTAAAAATAGCCTACTTCGCTCGCTAGAACTTATTTTTGGTAGAAGTTCATACATCATTTTTTTTCTTGTTTTTTTTTTTTTTTTTTTTGTTTCTTAGTTTGAAGCCAATGCTGTTTGAAACCAATGCTGTAATGAATATCCATTTTTCTAATTTCCTTAGGAGACTAAAGAGAAACGTTAATTCTCCTATATATGAAAGAAAAATATATATCTCATATATCACACAGATAACGAAATAGAATAGCATATTTATCTACGCCTTGCCGTTTAGTGCTTTAAAATTGTTCAGAATATTTTCCTTATTCCCATAATAAAAAGAAAAAATGAGAATTGTTAATTCCCATAGAAGAAGAAAGAAAAATATAATTATAGGTGTATTTATTAAACAAAAAGAATAAAATAAAATATATTTAAAATATATTCAAATAAAATATGACTAAACTAAAACATTTACTCCGAATAGTCTCTGTAAGTAATTTGTAGAAAATTGTCAGAAATAATGGACATAAACTATCAGGTCTAGATCTAAAAGTGTAGCAAGTGATAGTTCTAAACTCAAGTAGAATATTCACTCTGCTTCATTTAAATAATAGACATTTTACAAAAATAATGATCTTTTGGCTGTATCGTAAATATTTTAGTAAATAAATAAATAAAATACATATGTATAATTTAATCATCGCAACTGGATAGCTGATTCTGTGGGTGAAGATAATGAATATTACTACAAACTGTTACAAAGGTGGGGGCCGCAGTGGCCCAGTGGAAGCCGGTGGGTGTAGCTAAGCAGCCTGTAGTGTTGCCAACGGCTCGGCTCACGACTCGGTCACCTCAACATACCGAGCCGGTTCGAGATCCATAAAAGTGGTTAGATGCTAATACAATACGAAGTATATGTTCTATAAGCCTTTCCCACAATTCTACTGCTTGGAGCTGAAATCAGTCAATACTGAGGAAGTTAATTATTCGTCCCTGACTGAAAACTGTTCCGCGAAGACATCTTTAAACAAATCCCATTTTTATGGAACATAGTGAAATTGATCAAAGACAAGCGCTACAATTCGACTCAACTGACATTTGTGTGTATGTGCGACCGTTTGCCTGTTTCACAACTATCTTTTATTGTTTTGGTTTCATTTTAATGAAAATTGGCTTATGGTTTCAACTAATAATCCTATTGTTTGGGATTTAACTCTATCAAGAATAAGGGGTGAAAGCTAAAACACTCACCCTTTGCACGTACACATATAAAACAATTTTGTGTTATAGGCAAAACAACTGAAGATCATTTGACTAGACAAAACATAGGCTATTTTTACTTTAGGCCATCCGCATCATTCGAATTTGTTGCGGGTGAAATTGGCAATGGATAAGCGCGTAAAAGGGACCAAGTTCCTCTGAACTTCGAAACTTGGTTATTTAAGTATTATAATAAAATATGTTTAAAAATAACTTCCACCATATTGAGTCAATTTGATTCAATATGGCGTATATTTTCTTTGGGACTTCTCGATCATCCCTACTAAACGAAGTCAATTGGGGTCAAGAGAAAAATGAAATTAATTTGTTATTGGGAAACAGTAATGAAACTAGATAAGAATTTCATTACCTGGATCCGGTATGATCTAACAAACCTGGAGACGATGGAAATGAAAGTGTCTACGACACAGTTAAAGAAGCTCTAACCGTTCCTGTTGATCTAGTGGGTAGCGTGTGCGCCTGTGGTTCGTGTAGTCTGGGATTCGATTTTCGTTAGGAGATCATTAAAACTTTACTTCAAGAAACATTAGTTTCGTTGATGATCCGCCTCCGTTAGCCTAAAGGACTTTATCGTGGAACGTGAAACTAATTTTCTTCTAAATTTATATTTGCCTTTCTTGTATGATGAATGCGTCTGTGTGTGTCAAAACATTGCACTGAAAGATAACTGCAAGGCCTGTAAGAATATTAGCACTTGAGAATGACAGAAAAGATAAGTTATTTGATTTTAAGGGATTGTCAAAATTCAATCAAGCGAGCCAGTAAAATTTGTCTTGTAGAATGTATGGGGTTATTGGTACACGGTCCTAATTAAATGGTCAAAGCAAGGAAGTAATTTAACTGTTTACAATAAATTTTGAACATACGTAGTTAACACGTGGATTGACTGGGATAGCTTTTATCATTCGCTGTTTTTCTGGGAGAGGAAAGGGGCTTAAATCTTTCCCAAATAACATTTTCGTACACTTATTCTTCTCGTGTGGGGAATGGAAATTGTAATTAGTTGGTTGATAATTTTTAAACTGACGTGAACAGTGAAAACGTGCTTTGAATATCCCGACGAATGTAGCTATGTGTCTAATCATTTTTACATAATTCTTTTTAAACTCTTGGTTTACAGTTATACTCAGTCAATAATTTTAAATTAATTGTTGATTCTATTTCATGAGTTTTAGAATATATTTAACTACTAGAGATGCGCACGAGACAAGATTTGAAGCTGTCTCGTCTCGAAAATGTGCTGTAAAAGTGATGTCTCGACTTGTAAAACGTATATTTTTCTATTGGAAGAGCTGCGTCTCGACTCGAATTTTCTCAGGAAAATTCTGTCTCGACTCGACTCGTGCGCATCCCTATTAACTAATTAGCCAAGCTTATATTAGGGACCCATAGGCCCAATTTTTAGAAGCTAAAAATCTGAAATTTAATTATAAGTCACGATGCTTCAGCGAGAAATCAACTTTTATATCCAGCATTGTGATACTCATTGTGGCTTTTTTAATTGCAACGCATCACGGATCACACCAATCACTTTCTCATAATACTATGAGCTCTAAGACTGATGGGTTGAATGGTTAGAATTTTAACTTAACTTGCAGCACCGAGACTATATGAGACATGGGTCTACAGCCTAACGTGTTATCCCAAACCAGATAAACTCACACTGGTAAGCGAACCCAGGTCTTCCGCACCGAACACTCAGACAGAGCGTACTTCCATTTTTTCATTTATCGTTGCATAATCATAAAATGTTACATTTCCTCTGGATCTAACACGAACTTTTTCAGGTATAATACAATGTTCCAGGACACATACGGCCTTTAATGATAATAGCGCTAGTTTATTAACCATATTTTGGTTAAATACAGGACATGGTTTATTTTTTCCAACATGCTTAAAGATCTAATAGCCTGACGCGGATAGCTCAAATTTTTTCTTTCCTCTCTGTTTTCACAAACAGACCAATATTTCATAGACATAATGTGTCAGAACTTAGTAGAAGAAGCAAAATGCTTCACTTCACAGGTAAACCAAAGACAAAACACGCACTTCAAACGACCTTCAGGCGATATTGCTTTGCCTTTCTTTGCCTCTAGCGTTTAGTGATGACTCATTGAATAAGTAGTTGCTTACTACTGAAGGAAATTTCAATGGGTGAACAGCAGGGTGGATTGATTTAAACCAGTCTGATTTAAATCACGAATTTAATCAAGATTTAAATCACATGATTTTTTAAAAAATAAAAGTCGTTGGTTTAAATCAAAATCCGAAATAAATTAAAGTGAAAATAAGTAAAATCCCGTTTCTGTTCTGTTATTTCGATTATGGAAGATAATAAGAAAATACAATGAGACTCAAATTATGTAAGCACAATATGAAAACGAGTATCATGCAGAGGATGATTAGAGAAAATCCCGTTTTGAACGGGTAACGGGTAAATCCTGCTTTCTTCTCTTTGTAACATAGGGTTTTTAAATCGTTAAAACTATTCTAACGGAGAAATCATCATGAAAATTTAAGACGAAAGTTCTTTTGTGCCCACGTCTATTTGTTTGTTTTCAGGTAATAGGGTCGTATTTAGGAAAGCTCGATCCCCTCTGCGAAAAAAATAAAAAATAATAGATTTTAAAACTTCAGGCGAAATTTATGTACTAAATACATAGAAGTTATTCGGGATCGTAATACGGCAAATTTTGGATGCGTTAAAAAAATAATAATTCTTTTGATAAAGTGAATACTTTCAAATATCTAAGATCAATATTAACAGACGAAAACGATATTCACGAAGAAATTAAATGTCGACTAAAAGCAGGGAATTCGTGTTATTATTTAGTTCAAAATCTCTTGTCGTCGGAAATTCTGTCGAGAAACGTGAAGCTTAAAATATATAAAACGATAATCATGCCTGTTGCTCTGTATGGTTGCGAAACATGGTCGCTTGCTATGAGGGAAGAGCATAGACTGAAAGTATTTGAGACCAAGATCCTCAGACGAATATTCGGACCTAAAAGGAACGGGAATGGGGAATGGTGGAAACTTCATAACGAGGAACTACATAATTTGTACGGTTTACCAAACATTGTTAGGGTCATCAAGTCTAGGAGACTCAGGGTCATGTAGCCAGGATGGAAAAAAGTTGGAACGCTTTCAAAGTCTTAACTGGAAGACCAATCTGAAAACGACCATTAGGAAGACCTAGGCGCAGATGGGAGGACAACTTTTAGATGGATTTCGCAGATATAGGAATACAAAGTAGAAAATGGATCCAGTTGGCTAAGGATAGAAGTCAGGGAAAGCTTTTGTGAACGTGGAATTGATCCTATGGGTTCCATACGCCATAGAGTTAGTTAATTTTAGGCGAAATTTATGGACTTTATATGTATTTCGTGCGGCTAGCTAGTTTCGATTTTTTTTTTAATATGGCCCTGCCAAACATCAATAACTTTCGCGAAAAGAAAAGTGTCATATTCATAAACGTTGCTGTAAGTTTTTTCGTTAATGCTTGAGACACATTGTTTGCGATTAAAATAGGTAAACGATTGGGGATTAATTCAAAATTAAATACCAATACTCCACCTAAATGACATAATTAACATTTAATACTAAATTCTAATGTCTTTTCTGCAGTTCGCGACTTGTATTATACGAGGAGAAAGTTTTGATATAAATAAAAAAATCGATTTAAATTTTAAAAAATCAACAAAAATGAAATTTTTTTAAAAAAATCATGATTTTCTTACATGATTTTCTTACATGATTACATTTACATTATCTTTCTCTTCATCAGTTTCAGTCCTTAACAACAATAGTAATTCTTACAGTTTTTTTAAAAAAAAAAGTTGCTTCATGAAATCAGATTTAACAAAAGCACAGAAGTTATCGTAAAATGTAATCTTGAAATTGGCTTAATTACCCCAACTCTCATGGATAACAACATAAACAATAGACCTAACTACAGCCTGAAAGAAAACATACCTACCATTTCATGAAAAATGGGAACTTTGGAGAAAAAATGTTGTTAACAGTTTCACAAAATGAAATTAATTCACCTTTTTTCCTCCAACTTCAACTCAAAACAATAACTTTATGCCTATAATTTCAAACAAAACACATTATGTTTCACAAAACTAATTTACACGAAATATTTCGTGTTACATGACAAGAGGAATGAAATTTACTCCTTTATTATTGGCCAATTATAATTCCAAACAGCGGAGTTAATTGGGAACTTACAAAACAATATTTGGAATTTTGTAAAGGAACATGATTGGGAGGGGGCGATTGGTCATTCTTGACTGATTTTACCCCTAAAAGTGTGGCTTGTTCATAAACTCCAAATTACACTCGCACCATATTCTTTTAAAATTAAACACTTTTTACAGAAGTTATACTGGATCTTTTTTAAACGGCAGGGTAAAGTAATTCAACCTCTAATTCTTGATAGCCGGCGTACTTCCGTCTCCTCCCACATTATCATTCCATCAAGTCTACCATCATAATTTACATCCCTCAATAATCGTCCCCATTAGTCTACAGGGCATAATCTTTGGACGTAAAACTGAAAAAGTTAATTTCATTTTTTTCTTGAGCCCAATTGACTTCGCTTAATAGGGATGATCGAGAAGCCCCAAAGAAAATGTACACCATATTGAATCAAATTGACTCAATATGGTGGAAGTTATTTTTAAACATATTTTGTTATAATATTTAAATAACCAAGTTTCGAAGTTCAGAGGAACTTGGTCCCTTTTACGCGCTTATCCATTGCCAATTTCACCCGCAACAAATTCGAATGATGCGGATGGCCTAAAGTAAAAATAGCCTGTTTCGTCTAATCAAATGATTTTCAGTTGTTTTGCCTATAACACAAAATTGTTTTATATGTGTATGTGCAAAGGGTGAGTGTTTTAGCTTTCACCCCTTATTCTTGATAGAGTTAAATCCCAAACAATAGGATTATTAGTTGAAACCATAAGCCAATTTTCATTAAAATGAAACCAAAACAATAAAAGATAGTTGTGAAACAGGCAAACGGTCGCACATACACACAAATGTCAGTTGAGTCGAATTGTAGCGCTTGTCTTTGATCAATTTCACTATGTTCCATAAAAATGGGATTTGTTTAAAGATGTCTTCGCGGAACAGTTTTCAGTCAGGGACGAATAATTAACTTCCTCAGTATTGACTGATTTCAGCCCCAAGCAGTAGAATTGTGGGAAAGGCTTATAGAACATATACTCCGTATTGTATAAGCATCTAATCACTTTTATGGATCTCGAACCGGCTCGGTATGTTGAGGTGACTGAGTCGTGAGCCGAGCCGTTGGCAACACTACAGGCTGCTTAGCTACACCCACCGGCTTCCACTGGGCCACTGCGGCCCCCACCTTTGTAACAGTTTGTAGTAATATTCATTATCTTCACCCACAGAATCAGCTATCCAGTTGCGATGATTAAATTATACATATGTATTTTATTTATTTATTTACTAAAATATTTACGATACAGCCAAAAGATCATTATTTTTGTAAAATGTCTATTATTTAAATGAAGCAGAGTGAATATTCTACTTGAGTTTAGAACTATCACTTGCTACACTTTTAGATCTAGACCTGATAGTTTATGTCCATTATTTCTGACAATTTTCTACAAATTACTTACAGAGACTATTCGGAGTAAATGTTTTAGTTTAGTCATATTTTATTTGAATATATTTTAAATATATTTTATTTTATTCTTTTTGTTTAATAAATACACCTATAATTATATTTTTCTTTCTTCTTCTATGGGAATTAACAATTCTCATTTTTTCTTTTTATTATGGGAATAAGGAAAATATTCTGAACAATTTTAAAGCACTAAACGGCAAGGCGTAGATAAATATGCTATTCTATTTCGTTATCTGTGTGATATATGAGATATATATTTTTCTTTCATATATAGGAGAATTAACGTTTCTCTTTAGTCTCCTAAGGAAATTAGAAAAATGGATATTCATAACAGCATTGGTTTCAAACAGCATTGGCTTCAAACTAAGAAACAAAAAAAAACAAGAAAAAAAATTTGATGTATGAACTTCTACCAAAAATAAGTTCTAGCGAGCGAAGTAGGCTATTTTTAGCATTATTCAATTTGATCAGTTGCTACATTTGCTAATAAGAAGTTGACGTTAAATGTTCTCCCTGAGATATACGTAAAGGAGAAAATACTTTTTGAATAAAGATCCGGCTTTAGATTGGTTGATTTATGTGAAAAGAGTGAGTTTGTAACGACACAATTACAACCATGGGATTCAAACTTGTGTTGCGTTATTCAAGGTTTAAAGTTCTTAACATATTTCAGATTCTATCGAGAATCAAATTTAAGGTGTATATTTCAAGGTGAAGTGTCCCTATCTGTTCAAGAAACTTGTATTTCAGAATCTATTGGCAATATTATCGCTAACTTCAAATATCCTGTATTTCATTCTGTTTAGTGTATTATAAAACATTGCTTAGTTCTATTATAAAATTGTTCGTAATATTTGTCATATTATTTTCGATATTTTAAGTATATATATATATATATATATATATATATATATATATATATAATTTCTTTATATAATGGAATGTAATCCCATAGTGACAGTTTGAACAATAATCTCTGTTTTGTTAAGGACTAAAGGATGAGAATTTTATATATATATATATATATATATATAAAAATTAGTGATATTTAGTTCCACAAATAGGGATGATCGAAGTCAATGTGCTGATCACACAGAAAACAGCTTAAATCCATTTCCTTGACCATAGCTAATTATGGACTACAATTGAAGAGAATTCAATTTATTTTGAGCTGTAATCTTATTCATAGTTCTTATTAACAGTCAAATCTAGAAGATTTACGCATGTGGAATTCTACTTCAATTTTTCGCTTGACAAGAAATAAATAAATAAATACTTGCAGAATATCGAATCACACCTTGAACTGTAACCATATGTTTCTTTCTACGGGAGACCTACCTGATCAATAATAAAATAAAAAGAATGCCTTCGTTCTACGCATTTTGAGTTCTTAAAAGTAAACTTATAGCATAATTAAACGTGTGATTTTGCCATTTGAATGTAAATTTATGTCCCTTACTGACCAAAACAAATCTTATGGGCGCAATCTGCTTCCTAAGCCCCGCGTGTGTGCTTCTCCCTGTTCCCAATAGAAAATTTAGCTAAGGTATTTTCTGCAAAAGTATTCGCGAGATATAGAATTTCATACTCAGTATTTCTGTTTACTTGGTACGGGAATTCATAGAATTGGAAATAATTCCTTTGTGTAAGTATAATTATGGAGAACAGCGATGAATAAATGTTTTGTGTTGCTTAAAATGTATGCAAATTGTTAGGAAATTTTCTAGAGAGTTGGAAAATATTCTTCTCAGGCTGGGACAACAGTAATTAAGTTAGTGCCAAGGAAAGAAAAACTAGAGACGGAGAATTTCCTTAGCTTCCCCCTACAAATAAATCACTGGTCGTAACGAACGGTTTTCCTGACGTATGACCCTCTGTCACTTTCTGTGGCTCCGTGAATGAGTGAGCAACGGCGTGGCTTCATAATCATGAGGTCTAGGGTTCGAGTCCGGTCGAGGGAAGTTGGTATTTTTTCCATTGTTCGTTCCCCATATCTTAAGATGTTTCTCTCCCTCCGTAATCATCTGATGCTCTCAACTGAGTTCTCCACCTGAATTCAACAATTGGTAATGGGATGCTCTCAATTTCGGGTGAGCTTTTACATTTCTACTTACAAAATCAAAATTTTCGACAAAATATGGGTGCTATCCGATCATTTTGTCTCCAATTCTGAATTTGCACATGTGAGTGTATTTCTGCTTCATCATATTTGCATCTCCCGTTCTCCTATGTTGTCAGTTATGAGAAAAGACGGCTTGGGAGCAAGATTTCAAATCATAAAAGCGCTATACCAATGGGTTCACTCTCGCTAAGCATTTGATTAAAAGTATATGTTTTCATACTGTAGAAGGGGAGCTTTTACTTTTCCTCTCCCCCCCTGATGTGACAATATTTATTTAGGTTCTGTAAAGTCATTTCAGATCAATCGACTTAAAGAGAGTTCATTCCAACAACAACAGGATTGGACTTTCATTTTTTATCTTCAGGAATAGGACAAATATCAAGTAATATATTTGCCCTAAGAACTACACGTCTGAGATTCATCTCATTTTGGAGAAATGATGCTGTAGACGGTAGTGGGAATTTCGCCCAAGTGTACGGGAATTTTCATTGCCTAGCGGTTATGCCACCCGCCTTCTTTTAAAGTTAATTCGGTTGCAATACTTCCAGCAAATACTTTGGACTCAACTGGTGGAGCACTCTTGCCGTAAATCTCCATATGCTGTACCATCCAGAAGTGTCTCTTACTGTACATCTATATACCCGTTATACTGATAGCTAAGGAACATCTTAAGACTCTAAACATTAGAACCTTAAGCATATTTGGTTTGCCTTTGTTCAAAAAGGGTGTACGTTTCTTCTTTAACTACAAGAGGGACCCGCAGTAGCTCAGTGGTAGAGTTCACCTCTGGTGCCTGGGGTCTTTGGTTCCATCGCGCCAAGTTAACTTTGTGGTGGACAAATACCGTGTGTGTATGGGCTTCTCGGGTCCTTCCATTTCCTCCCACTTTCTTCATTCTACTATTTCATCTATTCCACATCATCACCGTCTCCTCTAGCCTAGCCGGCATAACTGTGGGACATAAAACTTCAAGATTTAATTTCATTTAACTACAAGAATGATCTCTGCATCTGCTAAGGTAGTATCTTGTTTTGAAACTAACATGTCATAAAACAATAAAGAAAAAGAGCTGAATATTTTAAACAGCAAACATCAAGAAGTGAAGGAAGTGCTTCGATACTATGAGGTAATCTCTGAGTCTGTTGTTGCCAACTGACAAGATTAAGGGACTTGGAAAAAGATCACGTACGCAATTATACTGTGGAGAACTGTATAAGAGAACACAGAGAGAAAGCGAAGAAAGTAATTGCTTCACTTTCGTTGTTTAAATTGCGATTAATAACACTCACAGCTTCACTTGTACAAGAAAAAGAATGTTTCCATACACAAGTTACACACTCCATAAACTAACATTCGTTTTACACACTTCGTAAATTACGGAGAGAAATAAACGACGAGTTACTAAGAACAAAAGACAAGCGAGTGCAGTAGCAAAGAATATAGGCTTTGAAAGTGTACGTCGGTGATTTTGCTGAAATTTTGCACATAGATAATAAACCACAAGAAAGCATTTAATCTGAAACGGATCACGGTAACACCTTATAGAATTCGAGATATAGGGAGTTATCTGATTGCCTGAATTAAGACCTAAATGACTTATTACGCTCCAAGCGAGATTTCGTTCATCGTATCCATGCCGAAGTCAGAAGAACAAGCGCCTAGTACTCATTATATTGATGGTTCGCGCCTAACCTGGGGTACTTCTTTAGTGTGTTTAAGACTCTCCTGAATATAAACAAATCACGCATGGTACCTTCCATTTCAATTCGGGCAAAGCATGTAGCATCACAATCTCAGATCTCGTTGAAACATTTTTATAGCACCTAAACATGTTTTTAAGGGACCCATACTTTTGTTTTGTCAAAAGAATTCCTGCCAAGTAATGGGCCATCAAAGATGAGGAGTACAATTCATGAATTGTAGAAAATATGGATAATGGTCAAATTTGGAAACCCACCACTCAGGTATGAAGACAGGCAGAGGTAAAATTTTTGTTGTATGTACATAGGGATATAAACAAACTATATTTTATTATAGTTTGATTTGCGCATGCGTATCTTCTTGTACATAAATTAATAAATAAATGTCAGTTTATCTGAATAGTCGAAGTTTACGAATTTTTTCGAGCACTTCCGTTTCGAATTTTAAAATTCTGTTTTCACGGTTGATAAGACCTAGTTACCCGCTTTTCGAAAAAAACAATTGTAACGCTTCTGTGTGCAACCGTTTTGTCGCAATAAACACCAGAAATTGATAAATTTTCCAAATTGTCACATTTGGGCGCCATTTACTCGAAAACGCCATATTTTAAAATTCTAAAATTTTACCAGATGGTTCAACTTTATATGAATAATAAACACACGAAATACCATTCTCGACCAATGTTTCATGAATAAACTACAGCCTTTTTAAGTTAGCGAGGTTCCGTTAACTTTGATGTCACAGTTGGCAACTGAAAACAATAAAATTTCAACGATTTGATTATGTTTGTGGTTCACATTCATTAAATGAAGAACAAAAGTTTTTCCTGACTCTCTTATTATTTTGATCAAAAAGGCGCTCTGAAATAATAAAATGAGCTTCCCCATATTTCTCGGTTTTCTTTAACCGAAGTAATCTGAGGTGGATATTACGATCACGAAACTCACAAATTTTTAGTTTACTTGAAACGGCCATCCAAAAATTCTGATGATCTATAAGAAGCCTGAACTATTATCTCAGTGACGATTTGGAATGCTCCAGTTAAGATTTACTATGTGCGTTGTCATTACAGTAATCGAAAACGGACAAAAATCGGAACATTTTCTTACGCGTTCCATTAAAAAAATTACGGACTTTTTAAACAGAACAATCCCAGCATAAGAATGGGTCATTTGAAATTTTATTCGACCAAAATAGGTAAGTTCGCAACCTGCGAGGAAAGTTTGTTTGTGTATTGTGCAAATTTTGAAAATGAATGAAATGAAATATTTAAGTTCAACGTCTCACGGTTATGCCGGTTAGGCTAAAGGAGACGGTGATAATGGCAGATGAGTGAAATTGTGGAATGAAGAAAGCAGGAGGAAACGGGAGAACCCCGAGAAAACCCACGAGCACGGTGTTTGTCCGCCACAAGGTTTACACGGCGCGAGCTGCAATCAAACCAGAGAACCCAAGCACCAGAGGTGAAAACTCTACCACTGAGCCAACGCCCTCCTGCAAATCTTAAGTTAGCTGCTACTGCGTTGCAACAAATCAAGGGTGCAGCCTGTATTGGAGGTGTTATGAGTGATTTATATTCTTTAGTAGTATGATCCGTAGAAAATGACAGCTGCCTTCGAGTACGTGCTAAATGTCCTGGAGTGGGAGGAATATGTGTGGAGTTTTTAATTATTGATCCTGATGAAATTGAAAGTGCTACGTATGACATATGGGAAAACAATGATCTCGTTAAAATATGTGCTACTTTTTGTTTTCGTATCGTACGTTGCTGGTTTAATTGTAAGAATTCATATTCATAACTACATCAAGAAAATCCAAAGAGAATTAATTGCTAAAAGATACAAATTCTATTTCGTGTAGACTTCACTGAAAACTGGACTGTTATTCTTTAAAGCGAAATTCAGAGCTATCACCGTAAAACGAGCAAATTTCCATTTTTACAAAACAACTGAGTTTTGAAATAATAAGCGACGAAAAAACAAGATTCGGCTCATATACTCATATTCATAGACAAGATTCTAAAAATACTCGAAAAAAGCGAAAATATAGGTTATAGAAAAAGGTTCGAATACGTGAAAATAAGTGTCTACAATTTCCCAAATCATGTTAGTGATTTCTGATTGTGCCGCATCTCTCTAGAAATCGCTTTCAGATGTTCGAGATGCAGAAAAGTCAGATGTAGCTTTGGTTTTTCAGTGAAACCGTCCATGCAAGGGTTTCTGCGACAGTATTGGGGTGGGTTGTAAAGAATGTGGCAATGCAGCACAACGTGAGCCAAAAACACACACACACACACACACATACATATATATATATATATATATATATATATATATATATATATATATATATATATATATATATATAGTATTGAAACTGTAGAGGAATTCGTCAGTATAGGGTAAGTGCAAACTCTGCGTATTACTCTTGTGTTGTTGCCAGCAAGAATAGGAAAGTGTTCGACTGGTAACTGGTATTCAACAAAGATACCTTTGGCTTTCGGAAAATGGCGAAGTTTTTATGGCAGTAACGGGTCACCATAAACTAACTTCATGCTGCCACAAAAATCGAGCTTCTGCAACTCAAACTGAAGATTTAAGATGTCTGCAAAAAGAAACTTTTTTTTACATACATATATGATAACCAGTGTTGGGTAGCAGAAATACAATGCATAAATCACGAATTACGTGAAGTGCTGTCCATGCTTCCACATGGACCTTCAACAGGATACAGGTTTCCAGAAGACAAAAACAGAAGTGAAAATAAGTGTTTTGTGATTATCGACAATGTGATACAAGTTGTGAATGCACCAAAACCTATTGAAATATCTGCAAGATTACATGCTGTTACCGAAAAAGACACAAAGCAAGCAAATGACTGGTTCACGTGAAAAAAAGTGAAATTTTGTTTTCTAAGACCATTTGAAATAAGTGAACCTAAAATTTGTTTTTTAATAGTAAATTCCATCTGAGATTACTTCGGTTTAAGAAAGCAGAGGAGTAGGGGCAGGCTCATTTTATTATTTCAGACAGCATATTTGATCAAAATAATAAAAAAAGTCAGGAGAAAACTTTTGTTCGTTATTTAATGAATGTGAACCACAAGCATTATCAAAGTGTTGCACTTTTATTGTTTCCAGTGTTGCCAACTGAGACAACAAATTTAACGGAACTTTGCTAACTTTAAAAGGCTGTAGTTAATTTATGAAATACTAGCCGAGAATGGTATTTGGTGTGTTTATTACCCATGTAAACTTAAACCACATGGCAAAATATCAGAAATTTAAAGTATGGTGTTTTCGAGAAAATGGTGCCCAAAAATGGCGATTTTGGAAAATTTGGCTATATCTAGAATTTTTTTAACGAAATGATTGCACACAGAAGCGATACATCATTTTTTTTTTTTTTTGAAAGCGGGTAATTAGGTCTTACCAACCGTGAAAACAGAATTTTAAAATTCGAACCAGAAGTATTCAAAAAAATTTGCAGACTTCGACATTTCAGATAAACTGGCTTCCGTTTGTTAATTTATGTACAAAAAACATATATCTGCAAACTAACCTATAATAAAATATAGTTCATTTATATCCGTATGTACATACCACAACAAGAATTATACCTCTACATGTCTCTGCCGCTGAATGGTGGGACTTCGAAGTTGACAATTTTCCTAGTTTCCTACAATTCATAAATTACACTCCCGTCTTTGATGGCCCATTCCTTGACGAGAAATTTTCTTCCGACTAAACAAAAAAATGGGTCTCTCAGAAACATGTGTTGTTGCTATAAAAACGTTTCAACAATAACTGAAATCGTCAAGGTAGAATTTTATTTTCTCTGCCTGAGTTGAAATGGAAGGTACGGCATATATTCGATTTAAGATATTTTTGTTAGTAATTTTGTTGTTCGTTGGTGCTTCGTCGCGTCTCTACCACTAGTGGCATAATTTTCGAAACAGAAGTGGGGCCACCGTTGTTCGTCGCAGCGGCGCTGCCAATTTTTGGCGATATGTCGAAAGTTGTCCATCGGTGATCCGCCGACGCTTACGTCATGGTGAATTATGTTTGAAAAATAAGAGAATAAAGAAGTATTTTATCCATGGTCTTTTGGCACCACTAAAGTTTGAAACGGTAAATCAGATGTGAAAACCGAAAACACGTATTCCTGATTTCAAAGGTACCTGGTATCGACGTAAAAGCATTTGTCCCAAGGTCCACCGTTAGGTTCACACAAAATTTGCAAATGGCAAAGAAAATCAAGTATTATATCATTTAAAAGTATTGCTAAAAGAATGAATGATTGTAAGATTCTCGAGTTTCCATGCTAAACTTGTGCAAAATAACGATCAAGATGCTAATAAATATTTCACTGAAAACTCTGGCCACCTCTAGAAATGTGATATCAGAATAGGTAGACACTTGTAATAACTTTGCTAAAGAACAATGCATAAGGTAAAACAAAAAGCGCCCGATTTTAGGTTTTTACATCACTAACGTTAAATTCTAAACTCCACGTCGTGCCCTATGTTAAAGGACAAGTGATTATGAATTATCATTAATGGCACGTGATATATGTATTGAAGGAATGCTAATGGGGCTAGTCCTTACGTAACCAAGTGATTGGAAACGGTAAAAGCAAAGCAAACAAAAAGAAACGGTGGATATTATCAAAGCCTGTGCCGAATTGTCTCTTCTACTCATACATAAAACTCATCTTGCCCCATCGTTCCTTAAAGGATCAGCAAACACGTTTTCCCGCTTTGACATGTTTCACCGCTTCAGACTTTTAGGGGTGTCAACGGACTTTATGGATTCTTTATTCTCTCATTTTTCAGATACAACTCCCCTCATGCCGTAAGTGTCGCTGGACTACCGATAGACAACTTTCGATCTCTCGCAAGAAATTATCGGCAGCGCTGCCTCAATTAAGTTTTGACAATTACACCACTAGCGCCAGAGACGCGACGAAACACAAACGAACAACAAAATTACTCCCAGGAAATATGCTAAATCAAATATATGCGTGATTTATTTACATTTAGATGTATCTTACACTAAAAAAGTACCCCGGGACGCCACGGAGGAAACCTCGTTTGCAGAAGGATAAATCATTGTGGTCTCAAGTTAACCAATCAGACAAATCCCCATATTCCGAGTTCGATTTGAAGGTACCGCGGTGGACACTTCTAAATGGTACACCTTAGCCGTAAATCTCCATATGGCTGTACCATTTAGAAGTGTCCACCGCTGTACAATGAACCATTTCAGATTTATTGCTTCCTGGCATTGTACCTGGTGGGTGTGCAAAATATGTGTAAAATAGCCGACGTGAACCTTCTGAGCCTCTGCTCTTTAGTACAATTTTAAACTGAGGTAGCGTGGGCAATCAAAACTTGATCCACGACACACTGACACACCAATCACAGTGACCTATTGACCCGCTGAGACACATTTTGATCCACCACCCATTATGAATCACTGACCTTTTGTGGCCAATTCCGACCCACTAAAACTTATCGAAAACTCTGACCCATTATGCACGCCTTCCTCTCTACTGACTAAAGAGGTTACACTTGTAATAAAACAATTATATTTCCAGTAGATAGCTCCTTTAAATACGTACAGGCTGCATCACAAATGCCAAGTCGTAAGTCCTATCGCTATTATAATTGCAAATATCAAAATCCAAAAGGACCTGAACTTCTTTTCTCATTAGAATCAAATAGAAAAAAGAAAAATAGAGGTATTGAAAGTAAAACGTGGACACATTCACCAGTGTTCAGATGAAGTTCCCTACAATGCGTGAGCAGAATAAGTCGATAGATTGTAAGAGTTCGGTGAGTCAGTGTGTGTCACGGTGACTGGTGTTTCGCATTAGGTCACGTGCTGTTGATCCTCGATCCACTGACCCACTTAAAAACTTGATTCATTTGACCCACGGACCTACTCCATCTCCTTTTAACATGCCTTATTTCTTAAACATACATTAACTCGTTTTCTCGATTGCGAAGATTGGCTTGAAACACATACTGGTACAGATTGCCAATGGGTGAGAAAATGGTATGATTAAAAGTGGGCAGAAAGTGCACATCCTGAAGTGAAAACAAAATAACCTACAAACTTATTAGAAACGCTTTCCTGAAAATTATGAAGTCGACAATAATTTCAATAATTTTTGATATTTTCCAGATTTCCCCTTCATCCTCTTAAGATGGGAATGAATTTGGATGTAGACATCACTGGGAAAATCACTATTCATATTAACGACCGAGAAAACTATGATAACACACTACGATCAGTCGTTTTACATCATTTCTACATGTCACTTCTCCCAACTTCCATAACTTGACGTATCTTATATCACTATATTTTCTTCTTATATTGAAAGTAATAACTCTCCAACGTTTCGTTGCTCCAGACATTCCGGAGATACGCTAGAATATACATTTATACACATACATTAAAATACTTGTAACTCTGTGAGCAACGCCTTCGGTGCTGCCCCTGTAAATTCAAAATCCAGCTGACATGCTCGTTCACGCCTAAACGTGGCATTAAATGCCATTGCGTCTGTAATCTAATAATTTTACAAAACAAATTATAAATTCGAGACTAATATCAGTCAATTGAGACATTTTATTTTCCATCCCTTCTTCACTCCACACTAATATCCTCGATTTTTATTCCTATTAAACGTTAACACCTTACCACCAACACAGGGTACTAATGGAAGCTAAACTTAGACTTAAATGTTATAGGAATTGTCGAAAACCAATTTAGGCACCCCTAGAACTATGGATTCCATAGTAATACCAGTTGTTTTGATTATTTTTTTCAAGTCACTATTTCTACCAACAAAGGAATACTAATGGCTTAAAAACAAATTTCGCCAGTAGTGTTGCTATTTATCTCGGTGATCTCCAAACTATTGACTCTACACTTATATCAATCTTTTAAAATCACTGTATATATTACTCCCTTCCACTCTCCTTTACGTACTAGGGGGTCTTACCTCTATTGCAACCTGAACTCAAACTAAAAGCTCCTCCGAACTGCTCTTAATGAACCTGCAGACCCAGAAAGATACGGATTCGAAACATTATTGATTTTCAATTATTTCTACAATTCGCAATTTCACACATCCTTTCAGGGTGCTAATGGAGGCTTACCTGACATGGTATCTGTAGTACCACTCTTTATCTAAGCGACCCAAAACGGTCTTATTTTTAATCATTTTTATGTTTGCCTCCTCTCATGAGAAGAGTAGTTATGGAAACGCTGGGGGTTAATTTGTAGTAAAATGGCATTACCACTGCTACCAGTTAACTTATCGACGCTGAAAACGTACGGTTTGACACTGATATCGGTGGATTTCGATATATTGTCGTCAGTGCGTAACCTCCTGGGCACTAGTGGGTAGAGATGGGCACGAGACGAGCTAAAACTCGACTGAACTCGAATTACAATCAAGTTTAGATTCGTTTGAAAGGTAATTTTCACAGGTACAGTTCCGAGCCTAGTCGCTGTTTTCGAGATCGAGTTTCGAGTCGTGTCGACTTTGATAAATGGCTCGCTCGTTCAGCTCGTTTTAACTCTTAAATTATGGCCTCATTAAACTGGAAAGTGACAGACATGAGAAATGTAAGCAGTGCTGTTGAGTACTTTTAGTGTTCCACACGAGAGGGTACAATTCTTACATCACATCTCGTGTCAATAACAAAACGACAACAGATTTTTTTTAATAAGTCAGCTTCAAATGACGTGGGAACCAATATAAGTATACAGGGTGAACCTGAAAGGAGTGCAAACACTCTGGGTGCAAAGTCTCATCAAAAGTAGAACAAACGTCATCTTGCATATTGTCGAATTCCGCATCATGTAAGATTGACAGGGGTACAATCTTGGAATCGAAAATTGACAATTGTAAGAGAACAGAATGATGTCGACATACTTCGATGGGTGATTAATAACATCAAAAAAAGACAAAACGTATTCTGTATGTTGACCAATTCCGTGAAGTGTACGAGTGACAGGAGTGCCAACTTGGCATCGAAACTCGACTGCTGACAGTACAAGTGAATCAGAAAGATGTGCACCGCGCAAGACTACGACCGTCTCAACAGAAAGCTTTTGTCGCAGCGAGTGACGTCACATAAAGTAGTGACAAGCGGGCGTATACCGTACAGTATGCTGGGCAGAAATGGCCAGCTCAACACCAGAGTTAAAAAAAAATTCGTTTTAAAGAAATGTATTGTTGTATATATATATATATATATATATATATATATATATATATATATATACAGAGAGAGAGAGAGAGGGAGAGAGAAATTCTAACCGATACGCACTGAGTGCTAAGATGAGAAAAGAGAAAGACTTAGAACTTTGATTCCATCACATTAAAACTAATATGTTCAGGGAAGAATATTAGTAATAAGAAACATACGTATCATATAAAAAAATCTTAAAAATTATATTTCTGACAAATCTCAAGAGAACGTTTAAACATTCTCTTAGTACTTAGTAACATTTAAAACAACAGGTTCTTTGAAAATCTTTGTATCATGCGAGATAGCATAGAGACATTTTCGTTTAGAAAACGTATCTCATTAGGAAGAATTTGTTTCAAAGAGGTATATTTAATTTGAGCTTATCTTTGGAATACTTGATGAACCAAGCAAATTGAAATTAAGCATGAAAGGTGCCTGAGATATTTAGTATTTGTAGAATCGAAAAGGTAATGTCCAGGATACAGAAATTTCTCCTGTCACCTTCAAAACGAGACGAGCAATGTATGTTTCAATAAGAGGTGAGACGAGAAGTGTATGATTTAAATGTCGGCATATTACACTCATAGTGAACATCTCGTGACGCGGGAGCGTTCTCATAATTTGCAGATAAAATTAAGAAGGAAACTAGGACATACATTTATAAAACGAGAAGAGAAAACATACTTTGAGAATAAAAACGAGACGAGAAGCCAACAATTAATTTAAGAGACGACAGGAGAAAACTTTATTTCTCGTCTCGTCTCGTGAGCATAAGTCTTCCGTATTACAAACGAGGGAGAAGATTGATTGCTCAATAGTACAGTCTTCGCATTTGATGTAAGGACCATGATTCAATCCCAAGTACAGTAGTGTTCCCCACGAGAAAGACGAGAAATAAGAATTTCTCGTATCGTCAATTTTTGTAGAATTCTCGTCTAGTCTCGATTTTCAAAGAATTTTCTAAATAGTTTTTTTCGTCTCCTCTTATCTCGTAAAGTAGTTTCTGGTCTCGATTCAGAAGAAATTATCTGCTAACTTTATGTTCCTTCATAGTAATTGGGGAGAGTAGTACAAATCTCTTTTGACATGTAATTCGGAGACGAAACCAAGTCAAGTAAAATGTGAATTTTAGCTTTTTTATTCAGAACCGACATGATATAAGACATAGATTGTAGATCTTGTAATCGATTCTTGGGTCTGTTCGGGCTGCCATTTATGTGTAATCGCATGGTCGAGTTTCTGTTTGTGGTTGTGTCCTCCGTTGTCCTACCAATGAGTATCTTCCGGAGATCTAGACTTACCTGGGTAAGACGTTGAAGGATCTCTCCAAGAAGGGATTACAAAATCATTTTCGAGTTACTCGTTGGTCTCAGTCATGAGCATTAGGCACCGAGAGGTTCGGACGCCTTGTCTCGATAACATCACGGACGATCAGGCGGTTATCCAGACCTTAACACACACAAACATCACTCATACACACAACGAAAACATACTGGGTTAAATGACTATAAATATTTATTAGAATACTATTGAAAAGAAAAATAAGGAAGAGAAACGATCACAACACTAACACCGCACATGTTTAAATATTTCCATCAATAAAATCACACTTTACTTTTACACTGTACTATAGCCCTTCATCGCTTTATATATTAGATTAAGATTCAAGATTAAGATTGAAGATTAAGATAATGATTCCACAAAATATGCTTTTCTTACATCGTTAATAGACTTGGGGGATTAGCACTGGGGAAAGTGTCACCGGGATAATCCCACGGAGTAATATGGTTGCTGCTCAAAAAATCATCAAATGTCGACGTTAATCCTTGGTAAATATAGATAATCTCCAAAGTGGAATGATTATCTAGGAGGACGCGTTTAAAACTTTGACGCACAAGGTATGTGAACGTGGGACTTATTGATTGGGGCTAGCCGTAAGAAAACGTCCTTCACCGGCTAATAACTTGGGCCCATTAGCTCAACATCATACTTGTTGCTCGACGCGACTTGCGTAGTTGCTGCCTCGAAACGTGGAGTAACACTCCTCGAAATCACAGGTTCGAGATACTAGCTGCATTGATCAAAACATCAATGTTGGCAGTTCATTCTCAAAAGCACTTAGGTTAATTCACCTGTATGTGCATACAAAAGAATTTGTTAATTTTAGTCCACTTGCCACGACGCACGGGACATTGCGATAATTCGAGCGTGTGAACGTAGAGATAACGAATTGGTAAAACGAAGAGGCTACGTTGTTCTGGCTGCCGAAGATCTGGTTAACTAGTATTTTCATAAAAGATCAGAAAATTCACTTCAGTTCCAAATAACTGTAGAATATATACTGTGCATATTAATAAATCAGGGAGAAACACTGAAAATCTTCTTAGCTCACTGAAACGTTCTCACCACGAGCTAACCTTTCAGATATATATATATGAAAACATTATGAAAGACCTATTTGTCTAATTGCGTGGGAAGAAAAACTTTCCATCGAAGGAAGAACTTAGTTGCGTCGCAGAATATTGTATAAATCAAAAAAATAATTACTGTCTTTACGAAATATTCAAAGCGTATACAAAAAATACTTCTGTAACCTGATGGCATTTATAATCTACAGTTTAAGGTGGAATTCAAACCCAAAGTGTCACACAGAAAAAGCTCACACGCTCCCACTACATCAACAGTCAGGGCTAAGATAATTACTTCAGTTACTTCTATTTATAATTAGTATGTGGTAAACAAATATGGCTATCCATTGTGCATGTTCCATCATATATTAAAAATAACCATCCTTCTTTTATGTTTCTCACTCCTGTAGGCTTGTTGATACATATTAGCAGCCTAGCGGGTATATATTTAGCACTTTTGAAATTCATGCACTACACAGACTACACTACTAAGAGATATGTTGGTTTGCAACCGAAATTAATGTATAGACACATGTCATAAGGCCTCTGTGGGGAAGAGAGAATATGAGAAGCTAATATTTATATACATCTATTTCAAGGTAGTGATTTATTGATCCGTTACTTTAATAATATTATTATTATAATCATTGAATCTGAGGAAGATGTAGTACATTTCCGTTGCCTACTTCCAGAGAAGATTATATGAAATTACTATACATAGTTTCTGGATTATTGGATCCGAAGGGACAATTGTTGAAATCCTTCCTATTTTAAGGCTACAGGAAATCCGAAAGTTCTTTATTTGTATATGAAAAATGCTATAAAGAATTAGCTTAATATCGTAGGTATTCAAAAATTAAATAACTAAATAAAAATTAATCATTTGTAAGAGTCATTGTTAAGAACTGTCTTGAGGGGAAAGAAACTACAGGCTTACCTTACTAAATTACGTATGAAGTATTGTCTGGGGTGATAATATTGAGCAATTTTTTTATGGATTGTATTCAATTGAAATTGAAAGGCACTCACTTTTGGACTTTTTCGGTAATTCACTTTACAATTAGCTACACAAGTAAAATGCACTTTTGCCTCCGAATTAAATTTATAAGCACTTGCAATAACAATTTACTGTATTTAACACCACAAACACAAAGCACAACTAAAAGAGCGCGTTCACTGTTTCAACACTCGCTTTCAACTCACGCCAACAACTATCACTCACTCGCTCTCAGAAGTCTGTCGCCTTTTGTTTGTACCTACTCGTAGTGACGTCACGGCAGAATCTAAACAGTTCCAAGGCCTTCTATTCAGAAGGGCGTCGCAAGACACGGAATTCCACAGCATGCTAAGAGATTTGTCTTTTATTGATGTTACAAATCACCTCACGAAGTATATGCACATCTTTCTGTTTTGCTCCAATTACCATTATTCGAATCACGATTCCAAGTTAGCTCCTCTGTTTCTTGGACGACGCGGAATTCGACAATATGCAAAAACGACTTTTTGTTTTCTTTCGATGTCACGAATTACCTCCCATATTTTGTGTACAATTTTCAGGTTCAGGTGAGCTTAAGCTGAATACCGTGTAATGATGTTAATTGCCTCGGTTTGGTTCAACTGAGCAAACAGCTTGGAAGGTTCGGTTGAAATGAGCCATCGACTCGGCTCAATTAAGCAGATGGTTTGAGCCGGTTAAGTTAGGATGAACCACCGACTCGATTCGACTAGGCTCAGGCGAACCATTGGCTCGAGCCAGCTTGGTTGAAACGAGTTTATTGGCTAGGTTCTATGGAGCTCAACTGAGCCGACGACTCGAGCCGTGTTCTTTGTTGTGAGCCAAAGGTTCGGTTCGGTTTGATCAGCTCACTTCTCGGTTTGGCTGGATAGGGAATGAGCTGCGAGTCAAGCCACGCGAGCCGTTGACAACTTTAAACCCGGTCCGAGCAATTTTCAACATGTTTTGAATGCACCTTGCAATGTGTTCAGGGTCGCTGGCCTGAAAAATGGTGTTACAGTTTTTCGACCGAGTGACCCCATCGGGAATAGAACCCGGGACCGCTAGCACCGAGTGTTGAAGCTACTACAGCATATCAGCGAGGACTTCACTTTGGTACGCTCCCATTCGATTCGTCGAAGAGAATTGCGAAGGGATCAACATGAACTATCAGCAGTCATATGCATGCGGTTATTATTATACGCATGATCTTTCCGAAAAGTAATAGGACTAATTTTTACAAAGAAGGTATTCACAATTTGTCTCATTCACTTAATATGCACCTTCTACATCAACACAGAGTTTCCAGCGTCTTTGCGAATCACTCAAGACACCCTGGAACGTAGAAACTGGAATAATGTTTAGCTCTCTCGTTACGTCATTTAAAATGGCTTGGACCGAGCCGTGCATCCTTCCCTTGATGATCTTTTCTCTCGAAGGAAGAAGTCTGCAGGAGCGACATCTAGGCTTTAGAGTGGCTGCGGAAGCTATGTGATCCATATTTGGTCAGAAAGTCCATGACAACAAAGGTGGTGTTTCTCAACGCATTGTCGTAATGTAGATTCTATGGTTCAGCAATTGCTAGACGGAAGCGGGTGACTCGTTTTGTGAGTCTTCCAAGTACAAGGCAGCATTCACAGTCTGACCAGGCGGTACAAACTCTCTGGTAACTACTCCTCTGCATTCAAAAAAGATGATAAACATCAATTTCAGTTTCGAGTTGCTCATGCGGGCTTTTTTCGGGACCACTTCGATAAGCAGTATTGATCATGACATGGTCTCACTCGCAAGTTTCACAGAGTTTGGCACAAAATTTCACAGCGTAACGCTGCTCTAACAAACGATTCATTGTGGAGATGACAAGGCACATTGTAAGGGGTTCACCTTATACTTGATCAACCCTCCGTGTACTCTTGTAAAAGATTGTCGACTTCTGCGCTGGTAGCTAAGATTCCCCACCACCTAAGTATCGCAGTACCATCCCCCTCCTTCAGAACGTTTTGGCGGAAAAAATCAGTTCTACTACTTCCCGGAAAAACTCTGTAATATTTTTTTCCTGACGAATTGTTTCTAAAGTGAGATTAAGGGGTCAAGAATAACCCTTGCCACTACACCATGAAGTGAAAAATATTAAGATGAGTGCGTATTATTGTATGAATTTAGATGGCAAACCTTCCAATCATTAGAAAGTGAATATGGGGTAACTATGAAATAAAGTAAATAGATCAGGGTCATTTTGCTATGAAATTGTATGGAGAACGCATTTTCAGTTGAATTGAGTTGATTTCAGTTTACCGGTCCTTTCAGCAGCGAGGCTATATGAGACGTGGACTTACTGATTAACGTGGATTCCGAACATAACTTCCCGGCGAGAAACGAACCCGAGTCTCCACGCCAAAGGCACGTACGCTAAAGCCTTAGATGACGCATTTTACGATCCCAAAAGGTTATAGTCGAATATACACTCTTAAAGAAGTATTCTGATTGCCTTAATTTAAAATAAAAAAAAAAGAACTCAAGGATTTTCTCCTCTACAAGTAAGCTTTTCTTATAGCCTCCGTGGCGAATTCGAAAGAACACGTGCCTAGTAATCGTAAGGTTGGTAGTTCGCGCCCATCACATGTATTTATCTTTTAGAGGTCTAGTGCTATTTAGACTCACCAACATGTAAACAAACACGCATATAGGTGATTTAAATATTGTGGCGGAATAATTTTGTGATTGATTGGCATTTAGCCGCGTTTCTGGCACTGGTGGGCCACAAGTGGTATCATTTCAAAATAGAAGTGGGACCACCGCGGATCTTCGCTGCTGGGCCTCTAATTTTTGGTGAGAATTTGCTAGTTGACCATGTGTATTCAACCGACGCTTACGATGTCTGGTCATGAACGATGACCTTCTGTTCCAGATTTCATGACTATGGAGGTCACCAATCAACTACCTTTTAGTAATCCGATACAAAACGTCTATCTTTCATGTTTATACTCAGTGTTGTTTTAATAATAATAATAATAATAATAATAATAATAATAATAATAATAATAATAATAGTAAGTTGTAATAGTATCATTGATAGTATAATAACTATATTGTCTATATAAGATACTTGGAACTACACACAGGATTTGACTCGTTTTCTTCGACACGACGCGAGACTCGACCCAAATTCGAGTTGTAGAAAATTTTTCAAGCCGAATTCTAGAGAAGAGCTCAAAGATGTCTGTTTCGAGTGGAGTCGAGTTCCAGCAGAAAAATCGCTTGTGCCCATACCTACTAGTGGGAGCTTAAGCGAAGTCGAAAGTGACACTATTTGCCTAAACGACCCCGAGAACTATAGATTCGACACTAATATCAATCATTGCCTAGCAATATTTTATATGTATCCCTGTTGCACTCACCATAGCTAACTCGATAGTACTCTTTTCCAGACTGTAAGAAATATGACTGAAATCACTCTGGGCAGACATGAGGTATGTTGTAACACAAACATACACATAAATACCTACACTTTTATATATAAATACATTTAAGAGAGAGAGAGTGACTAAGACATTACCACTTCCATATACAAAAGCATATCAGAGCATTGAGCTCAATCCTTATATAAAGAAATTTCGTTCTGGCTTGCTTTCAGTCTCTTTACGTGCCTTTGGGGTTAGTGAGTTTCTTACGTAATATTTTCTAGCTAGGTAGTTTCCTTTTATTTTATTTATAAATATTATTTTTTTTCTTGAACCACGAACCGATTTTGAATATGCTTTACATTTCTGACCACATTTAAAGAACGTAAATCACAGGTTGTAATGCGAATATTGAGAAGTTAATTGTGTATGAAAATAAATGTAAATAAATAAACAACGTAACTTATTGCTATTATACGAATTTGTTAATTTGTATTTGATATTCACATATCACATACCGACGTTCTGTCAATATTTCAGAGGTTATACTTTAAACGTAATAATTACTTGTTCTGAAATGGTTGAATGAATAAATATACAGCTGATGTATTTTCATATAATTATTTTACATAATTTCCATGCATTGAAAAAATAGAATATAAAAATTTGAGAGCCGAATTGGAATTGAACTCATGACCTCATGGCTTGAACGGTCAGTTTTTACCACTGAGCTAACATGACCATTCTTGAGGAGCTCCTGCATACGAAATATAATTGAGTTCATACGTAGTTTCGAGATATTGTATAATTAAGTATTTCAATCAATGTTACTTTTTTCTACGCTTAGTATCATTTCAACATGTCTTAATATATTTACCAGAAGAAAAAAAACACATCTGTACATTTTTTCCCGATTGCTAAAGTTGGCTTTGAATTTCGAACCAGTAGCTATAGTTTACTATTTTCCGAAGATGGGCATCGAAAGTGTTCATCTCAAAACATTCATCATCATATCGGTCCATCTCTTTGGAATATGGTACATGTTTTTATAGTGTAAAGTCAGTATAACAACTCATTCTTTAGACAGCCTTTCATATGTCTTAATGTTGATTTAAAAAAACTGTTTTTAATATTATTATTATTATTATATTTCTTCCGCCATTTTACCATTCTTTCCGCAAGTCGTCCAATTCATTCCCCACAATAGCCGTGCCGGGCAAATAGCCAATCTCATGTGAGTTACTAGCTTTCATCTATTGCTTCCTGATCTCAGGTCAGAGCATGGGAAACTATGGATAGACGTAAAGCCGTAATTACTTTATAAGAGTTGGAAGGCTACTCTGCAACTGCAGTAGCAGGCGAGTAAATATCCCGGCCTCTACAGGAAGGTGATAAATTCGGCAATTTGGTGCTTCACGTCAGAACGGTAATTTACGATCACCTGGTCGTCCTCATGTGTCTACGAGGCGGAGTAAGCGAGATTAGTAAAGGAAGACAGGTTATACTCACTAAGGACGTCTAGAGAGCTAAGAAAATCCTTCACTTTCCTCGCACTACGCAGACAGCTCTGAAAATGTTTCGTCATGCTGGGTTACGTGTCCGTGTTGCTCGCGTTTGCACATGCGAATGTGTGTCATAACTGGAATAAGTAGTTTTCTCAGATGAATCCATATTGACAACATCGAATAAGGAACGCTGTTTTGTATACCCAATATGACCCTGGATATGTGGCTGCATGCTATCGCAGTGGCCATGTATATATTTTATGCTGGGGTTAGGTTTCAAGTCGCGGTGCAGGGCAGCTTCACAGAATTGTAGGACATCTGGATAGCGCTCACTACCCGGACATTATGAGAAGTATCATGGTGTCATCCGTACAAGTATTTCAGCCGGACGGTGTAATTCATTTCCAGCCTGAGAAGTCGCCAATACGTACTTCCCATGTGGTTCAGGAATGGTTCGCAGGGCAACCTGAGATTGATTTAATTGACTGGCCGCCTCGTGGAGAAGACCTCATCCCATGGAAAATATGTGGGCAGAGGTGAAGCGTACTCTAATAAACAGTTGGCTTGAGGCAGATCCACCAAGAACTCGAGATGACATGTGGGACCTTATTTCAGAGACATGGCTGGAGGTAAGGGAGGCGAGAGATTTGTAACCCATTTAATAGATTCCATGTCCAGAAGAATGGAGCATGTAATAAATTCAGAAGGGTCTTGGACACAATATTAATGTCCCCACTTTAAATCCCAAAAACAGCCCCTTTAAGGGCTACCCAAACGTTTCTGAAAAAAGATTTAGAAGTAAACCTCGTATCGGATTTTTGCGCAATTCTACTAATAAAAAATTCCTGCAGGGTTTGAACTTAAAACCTCATCATTGGTAATCCCGTAGGTAATATTCATAAGTCCGAAAGGGCACAAGACCTAAACGGCATAAGTTCGAAATATATAGTACAAGATGTTAGATCTTTTGCAGTTTAGGATTAGTGGCGCAAAATGATTTTTAGGATTTGTGCCGTGTCTTTTAAGACTAGTGCCGTGAAATATTTTTAGGTCTTATGAGTTTAGGACTTGCGCTGATTAGGTCTTGTCGCTTTTTCATTCACTTGACTTAATTCTGAAATACGCCACCACCAGAGGAAATTACGACGATTCAGCACTAGTTCGTAATAAAAATGACACGAACGTAACTAATCCCAATAACAGCTATATTTGTACTACTAAAACTATTATTATCATTATCTGTTCTGCAGTTATATATGAAATACATATAACAACATATTTCATTCTAAGAACTAATTACATAAGTGGTTAAGTTACTATATTTTGTATTGCGTGTTAAGTTACTATACATGCAATACAGTTACTATATTTCACAGCATGTATCGATAGAATTGATATGTATAATCAAGAAAAAGCAACAAATAACGCAAAATTACTAATGCAATATCAAACACAATACGTTTGCAGAAACCAACCCATAATCATTTAGGAGTGTAGCCTGCAAAACTTTTCTAGGAGAGCCGGTTTCTTCATGTTAAAAGCAATACAAAAGTGTATTTCAAAATACGAAAGCTTCAATAAGACAACGAATATATACATATTTCACATGTAAATAAATACAAATATTATTGTTGTTATTATTACATTTCCAGTTTGTTACGTTTTCGAAATTTGAGCCTTGACTAGATATAGCTAAATTCCCGGGATATATTTTTCGGGACTATTCCTCGGAAGACTCCCTAAAATGAGAATTCTCCGGGAATTTATGTACAATCACAAAGAAAATTGCATTCTATTACTATATTATAATTTCAAAGTTAAATTCGTTTTTATATTACAGTATTATTAGTGTTGTCCCAAGAGGAATCCTTAAAATGTATATTCTACACGACGTTATGTTCTTTTATTAATATTTTATTATATTTAGAGAGTACGTATAAATAGATATTTACAATTTGTTTTATGAAAGTAAATATGTTTCAAAAATTGTATAGCAGGTCCACTTACTTTTAAACCGCTAAACAATTTAAATTTACATATAAGTGGATTTTCTAAACTTGACTCTACTACTGATATTATAAACATATTAAATTTTTAAATGTCATAAACAAATTAGGTTGGGTAACTGCCAGAAGACACATGTTCCTCTATTTTGTCAAAATTTGCGCATAAATATTCATGTTCCCAATATTTGCAACATACTGACTTATATTTAAAATTTTGCATTTAACATTACCACACACGACCTTTCTTCCTGCCCATTTCTAGAAATATCATGCGTTAATTTACATGTTAAAGAAGTCCGAGTACCTCTTCAGAAATTCGAGTCAGACCGACGTCTATTACTAACGGTAGCTCAGGGTTTATTAATAGTATTTCATCTCTATTTCTACATAGTTCTACATTACTTTACAAAACTGATCCTTTTCATCATTTGTAAATTAGTACTTTGCTATTTTTGGCTATTGTTTAGCTTTGGGGGCCGAGATTTTGCACCTACTTTTTAGCGATAATCTATTCCGATGCGGTTGTTTTATGGTTTCATACGTTGAATTACGTTACTAACATTAAATTCAGACAGCACTGCCGAGCGAGCGTACGCAAGTGAAGGCGGGTTAGAGGGCTCGTTGTTTTCTATCTTCTTTTCCAACAATTCACTTTGTTTCCTCACATAAATCACTTCTATTTACCTTTCGGGTTTGTACAAAGTTCCTACTGCGCTAAAAAAATTCTGCTAGATACTTTCTTGACTACTTAAACACCACTATCGACTCATTTCTTTCGCTAATAATCCTACTTTTGCTAGTTTTACCCCGCCCCCCTCCAATACTAAACAATTACCCTAATTTTAGTACAAATGGAAATGGATCTTAAAAAATCATATTATTATTTATATAAAGTGCAGCGAAAGATATTAAAGTTTTAACCTCCAAATTCTTTAAAACTTAGAAGTAAATCATAATATATTAAAATAAAGTAATTAATCATATGGTTCTTATTATTTGCAAGATAAAGTAAAGAAATGGAAATAAATTCCTTCCCGGGAATTTATAAGCCAGGGAAAAAACTCGTGAATATTCCCATTTCTTACATTCCTTCCCACGGCAATATTCCCACTGCCCATCACTAGTCTCGACAGTACATGAATTTAAAAATCACAGGTTGTAAGAAATGTACGAATAAGTTAGACATAAGAAACCACAAACTGTTAATGGAAGTAAACTTGTTTGACTGAGTTTATCTTCTGCACTCTTATATAAAAGAGTTGAGTGACTTTCTGGGCATACTGTTACAAGTAAGTCCAAAAATTTTAATTAAAAAAAAAAAAAAAAACATTTTCTTACGAAATCGGGATGTAGGAAAGATTATATTGGAAATACGTATCGTAAAAATTTGGGGCACTTTTTTAAAAGAGTAGTGCATCTCGCAAATCTCTGAAGCTAGTAAAAGGAAACTTTTCATGTAAACATTCCACTGAAAAAAAGAAACAAAAAAATCAACACTCAAAAGGAAAAGAACAAAGGGTGAATTTTCTTTAATGTTCGAATTTCCAATTTCTTGTTCTGAAAATATTTATAAAGTACGGAAGGATTTGCATCAGTTGGATGCGCGAAACTCGGTATCCCAACTCTTAACTGAAAGTAACAAAACACATGTTTCAGAGTCTTCAAAATTACACTTCTAGAAGGGAAGAAGGGTTAATTTCTATAATATAAAATGTTTCCAACAGCTTATGAGATTTGCGCAGAAAACAATTTTCCTTTAGATCTCGAATTTTCCAGTTAAGCAAACGAGAATACAAAGTGGATGATTAATTCGGTTCTTCTGATTATTTAAACATGCTGACATAGTTTCAATTTTTTTAAAGTGTCCTCTTTTACATTTTATCATAAATATTCTTAATTTGCTGTAATTATTAAACACGTTTAATAAACTCAAAACAGACTAACCCTCATTTGGGGGGACATTAGTTTGTTTTGGATGTTAAACCAGCATTTGCCGTCCGTGGCATAACCATGTTAACTTCACGCATAATCAAGGCTAAGGTCTTAAAAATAGAGCATATCTTAAATTTATTATTATTATTATTATTATTGATACTGATAATAATACTAGTTGATTCCAACGATAAGTGCTATGATACTAACAAAAAGCTAGTATTAATAATGGTAACGAGTAAAGAGTGTTATATTACGAGTATAGAAGCTATTTGCTACAGAAAGAGTTCAATACATTAAATATGTGAAAAATTATAAACTTTAAATCAGCACAAAGAACGCAAAATTTATCATGTATATAACTCATACACTACATTAATTTATTAAATACGAAGTCAATGGTGTGGAAATAGAAGAAAAACAGACATTATGAATGATGTGAGAATCACATTTGGCAGGCAGTTAAAATTATGTGACCATACTAATGCTATCATGCAAAGAGCAAGAAAGGACAACAGGATTTATTATTTCAGAACTAGAGACTATGTACTTATATACAAATTATTTGTAAGAACTAAAATAAAATCTGGTTATGTAATACGAAACAGTATATCTAGAACGTTGGCTAACAGATTGATAGTACTCTTTGTACGGATGCAATAGTAGCACCACAAGATTTTTAGGTCTAGTGCCGTTTACGACTTGTGTTGTTCAGGACTTGTGCCGACAAATGATTTTTAGGTCTTGTGGCGAATAGGATTTATACCACGAAATGTTTTTAGGTCATTTGCCATTTAGGTTTCATGTCGTATAGGACTCCTGCTGCGAAATGTTTTTAAGGTATTGTTACATTTATGACTTGCGCCAGTGACAGTTTGGCTGTGCCACAAAAAATCAGTATACAAAAAACATTTTGAACAACCCCCGTACAATTCTATTATTAAAAGTTCCTAATGATATAGTTAAATCATTTCTCAAAATAACTTCTTTCTTTTCCACTTCCGTCAGAACAGTGCGAATAAAATTCTTCGGGACGTTCCCGATGGGACCAAAATAAAGTGTTTTAAAGTGAATTTTCCAGTGTTTTAATTATTATAAAACTATAATAGAAGAACAGAAGGTGATAATTAATCGTATCCCAATTAATATCCTTAAAATAAGTCAATATATATTATTTTCTCCGTTAATAGCTTAAGACCTTACCCTTCTTCTTCAACGTTGTGTACTGCGCAGTTGGCGGAAGATGAGGAAGTGAAGGAGACAAGAAAACAGTGACAGTGCAGAATTTGTATCCGAAGAACAAAGAAGTAGTTGGATATTGAGGCGCCATCAATTGGCGCTCAGCTCTATATAATATAGTTGGCTTCTTGCACCCGCCTTCGCATAACACTCGTGGCCAACACCACTGATGTCCATTGGCGTAAACTGTAATCAGCCACTATAATTATTTGACTGCGTTAACAATCGAAAAATAAGTACTGTACTTGACAAGTTAATGACACAAACCCACTTTCATATAGTTCTTCTGTCGACGTATGCCTGCTAAGGAAGTAAAGTTTTACCATATGTGCAATCGCTTTCAAATATCCAGTTCATTACAAAAATAAAGTACATCTTTTTACCTATTCAGACGTTACCTTGGCAACCAAAATCTTTAAAATTAAGGACAATTGATGCGCAAAAATGGACGTACAACAGAAAGAGAAACTAACCATACAATTTGCAAAAAAAAAAAAAAAAAAACGTATTTAGTAATTGTAATATAGCATTCAAAACAATATAAAGATATAAATAAAACGTGTATTTCAGATAAATAACTATGTAGAAACGAAACTAAACACACACACTTTTTTTTTCAAAACGCGGCACGAGTTTACTTCCTGCCGACCAGTGACTGGAACCGATTTATCTGACCTAACCTAACCCGCGCAAAATATCACTGATAAGCACAAAAGAAATTCTTATCCAAAAATGTTCCGGGCTAAGAGATCCATTAAAAAAGAATGTTCTTTATAATTCTAGAAATATAGGAATATATTTCAAGAACGTAAATGACATTCTGTAATAAGAATGATGAGAAGGAACATCAATATGACAAATAGCAGCAAATAAATAAACTACATAACTTACTGCTATTCCACGATTTTCATAATTTGTTTAACATTCACATATATAATACCGACGATCTGTGAACATACCTCAGATGTTATATTTTAAACATAATAATTACTTATGTTCTACAATGATTCTATGGGTATACATATACATCTGATTTATTTTGTTGTAATTATTTTATATAATTTTCATACATTGAGGAAAATAGAATTTCATATAATTTTTTGACCCCAACGGGATTCGAACTCATGACTTTACGATTTGGCACGTCGCTTTTTAACAATGTGCTAACACGACCACTCCGCCCACGTTCCTTCTAAAGAAATATAACTGAAGTTCCTTTGTTATTTGTTGCACATTCTGTGGCTTTTTCTTTTTACTACGGATGGGAGAAGTTTGTTCTCTGTCTTTCTTTTCATAGGAAAGGTTCCTTTACATATCTAAATGTTCTTTTACGTATGGAAAGCTACATGACCAACAAGCATGTGCTGACATGAAAACATGGTTTCGAACTATTGTATCATTATATATTTCAATCAATGTTGCTTTTTTCTAAACTTAATAAGGAGTAGTATTATATTTCACATAAACAAAAGCACATCTGAAAAATTTTTTTTTGATTGCAAAGGTTGACTTGCAGGTTCGAAATTGGTTTGCGTTTTTCCGAAATTACCCGAAGTTGCACTTAGAAAATTTTTACCTCAAAACAGCAATAAAGATTGGCGTCATTCATTATGAAACAGTGTGTACATTTTAATTTGTATTAAATATTTTTAACAAGTTGGTAAAAAAATTATAATAGTTTACAACAGCAACTTCCCATCTCCCGTGCACATCGATACTTCTTTCTGTTGTAATACATACAGAGATGATTGAATATCATGTGCAACTACTAATAGAACACACAACAAACCCAAATTATATTCCAACATGGAGTGTGAATTCTCATGATGCCGGTTTGTTGTGTGTTCTATTACCAGTTGTACATGCTACATAATCATTTCTGCGGGTAGTACAACAGTAAGAATTATCCACGTGCACGGGACATGCGATATGTGTTTTCAATTCCCCCACACATAGTCACACATTAAGTACAAGGGCACATTGTTATTCTTCACATACGACATAAAAACCTATATTCCTACAAAAACACCTTAAGTATGAGGGAATTTCAAGAATGCAATAAAAAAGAAAGGAAGTACAAGGGCAATATTATTTTTCGAATACAGTATGGAAAAACACACATTGAGTACAACGGCAAATTTTAGGAATGCAACGAAAAAGAGAATAAAGACCAGGAAGCATTTATTTTCACATATCGTAAGACGGGCTTACTTTGCAGAAAATATGAGGATTTTCATAGTCCTCTGTCAGCAAAACCATGAACAGCAAAGAGTAAGTTGCAACTGCCACCGAAAGACAGAACATCTAACTGTATTTGGCTAAAATATTTGTAGTTAACATCAGTTCTAATTACCGTGAGGGTTCGTTGTTATAGAGGTATGGAAAGCAGTCACTGTAAAGGCCACCAAAATTTGAAAGATATCACGTACAAGAATTTCCATCAAAGTTAAGTCAGTTTCATAGAATACTACTGTGTATAATGAAACTTTGATGCAATAGTCGAAATTTAAATGTGAGACGGTTTAAAGTCTTAAAAAAAGTAAAACTGCAAGAAGGAGGTTTCAGCCTCTAATCGGCGTTACTTTGCACAAGTCCAAAATACCTCATAAAAAGGAAATTATTACTTTTGGAACCTCCTGCATTCTAAATTTAGGTAGATGTAGGAATGAATTTCTTGTTGGAAAATAAATTATGAACAGTGGTGGATTCAGAAGAGTAGTTTGAGAGGAGCTTCTCTCACAAAGGTTTTCGTCTTTTTTTTTTTTTTTTTTTTTAAGAAATAACTAGGCTTTTGGGAGAGATTGCAACTTATACACATAGGAGATACTAGCATTACATTAAAAAAAAAAAAAAAAAAGAAAGAAATCATCCAATTTTAGTGAACTTCAGGCTGAAAGTCCCATATCCCGTAAATCTTCCAATAATTACGGTTGGGATGATATTCGTGGACATAAGGAATAACTACGGCAAATTGGTTCACAGGGACTTTTTTTCTGTTCCTGAATTGGTATTTGTGTGGGACATAGGCCTATGCTAAACTATTAGAATGTTGTTCCTGTGCCGGTACCAGTAAATACTTAATTTTCTTCAGAAATATTGGTAATTCGTACTAAGTATCGATACCAGTACCCTTATTCTAACATCAATATTTGTAAACTGTATGCAGTTTCGTGTAGAAAGTAAAATGTATAAATACTTAAGGGGAAACATTGCACAGAAACGTTATATTCATATCTTAACTTTATAATCACACATATCAATATATTCATATTTCTCCTCCTTCGCAACACGGGAAGTTTGTCTCGTATACTATATCTGAAAAAGTTTTTCGGAAATCCGGATTTTATTACGTCTCTTTAGTCAAAATCACATTCGTAAATAGCATTTTACTCTTGCACTATTATATTTAATTTTATTGCATCACTTACAAATATTGGTTAGTTTTACTTGTTTCAACTGAAATAGTATGCTATAAAGATATATATATATTTAAGAAAAGAATCCCACTTTACTTGCGTGTTCTTAACATCTTCGGATACCTTCGCATAAAAAAAAATGAAATGAAATCTTTCTGTTTTATGCCCCACGTTTCTCCCGGTTAGGCTAAAGCAGACGGTGATTATGAGAAATGAATGAAATGGTGGAATGAAGTGGAAGGAAACGGGAGAACCCCGAGAAAATCCACCAGCACGGTGTTGTCCACCATAAAGTCCACACGGCACGAGCTGTGATCGAACAAGGGACCCTAAGCACGGGAAGTGAACGCTCTACCACCGAGCCACCGCGCCCCCCACCTTCGCATAGACCTCGTGGCTAACACCGCTGATATCCATCAGCGTAAACTGTAATTAGCCACTATAATTATTTGATTGCGTTAATATTCGAAAAAATATATCGATTGTAATATATTGTCCTGTCATTAACATTTTAATGACACAAATCCACTTTTATATCGTTCTTCTGTCGAAGTAAGCCAGTTAAGGAAGTTAAGTCTTTCCACGTTCGTAATCGCTTTCAAATATCCAATTCATTAAAAGAGAATCATCTTTTTACCTATTCAGACGTTTCGTTGGCAACCGAAATCTTTTAATTTAAAGTACAATCGGTGTGGACAAATCAATGTAGAACAGAACGGGAAACTAAACATACATTTAAAAAAAAAATGCCGTATTTAGTATTGTTAATATAACATTAAAAACAATATAAAGATATGAATAAAAGGTGTATTTTAGATAAATAACTAGGTAGAAACGGAAGTAAACACACAAACATTACAAACACACTATTTTTTTTTTTTCAAAAATCGGTAAGAGTTTACTTTCTGCCGATCAGTGACTGGAACCAGTGATCATCTGACATAACCTAACCCACGCAAAATGTCACTGATAAGCACAAAAGAAATTCTTATCCAAAAATGATCCGGGGTAGAAGAACCATTAAAAAAAGAATATCCAAGACGTACGGTAGCTAATATCACTTTTTTACTTTTTTCTAATAATCCTTCTCCTTTAATTTTTCTTTTAAAAAATTAGTATATTTGTACTCCCAGTAAATTCTAAATTAACGAAAGCATGTTTGCAAACAATTTATAAAGAAATAATGAAACTGAACTTAGGTGCTTTATTCTGAAGTATGTGTTTCTCGCAAATGCAACATAAAATTTGCGTTCTTATGTTCTACTTTGTTAAATATAAGTCGCACTCTACAGGACGACATGAATCAACGAAAAATTTGGGGAGTTACCTGGAAAGTCTATAAGTGGATAGCGTTGTATCACATGATATTTCCTATCGTTGAGTGATCCTATGAAATTATTGGTCTTTAGAGCATCCTCTATTTCGTTGAGAATTTTGTAAGATACGTGGCGACTTGTGGGAAAGTATAGCAATGAATTCACTAGGTCGAAAATAAAACCACTCTCTGATTTTTACTGAATGTATCAACTCATTCGATTAATTTCTTTCTATTCTGTACAAATATTCAACCAAAATTGTATTCTTCTTCACTTTATTTGCTCTTCTTTTGTCATTTCGAGATCCTACTGCAATTTCAAACAGTGATGCCATCACGTGCGAAAAATCCCATGCTGAGGGAATTTTCGACATTGAATGGGATGCGTTATAACTCTCCTATTTGAGCTTTTTCGTCCGTTTTTTCTTTGTTTGTTTGTTCTTCAAGTCCAGAGGCATTGTAGAAGACATTACGTATGGTTTCAGACCTTCCTGCATCGAGAGATAGGAGGTGATGAGGTCATAATTCTAAAATAGGCCTATATATATTTTCTTTTATTAAGCCTATGTTCGTTATTTTTTGCGGGCTTATTTTTGCACGTAGAAGATTAAACTTTTGCACAAATATTCAGTCAACCGAGTAGTATTTACTAGATTTTTTCAGATTTCTGCGTTAAACCAGGGGGGATCAAAAGGGGCAAAAAGTTGAAAAAAGGGATATTTTTACCAAAAAATCCTTTCTTCGGGTTTTCCCCGCCTTAGGTACATAATGGAGACATGCAAATAATACCACCTAAAAGACAATTCTATTCTGAAGAGAATGATGTGCAAACCATGATTATCGGGTAATTAGAGATGTGTCAGGGAATTTTTACAAAATATCCTTCTGTATACGGGAATATGGGACATTGTCGGTATATATCTTTTTGGCGGGCTTACTTTTGCCCCTGGAAGATTGAAATTGTGCATAAACATTCAGCCCACCTAGTAGTATTTATCAGATCTTTTTAAGATCTCTGCGTTAAAACATGGGAGTTCAGAGGGGCTGAAAGTTGAAAAAAGAGATATATAAACCAAAAACTCCTTTTTTCCCCCGATTTTCCCACCTTAGATACATGATGGAGACACGTGAGTCGTACCGTCTGAAAGGGATTTCTATTCTGAAGAGAATGATGGTCGAAACATGAACCTAGGGTAATTAAGGATATGTCAGGGAATTTTTATCTAAATATATTTCTTTATAGAGGAATTTGGATATTTTCGGTATTTTTTTGGTGGGGGGCTTATTTTTGCACCTAGAAGATTGAAATTGTGCACAAACATTCACTTCACCGAGTAGTATTTAACAGAATTTTTTTCCAGATTTCTGCTTTAAAACAGGGGGGTCCAGAGGGGCTAAAAGTTAAAAAAGGGATATTTAGACCAAAAAATCCTTTTTTCGGGATTTTTCCGCCTTAAACACATGATGGAGACATTGGAATGGTACCGCCCGAAAGATAGTTCTATTCTGAAGAGAATGATTTGCGGATTATAGTCCTAGGGTAAATAGAGATGTCTGAGGAATTCTTTTTACCTGAGATTATGGTGTTTTGCGTTAATTTGGGGCATTGTGGGGATTCTTGATAAAAATTATCTTGCCCTTAGCATTCAAAATAGAAACTTGAAATTTGGCACACACATCCTGTATACCAAGTACCATTTATTTATTTTATTATTATTATTATTATTATTATTATTATTATTATTATTTTGAGGTCTCTACGTTCACACATGTCCGTTCCAGAGGGGGCCAAAGTGGGAAAAGAAAATTTTCCCCCAAAATTTTCCCTTTGACATCACTTTTCCCTCTCCTGGTATATAGTATGAGCATGCAAATGGTACCATTTAAAAGCCAGCTCTTTTCGGAAGAGAATGAAGTATGAACCATGATCCTAGGATAAATAGTGACGATGGAGTAGCTGCTTCAGTGAAAGTCTAAAAAAAAAAACAAAAAACCCGGATTGGGCTTTATGCAGAATCGTTCTGAAACAGGATTAGTGCATTACTAAACAGTTCGACTAACATTTGTTCCCTGCAGCAGTTAGGTGCTCAGTACGACGCTAAAAATGCGTCAAACGTCTCCGTATAAGGTGGACTCTCTAGAATAAGCGTGTTAATATTCTCAACTTTTATTCTGAAATCTTTCTTTCTAATCGGTAAAATCCGTGCTAGTGAATAGTCACGTTATCATATGTGACTTTCAAAAATCAGGTACCAAGAAACGAAATTTTTGTTCTGATATTTCAATCAGCAACATAATAGAACGAGTTCCGAATGAAGGAAACAACGTTTAAGTCTGGAGAACAAAACTTTTGTAGTTATAATCGGCTCAGTATAAGGTGAAAGCACAAAGGTGCACTGGAGCCACTACATTCCTGATAGCAATAAAATACACATGTTTCCGATTAAATAAAATAGTTGCGGGCAGCAATGTCCCAGTGGTAGATCGTTCACTTCTAGGGATGGGCACGAATGGAACTAAAACTCGACTCGACTCAGATTCGAGTCGAGTCAAATGTAAGTTTCTCGAGTCGAATTCAGAGTCGAGTCACTGTTTTTGAGATAGAGTTTCGGGTCGAGTCGATTTTGATAAATGGCTCGCTCGTTATCTGGGAGATCTTAGGTTGACAAAACTAGAGCACCACACAATATGACGTCACTAAATGTGATAGCAAGTTGAGCAGTGTTTGCAACTGACTTGGTGTCAACTTATTAATTTTATACTAGAGTATCAGACCGGTAAAGAAAATATGTTTAAAAATGATTATCTGTTAATGAAGTAATATACTTAAAGAGATATTTGTATATTTGTGTGAAAGCAAAGCATCAACACACGTGAAATTTGATGATGGGCTCCGCGAAAGATTTGTTGCTACAAAAAATTTGAAGATGAACAATATATAATTGACCAAAATTAATGATAGGTCTACACCATATTAGTATGTGACAGACCCGTATCCATGGGATCTAGGGAGCTGGCCCCCTCTAAATTTTCACTGGTCCCCTAAAATTTTCACAATATGCTTGCGAATGAACTATAACAGGTCTAACAAATTTCAGTCAGACACACTCGCCAATCCAAAAAATAATGGTCGCTATTAGCTCTCACGTACAAATTGAGATGTCCCCCACCAAACGGCCTTTGGTTTGACAAAGAAAGGCTTCACATTCCGTGTTTTCTCTCACTCAGTGACAATTATTTTCTTACGAAACAGAAACTGCGCTGCCCTGTGAGTTCAGGCAGAAACCATTCCTACTGCACACTGGTCGCCATCTCTAAATTTCTAGTCGCCAATGGCGACTTGGCGACCGGAAAATTTGTGCGCTGAGCTACATGATGATTAACTATAATACGCTTGGATCGTGACTCCCTCCCAAACTTCTACCGGTCTTCCATTAGTTTTTTGGGCTGGCTACCAGCCTAGTATGTGATAAGTGACAGGGCCGTAACTTGAGGAGGGAGGGGGCAAATGCCTCCCCAAGGAAGCTCCCCGCTGTTCGAGGAGACAAATTTTAAGACAAAATGTTCTTACTCCGTATACGATACGAACATGAAATTATAAATGAAGCATCGAATATGTCCACTATATTACATAAACAAAACAACACGTAAAAGGTAAATAAGACAAAAATGAGCCGTTGGCCCATTTCAATAAAAAGAAGTTTACTATTAGGGGCCCAAGATATAATGTTTATTCGTATGGCTTTGATATTTGTCAATATTGTCCCCTTAATTCATTTGTCATGTATGGAACGGGCCCAAAGGTGTAACTAACGACTCGGGCCCATAAAGAGTAAGAGAAAGATGGAACGAGAGAGCCCAAGAATTAGAGAAACAACTTTTTTCTAGGAGCACGAAATACGCGTATTAATGCTTACCCCCCTCTCAACAAAAAAAGTCTAAGTTACGGCGCTGGATAAATGGATGCAGGTGTAGAATACATAAACATAAAAACAGTAATTTATGATTAAAATGAATGACTGCGTGTGAAAGACTGTACTACTAATTTTAAAAAATTATATAACGTTTACTGTATGTAGAAAACGATGATGCTGTCCTATTTTATGAGTTTGAATTTGCAAAATTTACGAAAGAAGTATGTAATATATTTCTCGGGTTCTGTAGGATTACGGGGGACCAAAATTAGGCCTACGTGAAAACACAATGTTTATAGCTGGAATGAGTTCATGCTGCGGAAAGATAATTGATATTGATATGTGAGTAATTTGTGAACTGAGTAGACTGGAAATGCCGTGTGCGGAATGGAAAATTTTGCAATTACTATTTGCTATTAATTAGAATGAACGAATACAACGTGCATTGCGGCGTTCTAACCCGACTTCGCTTGCTAGCGCTCGCTCGTCAATATTTATTTATTTATTTATTTATTGATACAAGTCATGGCAATTACCAGCATCTATGACCTTAAGCACGTCACGTTGGAGGGATGACATCCTCGGCGAGCACACAATCATGGTACAGGGGAGGGATATAAGGAACGGTTAAGGAAAGAAGCGGCCTGATGCCTGTAAATTAGCCGGCATTTACCTGGTGTGAATGGGGAAATCACAGGAAAAACCTCATTTAGGATAGCTAGCCTGGAAAAGCTGTTACACCTTTTCGACCAACTGACCCTGCCGGAAATCGAGCCCAGGACCAAAGGCGAGAGCATTGGCGACTACTCATGCTCAGCAATACTGTCTAAAACTCTTTAGTTAGTGGTATGTTTGGCTTTAGGTAGATTAACCTAAAAAATTATTTAAGAAAACAGCAATGATTTTCAACAAAAAATGCTTTTCCCCCGTAATCCGACATATATGGCTAGTTTTCAAAGCACATACTTAGAAAAAAAAATGTAGGTAGGGTACTTAAAACGGTAGGTTACATGCTTAATTCCTGTAGTTTTTGGACTTAACGTACAGCAAACGTATAACTGAAAACGCATGTTTTATAATACTTTCCGTATAAGTGTTCCATCTATACGTACTTTCCGTATGAAACAATATAGGCGGTCAGGATCTCGCACACAAATTAACGCACAATGTTCTTAGTAGAATAGAATATAGCTGCAGAATGTAACATAGGTGATATATGGAAAACTGTTAGATGTCAGATATCCTGCAATGGCATGATGTAATATCTAAGCGCAGTGCGTATGTAGCATATGCTCCATACTGATTTCTGTAGTAAGCAAGAGGATTTCATATATTTGTACAATATACCGCTGTCTGGGGAACGGATTTTTCTTAGTGTGCAGTTCATAAGCAAGGGTGCTCATGTTGTGGTTTCCAGGGGGGGCAGGTATAAGCGGCGTTTCAAATATAGTTTCAAATTTTGCTGTAAGTAATGTAAAAATTCTATTAGGTTTTCAATATTCCCAAGTACAATTTCCTCTTAGGTGGCGAGAGCCCCACCCTGTTGCGCGCCCTTGTTCATAAGTAATGCATTTATATGGGTGCTGAACATGTGGGTTCAGTATTTCTTGATAAATCCATTAAATGTTGTGCGTGTAATCCACAACGCTCACAGATATAGGCGGGAAATCATGTCACTTAATGACCTTCCCATTTTAAGGCAGTAATAAATGCGAAAATTGTCGATAAGTGATTCGCCTACTTTGATTTTGCGAATAGTTCGTACTATGTGCGACTTTGTCCATGAGGCGTCTAGGGTATGGTCGACGTCGATAAGCTAATAAAACGAAATACTTCAAAAGTTGAAACGGTGGGTACGTAAACGTAAAACTCGTGTAGCTTAGGTATAGGCTGCATAATTACTTTATTACATCAGTGTTAATGTGCATCGATAGAGCAGTTGGGATAGAGCAGTTTCCACAGTTCAGATTAACAATACGTGGAAAATTCATATTACTTTGAAACACATTTCTTGATGAAAATACTTTCATCACACCTTCTAGACTTTACATGTGTTGGCGCATGTCAGAGATCAACCAGGAACTGGTAAAATTCAGGGGCGCTACGAGAGATAATTGTTTAAAAATATATTTTTTTTTATTTATTGGTGCACACTTAGTAGTAGTAATAGTAGTAATGATAGTATAGTAGTAGTAAGGCAGTAGTATTAGGGTAGTTGTTTAGTAGTAGCCAGACCCGCAACCAGAGGGGGCTAGGGGATCGAGGTCCCCCTAAACTTTTTGTGGCCTCTCCAGACTTCAATACAAAATTTATTATTAATACAGCGTTTCCCCGCGTTCCCTTTCATTTATACCACTGTTTATATAAACAGTACACCATGGATGAGTTTTTCTAAACCTATGTGAGTTTGACGTGCAAAAGCACGCTAATTACGTAATTTGTAAACTTATCCGATTTCGGTAACTATAAAGATGAAAGCTTGTTTTTAATTGTTGCAACTTTATATAAATGTGACAGCAATCGCCAATCGGATACGTTTACAAATTATATAGTGCCTATATTTTAACATCTTGAAATTCATATACGGGCAAAGAGCTCGCTCGTGGTACATTGTTTTAGTTGTTTAAATATTGTACCAGTAGCGTAGCCAGGATGTGTGTTTGGGAGGGCGCAAGTGCTGTTATAGGTAGGCCCTACATATATAAACATTACAAACAAAGAAATATATAAACATAAAAATATATAAAAAATTACAAACGTCAAAGTACCAAAGTACATTGTCGGACCTCTTTGGGGGGGGGCGGCCCCTCTGGGCCCCCCTTCCCTGGGCCACTGTATTGTACGATCTTTACCCGCAACCTAAATCACAATGGAGGCCAGTGGCGGATTTACGAAGGGAGCTTTCTAAGTGAAGCCTCCTTGAAATCCTGCAATTTAAAAGAAGTACGAAGTAAGTGTTATTGAATTCATAAACTTCAAGCCTCCCTCCCCAAAAATAATTTCAGGATTTCTTAAAAAAAAAAAAGAAAAAAAAATTACTCTACATTCGCCACTGAATTGCAGATCAGCAAAATGTTTACTGATTTATCAATTAAGAGATTATCTTCGCTATTACTAATGTAACGTAACAACCTTGATTGAATGCTTGTTCAGGAAAAAGAGAAGCTTTTCCAGAGAGTGCTTTTAACATGTTTCGAGCAACGAGTGCTTTTGAATTTCCCTGAAGACTACCCATAGAATTTTATTTTAGTAATTTAAAACCTCTTGCGAGTGAGTTTTCTGGAGAGCGTGGAGAAACATTCAAAATGATTATAGTTCTCCTTGTCTTTCTAAACTGTAATGTTCCCTAACCGGAACTTAATATAGAGGAATAATAATAATAATCCTTCTAAATTTGTAATTTTTGTAAGAAACAAATTAACGGAAGATTTTGAGCTCCTCCGTGGCTAAGCGGTTAGCGTACGCGCCTTTGGCGTGGGAGTCCCGGGTTCGATTCCCAGCGGGAGTAGTAATGGGGTGACTTGGTCTCACTTTGGACTTTGACCCCGACCTTTATGACGTCATAGGTCAAAGGTCAATAACCTTGGCCCGGGGTCAATGACCTAGGGGTACCTAGGACCACCCCCTCTAAATTTTGGCAGGGGTACCATGGCCCACCCCCTAAATTTTGGCAGGGGTACCTAGGACCACCCCCCTTAAATTTTGGAAATTGCCAAATCTAAAAATTTGGTATGGTAGCCTAGGACCATAGTATGTACCTCTATCAGTATTGGGTGTCTATGTCGTTCGCTTTCATGGGTAAAAAATTGCCAAAAATTCAAATTTCGGGGGTTTTTGACCTAATTTATTCCCTTTGATGAGGTATTATTACCCTATATGGTTATATGGACGTATACAGGGGTCCATTACCTATCATAAGACATGGGTATATTAATGCCCCCCTTGAAAAATTTGGGAGGGGTACCTTGGCCCACCCCTTAAATTTTGGAAATTGCCCAATTTAAACATTTGGTATTATAGTATAGGACCCTAATATGTATTATGATAAATTTGGGTGGTCCACCTCGTTCCCTTTTAGGGGTACAAAATTGCCAAAAATATAAACGTAAGCAATACGTTGTACCACGTGTTTGGTTTTTGGTCCATTTTATTCCCCTTTGATGAGGTCCTATTACCTTATATAGTTATATGGTCATGTATAGGGGTCCATTACCTTTCATAAGACATGGGTATATTAATGCACCCCTTGAAAAATTTGGGAGGGGTACCTTGGCCCGCCCCTTAAATTTTGGAAATTGCCCAATTTCAACATTGGGTATTATAGTACAGGACCCTAATATGTATTATGATAAATTTGGGTGGTCCACCTCATTTCCTTTTAGGGGTACATAGGACCACCCCCCTTAAATTTTGGAAATTGCCAAATCTAAAAATTTGGTGTGGTAGCCTAGGACCATAGTATGTACCTCTATCAGTATTGGGTGTCTATGTCGTTCCCTTTCATGGGTAAAAAATTGCCGAAAATTTAAATTTCGGTCTTTTTTGACCTAATTTATCCCCTTTGATGAGGTATTATTACCCTATATAGTTATATGGTCGTATACAGGGGTCCATTACCTTTCATAACATATGGGTATATTAATGCACCCCTTGAAAAATTTGGGAGGGGTACCTAGGCCCACCCCTTAAATTTTGGAAATTGACCAATTTAAACATTGGGTATTATAGTACAGGACCCTAATATGTATCATGATAAATTTGGGCGGTCCACCTCGTTCCCTTCTAGGGGTACAAAATTGCCAAAATATAAACGTAAGCAATACGTTATACCACGTGTTTGGTTTTTGGTCGATTTTATCCCCTTTGATGAGGTGTTATTACCTTATATGGTTATATGGTCATGTATAGGGGTCCATTACCTTTCATAAGATATCGGTATATTTGTACACTCCTTTAAAAATTTGGGAGGGGTACTTTGGCCCACCCCTTAAATTTTGGAAATTGCCCAATTTAAACATTTGGTATTATAGTACCGGACCCTAATATGTATTATGATAAATTTGGGTGGTCCACCTCGTTCCCTTTTAGGGGTACAAAATTGCCAAAATATAAACGTAAGCAATACGTTGTACCACGTGTTTGGTTTTTGGTCCATTTTATCCCCCTTTGATGAGGTCCTATTACCTTATATAGTTATATGGTTATGTATAGGGGTCCATTACCTTTCATAAGACATGGGTATATTAATGCACCCCTTGAAAAATTTGGGAGGGGTACTTTGGCCCACCCCTTAAATTTTAGAAATTGCTCATTTTATATATTTGGTATTATAGTACTGGACCCTAACATGTATTATTATGATAAATTTGAGTGGTTCACCTCGTTCCCTTTTAGGGGTACGAAATTGCCAAATTTTACTACAACCACGTGTTTGGTATTTTGGTCCAATTTATCCCCTTGGATGAGGTCCTATTACCTTATATGATTATATGGTTATGTATATTGGTCCATTCCCTATTATAAGACATGGGTATATTGATGCACCCCGGGAGGGGTACCTTGGCCCACCTCTTTATTTTGGAAATTGCCCAATTTAAACATTTGGTATAATAGTATAAGACCCTAATATATATTACTATAAATTTGGGTGGTCCATCTCGTTCCCTTTCATGGGTACGAAATTGCCAAATTTTAGTACAACCACGTGTTTCGTTTTGACCTAATTTATTCACTTGGATGAGGTCCTATTACCTAATATGATTATATGATCATGTATAGGGGTCCATTTTCTATCATAAGACATAGGTACATTGATGCACCCCGGGATGGGTACCATAGTCAATCCCTTAAATTTTGGAAATTTTTCAATTTAAGCATTCGCTATCATAGTACATGACCTCAATATGTATCATGATAAATTTGGGTGGTCCACCTTGTTCCCTTTCATGAGTAAAAAAAAAATGCCAAAATATAAACATAAGCAATATGTTGTATCACGTGTTTGGTTTTTGGCCCAATTTATCCCGTTTGATGCGGTCTTATACCGTATATGGTCATATGGTCATGTATATAGGTTCATTTCCTTTCATAAGACATGAGTACATTGATGCACCCTTTAAAAAATTTGGGAGGGGTATCTTGACTCATCCACTCAGTTTTAGAAATTGTTTAATATAAGCATTTGGTATCTTCGTACAGGTCTTCAATATGTACCACTATAAATTTGGATGGTCCACATCGTTCCCTTTCATGGGTAAAGAACTACCAAAAATTAAATTTCGGAGGTTATTGACCCTTTGATAAGTATTTAGCACGTTATATGGTTTATTACCCTTATATGTTTATGTGCCCTTTTAAATTTGGGAATTATCAGGTAACAAAATTCGGTAAACGTTTTCTAGGACCCATTGTTGTTCCTCTTATGGCCAAATATTCAAAATTTAAAGGTTATTGACCGGCTTTATTATTGAATAAGTACAGGATTTATTACTTTTTCATAAGACACAGGTGTATTTGTGTACCAATCTTAAATTTTGGGAGGGGTACATTTCTTATTGTCATATCAATAATTGGTAATTGTTCTTTGGGTAAATCATTGTCAAATATGAGTATGATCACGTGATCAGTTATTGACCTATGATGGGATTAGGAGTCCAGGACATTGGTACATTTAAACTTTGTAGGATAATTTGAGAATGCGTCATTGGTATTGATTATTACAGCCAAATATAAACGTAAGCAATACGATGTACCACGTGATTGACCTTGATGAGGTAGTGTACAGGGATACATAGCTAACCTTATTGAATCTTATGACTCATAGTCTTAAGGGAATACATGCTACAACACTGGCAAAGTTATTGTTGATGCAATTTGATTGGTTGATCACTATCTTTCGTGCAATCTGATTGGCTGATCACTATCTTTCGTGCAATCTGATTGGTTGATGAATTTCAAATCTTTGCTGTATTCAGTTTTAAGTTTTGTTTAACATTTAAAAATCTTGGTTTCGTTCAACATTTTGCACTCACTGATAAATATGATCAAAACCGTTTATTTGTTAACCGAATAGTTAAAAACCGGATAAAGTTTGACGGTTAACCGTGAAACGTAAAATTTTTTAGTTTGAAATTTTTTTGCTTGAAACTTTTTGTTTGAATTTTTTTTGTTTAAAATTTTTTGTTTAAAAATTTTTTCGTTTGAAATTTTTTAAAATTTTTTCGTTTCAAAATTTTTTGTTTGAAATTTTTCGTTTCCAAATTTTTTGTTTGAAATTTTTTGTTTCAAAATTTTGTTTGAAATTTTTGTTTCAAAATTTTTTGTTTGAAATTTTTTTGTTTGAAATTTTTTGTTGCAAAATTTAGTTGGAAAATTTTTTGTTTAAAATTTTTTGTTCGAAATTTTTGTTTTGAAATTTTTGTTTCAAAGTTTGGGTTGACATTTTTTTTTATAGATTGTGCACTCATTAGTAAAGAACCGGAACTGTTTAGAACAAAAACCTTTGACAACATTGTGGTGCAATAGTACACGTCAGAACATGGGGCTGTACTTGAAATGAAAAAACACAAATCATTGAAATGGATCATTTTATTACACTCCACATACATCCATACCAGATAGTGGTTCTGGATATTGTCGATACAATGTATTTTGAACTTCTTGCACTAGTTTGTCTTTAGCATATAATTTTAATTCCAATTGAAGTCTTTTAAGGTCTATTGCAATATCAATTGGTGGAAACTCAATGTCCATTTGATCACAAATAAATTGTTTATCAATACAGGTATGCACCCACAAACGATGTTGACAACCATCACAATATCTAGATACATGTTGTACAATATGCGTAACACATTTTTCAAAATAGTACTTTTTCAGGAATATACTAGTTTTGTTGCACACTTCCACTGCATGTTTCACACATTGAAATACGCTTATAAATTTGTTCCATTCAGTTTCCGTTAGATACACCATGTTGCGAGGGGCATGAAATGTACTCTTTTTACGTAACAGCACCATCTTCTCTTCGAGGACTGTACGCATCACCACTTCATGATTTGAGCCTAATGATTTGACTATGGTCACATTTAGCTCATCATGAAAATAATCGTTCATTTGGTCGATTCGTGAACATAATATTTGCCATTCTTCACAGGTCAGTTGTACACCAAATTGTTCTGCTTTGCCCAATCGAATCACTGGTTCAAATGTTCTAGCACTGATACCAATCATCACATGCTTTGTTTGAAATATATTTATTGGATAATAGCTTGCGAAGATGAACTCTTTATCGTTAGAAGTACACATCTTTCCTCCTGAAAAGCACTTGCTCAAATGATTTCACGGTATTGGTTGATTTATAGAACTACGACTGACGTCATTGGAAAGGAATGTGCTGACATTTGAATTCATGATTTCATCACAGTTACTGACGTCATGCCGAGCAACCACATTCATACAACTATGTCTGATGTGTTGATGTTTGAATTCATGATTTCATCACAATTGCTGACGAATCCGGCTGTGTACTAAATTCAAATTGATGACTTCGACCCAAGAGTCTTTTATAGCATAAAGATACAGATCCAGTATTTAAGAAACGCAGCAGTTCTTCTTGTTTTGATGCTTCCATGGGTAAATATCTTGCTGGTAAAATTATATTCTTATCATTTTCAAGATTCACTACGATTCTTAATCCAAACTCTGTAGGGATCATTTGGCTAGCTAAGATTCTATAAGGTACATTCTGTTGTAAATCAGTAATCTTGGTAAATGATTTCATCACATCACGTGTGTTTAGAAACTGCAGACAAGTAGCCATGATGATGTTATCATGAATACTAACGCGAACGATACTTATATATGATGCAAAACTGATGACGTTTCATTATCATGTTCTGACGTGCACCATAATGTTGCCAGAGGTTTTTGTTCTAAACAGTTCCGGTTCTTTACTAATGAGTGCACAAACTTTTAAAAATGTCAAACAAAAATTTCAAAAAAAAATTTCAAACAAAAATTTTCAAACAAAAAAAATTTGAAACAAAATTTTCCAAACAAAAATCTTTGAAACAAAATTTTGGAAACGAAAAATTTCAAACGAAAAAATTTTAAACAAAAAATTTTAAACAAAAAAATTCAAACAAAAAGTTTCAAGCAAAAAAATTTCAAACTAAAAAATTTTACGTTTCACGGTTAACCGTCAAACTTTATCCGGTTTTTAACTATTCGGTTAACAAATAAACGGTTTTGATCATATTTATCAGAGAGTGCAAAATGTTGAACGAAACCAAGATTTTTAAATGTTAAACAAAACTTAAAACTGAATACAGCAAAGATTTGAAATTCATCAACCAATCAGATTGCACGAAAGATAGTGATCAGCCAATCAGATTGCACGAAAGATAGTGATCAACCAATCAAATTGCATCAACAATAACTTTGCCAGTGTTGTAGCATGTATTCCCTTAAGACTATGAGTCATAAGATTCAATAAGGTTAGCTATGTATCCCTGTACACTACCTCATCAAGGTCAATCACGTGGTACATCGTATTGCTTACGTTTATATTTGGCTGTAATAATCAATACCAATGACGCATTCTCAAATTATCCTACAAAGTTTAAATGTACCAATGTCCTGGACTCCTAATCCCATCATAGGTCAATAACTGATCACGTGATCATACTCATATTTGACAATGATTTACCCAAAGAACAATTACCAATTATTGATATGACAATAAGAAATGTACCCCTCCCAAAATTTAAGATTGGTACACAAATACACCTGTGTCTTATGAAAAAGTAATAAATCCTGTACTTATTCAATAATAAAGCCGGTCAATAACCTTTAAATTTTGAATATTTGGCCATAAGAGGAACAACAATGGGTCCTAGAAAACGTTTACCGAATTTTGTTACCTGATAATTCCCAAATTTAAAAGGGCACATAAACATATAAGGGTAATAAACCATATAACGTGCTAAATACTTATCAAAGGGTCAATAACCTCCGAAATTTAATTTTTGGTAGTTCTTTACCCATGAAAGGGAACGATGTGGACCATCCAAATTTATAGTGGTACATATTGAAGACCTGTACGAAGATACCAAATGCTTATATTAAACAATTTCTAAAACTGAGTGGATGAGTCAAGATACCCCTCCCAAATTTTTTAAAGGGTGCATCAATGTACTCATGTCTTATGAAAGGAAATGAACCTATATACATGACCATATGACCATATACGGTATAAGACCGCATCAAACGGGATAAATTGGGCCAAAAACCAAACACGTGATACAACATATTGCTTATGTTTATATTTTGGCATTTTTTTTTTACTCATGAAAGGGAACAAGGTGGACCACCCAAATTTATCATGATACATATTGAGGTCATGTACTATGATAGCGAATGCTTAAATTGAAAAATTTCCAAAATTTAAGGGATTGACTATGGTACCCATCCCGGGGTGCATCAATGTACCTATGTCTTATGATAGAAAATGGACCCCTATACATGATCATATAATCATATTAGGTAATAGGACCTCATCCAAGTGAATAAATTAGGTCAAAACGAAACACATGGTTGTACTAAAATTTGGCAATTTCGTACCCATGAAAGGGAACGAGATGGACCACCCAAATTTATAGTAATATATATTAGGGTCTTATACTATTATACCAAATGTTTAAATTGGGCAATTTCCAAAATAAAGAGGTGGGCCAAGGTACCCCTCCCGGGGTGCATCAATATACCCATGTCTTATAATAGGGAATGGACCAATATACATAACCATATAATCATATAAGGTAATAAGACCTCATCCAAGGGGATAAATTGGACCAAAATACCAAACACGTTGTTGTAGTAAAATTTGGCAATTTCGTACCCCTAAAAGGGAACGAGGTGAACCACTCAAATTTATCATAATAATACATGTTAGGGTCCAGTACTATAATACCAAATATATAAAATGAGCAATTTCTAAAATTTAAGGGGTGGGCCAAAGTACCCCTCCCAAATTTTTCAAGGGGTGCATTAATATACCCATGTCTTATGAAAGGTAATGGACCCCTATACATAACCATATAACTATATAAGGTAATAGGACCTCATCAAAGGGGGATAAAATGGACCAAAAACCAAACACGTGGTACAACGTATTGCTTACGTTTATATTTTGGCAATTTTGTACCCCTAAAAGGGAACGAGGTGGACCACCCAAATTTATCATAATACATATTAGGGTCCGGTACTATAATACCAAATGTTTAAATTGGGCAATTTCCAAAATTTAAGGGGTGGGCCAAAGTACCCCTCCCAAATTTTTAAAGGAGTGTACAAATATACCGATATCTTATGAAAGGTAATGGACCCCTATACATGACCATATAACCATATAAGGTAATAACACCTCATCAAAGGGGATAAAATCGACCAAAAACCAAACACGTGGTATAACGTATTGCTTACGTTTATATTTTGGCAATTTTGTACCCCTAGAAGGGAACGAGGTGGACCGCCCAAATTTATCATGATACATATTAGGGTCCTGTACTATAATACCCAATGTTTAAATTGGTCAATTTCCAAAATTCAAGGGGTGGGCCTAGGTACCCCTCCCAAATTTTTCAAGGGGTGCATTAATATACCCATATGTTATGAAAGGTAATGGACCCCTGTATACGACCATATAACTATATAGGGTAATAATACCTCATCAAAGGGGATAAATTAGGTCAAAAAAGACCGAAATTTAAATTTTTGGCAATTTTTTACCCATGAAAGGGAAAGACATAGACACCCAATACTGATAGAGGTACATACTATGGTCCTATGCTACCACACCAAATTTTTAGATTTGGCAATTTCCAAAATTTAAGGGGGGTGGTCCTATGTACCCCTAAAAGGAAATGAGGTGGACCACCCAAATTTATCATAATACATATTAGGGTCCTGTACTATAATACCCAATGTTGAAATTGGGCAATTTCCAAAATTTAAGGGGCGGGCCAAGGTACCCCTCCCAAATTTTTCAAGGGGTGCATTAATATACCCATGTCTTATGAAAGGTAATGGACCCCTATACATGACCATATAACTATATAAGGTAATAGGACCTCATCAAAGGGGAATAAAATGGACCAAAAACCAAACACGTGGTACAACGTATTGCTTACGTTTATATTTTTGGCAATTTTGTACCCCTAAAAGGGAACGAGGTGGACCACCCAAATTTATCATAATACATATTAGGGTCCTATACTATAATACCAAATGTTTAAATTGGGCAATTTCCAAAATTTAAGGGGTGGGCCAAGGTACCCCTCCCAAATTTTTCAAGGGGGGCATTAATATACCCATGTCTTATGATAGGTAATGGACCCCTGTATACGTCCATATAACCATATAGGGTAATAATACCTCATCAAAGGGAATAAATTAGGTCAAAAACCCCCGAAATTTGAATTTTTGGCAATTTTTTACCCATGAAAGGGAACGACATAGACACCCAATACTGATAGAGGTACATACTATGGTCCTAGGCTACCATACCAAATTTTTAGATTTGGCAATTTCCAAAATTTAAGGGGGGTGGTCCTAGGTACCCCTGCCAAAATTTAGGGGGTGGGCCATGGTACCCCTGCCAAAATTTAGAGGGGGTGGTCCTAGGTACCCCTAGGTCATTGACCCCGGGCCAAGGTTATTGACCTTTGACCTATGACGTCATAAAGGTCGGGGTCAAAGTCCAAAGTGAGACCAAGTCACCCCATTACTACTGCGGGAGCTCATGTGGTTCGGATTCCACGTTAATCAGTAGGTCCACGTCTCATATAGCCTCGCTGCTGAAAGGGACGCTAAACTAAAATCAACTCAACTCAACGGAAGATTTTCTGTCTTTCTTTACTCTGCATATATAGAATGGAGAAATTGTACGCTATTCTTTTGTTTACTGCAAACGGAAGAAATAGAAGTTGTTCCAGTAAATTGGATCGAGCAAGATAGGTATGCATGGCCGCCATTTAAAGGCACCTATAGAATAAGAAAATGAATTTTGGAACGCCAGGAAGCAGGAAAAGATTGGGATAGGTACCCGGCGAGAATTGTGAACGAGTACGGTGAGAAATTCAACTGTATTGTATGGTAGGCTACATTCGTATTACTTTAAATTTTAGTATACTGTATACGCCTGTGTAATATTCTCACTGCTATCAACAAATTATCTTCCCTCTGGGACCTCCTGTGGTCGGTAGGCTCGCTCAAAGAGTTCAAATTTGAATTTCATTTTTGGCTTTTAGGCAACGTTGACCAAAGGACCAGGGAAGAGCTTGGGAAGAAGGATATTGGAAACAAGTCTCATAAAACCTTTTCACAAAGTAACACCTCGCCAGGCCCGCAACCAGAGGGGGCAAGAGGGCTGGCAACCCCTAAAGTTTTCGTGGCCCCTCCAGACCTCAATATAAAATGCACAATTAGATATTTGTAAGAGAATTTTTAATGACTTGCACTCCCCCCAAAAAAATCTCTGTGGCTGCAACCCACTACTTTGTCATTCAAGACTCAGATACAGGTCAGTAGTTAAACTATTTTGACCTGATGGGGCAACTTTACTGCAAGCCTGTATCTGCGTACTGCATAAAGAAAAGCAAAATGTTACTTTATGAATAGCTTTCTGACTTCTTCTGTTTCTTTATGACTTCTTTTCCTGGCCCCTTGTTCATCCAAAGTTGCCTAAAAGCCAAAAATAAAATTCAAATTCGGACTCTACCGACGAAGGGAGGCTCCATAGGACAAAACGCCAGATAATTTATTTTGTCTTTTGACTTCTACAAGTAGTAGTTCCTGTAGAAGGTGTCCACGATTTTTGGAATACCATATATATATATATATATATATATATATATATATATATATATACGAGTGTGTGTGTGCATGTGTGGGTGGGTGTTGTTAAAGTAATTTTGGCAATTTCACATCGTCATCTTGGGTAGTTACCAGTTTAAAAAGCATGTTCTCTTCACAAATGTTTGAAAGCAGTAAAAAAAAATAAATAAATAAAAAAATAGAAGTGGCTGCGACGAGCGAAGGTGAGACCAGACGGAAGAGAACGAAGGTTAGTTGTTATAATTTACTACGCATGTGTATTTTTAAATTATAAATTTCCACAAAAATTCCAAAGTAGTGAAATGATATTAACGTTGTATTAATGGATTGCTCAGAACATCTGGTAGACGAAGAATTTAACGTACAGAATGGAAACAGAAGTTTAATGTGCTCTGGCAACAAGCTCTGTTTTTAGGAATTCCCAAGGTATGATATGCATTGATTACCAGCAAAGGGGCCATACCAGTTCAGGACAGTATTATAGTGATTTTTTCGAAAAAGGTTCAAGTCCAAATTCAAGAAAAAGGGCCGCAAATGCTCTCCAGAGGCGCTCTCTACCATCATGACAATGCTCCCGGCCACACTAAGCAGTTGCCATGGCTACTATTCATGTATGCGGCTTTGAACTCGTTCCTCATCCACTCTATTCTCCAGATCTGGCCTTTCAGACTTCCATTTGTTCCATAATCTAAAAAAGGCTCTAGCAGGGTGACGTTTTGCAAGCGATATTGACGTCATGACAGCCGTGGAGGGGTTTCTGTGGTCACAACCTAAGGAACTTCTTTTAACTGTGATAAGAGCACTGCAGCACGGTTGGAGCAAGTGTGTTGCTGTCCAATGGAATTCTGTTGAAAAATAAAGGTATTACCAAATCTGTACTTCCCACCCGCAAAATGTTCCCAATCGGGTTCCGCACTACCCACGGCCGGCCCTGGGTGAGAATATACTCGTACTTACAGTATATATTTTTCTGATATTCAAGAAAATAATCCCCCTCCTTTAACACATACATATTCTTTCGTTATTACAATGCGATGGAAAGTCTTTTGCTTGTCCTGAGCGTAATAATAATAATAATAATAACCCCGACTTGGCAGTGAAACTTGAAATTTGTGCATACGACAATATGATTCATTGTATTCTGCTTGAACAGAATAAAGTATGGAAAGGAAATACATTTTATGGCCCACGGCTGCAAGAAACAAGATTTTTCAGAAAGCCTGAAACTGCCGCTGTTTTTTTTTTTTTTTTTTTTTTTTCAGTATGCTGATGTTAATAGTAAACTAAGGTATTCGTAATACTCACTTTTGTTCCAAATTAGGTTTTGATTTGTTCGTAATTGCGAATTGTAAAGATTTAACGGACGCCATTTGGAATTTTTTTAATATATCATTTTGGTTTTCACCCAAATAAGGTGTTGCGAATACCCATGTTTTGTAAAATTTGGTTCCGATATGTTGATAATTGTGGGAATTACGAGTTCTTAAAATGTATGGTGTCCACATTCTGGAAAGTCAAGGAAATGGGTTTCAGCCAGGGAAACGAGAAGAAACTGAAAAAAGTCGGGAAAATGCAGATGGGGGCTTCGGGTTAAATTTGATCCTATTTTTATTCCTTATAAATTAGTTTTAAAATTTTGTTTTCTTTACATTTCAAGTTGATATGAGCAAAAATATATTAATTTTATAAACATAAAATGTACTAATTTGGATATTAGGATCTAACATATCCTAAATTTGATTTTAAAATCCTTGACGTTCCTAAATGTCTTAAATGCTTTTGAACTTGAAATTATTTTTAACACACTAAATAACAGTCGTAACTTTTTATGGTGAATCTGTTTTCCACATCACAATGACAACGCTTCCTCCAACCGTTTATGTTCCTTTGTAATTTGTGGTGGGTGAGGTCAATAAACAGAAGTGAAAATATTTCTTTCTCTGTGTCATTCTGGGAACGTGAAATGTTGATGTCACGCTATTTCAAATATAGGATTTTTTTTTTCAATACAAATATATTCCATTTTGTTTTAGAAAAGTAAATAGGCTATGCTTTATGCTGTACCAGATTTCAACTAGCATTAACGAGATAACGATTTTTTTCATTCCCTATAATACTTGTTAGCTTAAAGTTGGAATTTAAAAAATTCTGGAAAGACAAAGTTTGAAGTGCGTAATTACTTACAAAGTGTTAAAATAACTCTCTGAAAAGCACTTCTCAAATATTCTAATATACACTTTGTGGGACTTTAAGATCCGAAGTCTAGGGATTACATACAAACATTATAATTAGAATGATTTCATGGGGGTTTGGAGGTTGATTCCTGCAAGAATACTGAATATATTAGATTAATGGAAAGCATGCAGTGTTGCACCCACTTATGATACGCTTCACTGGGCACTTTTTTCCTTCCTGGCGGCTCATTTTTTATTTGACGGTAGAAAACTTCGAATCTCTTGTCGAAAAACTTTTTTCACCTTTCTTCCAACAACTATAATATCTAATTCTAGGTTGTCACAAGAAAAAAATTAAGGACATGCATTCCTCAACTGTTTTTCATTGTACTGTTTATTTCTTCTTTCTTTCTTCACTCATCTAGCATAATTTTATAACGTTCCATAATTATTTATATCAACACATTCTTCGTATTGTACAGAAGAAACGGCTTTCTTTCAAACTTGCTACTTTAAGCGTTTAATCTCATAATGCTTAAGTAAACACATTTCAATAATAATACATTTTGTAATTTGTAGTTCAATTTAGAATTGTAACTTTGTATAGCTTTGAGTCTCGTTTGTATAGTTTAAAGCCAGAAGGTCCCAGGTTTGATCCCGGTCCCGGTCACGAAAATTTTACTCTTTAAAGTTAAATATAAAGAACCTTACGTAGCAGGTTCATAATTAGATTTTAATTTTGATCGTTGTGATGTTGATTATACCTAGAATTAATTTTACCATTTTCTTAATTTCAGAAAAAAGAAAAGTGGAGCAGAGGAAGAAAGAACTTCATGAAGTGTACTGTAATATAATAGTCAAACATTATATATTTATGTAAACTAAATAGGTTCAGTAAATATTTTCTTCTACTAGGTTAAAACAAACTTGTTTTTAAAAAGTATTTATTTTAGTAACAGTATTATGCGTTTATAATCCCTTTATAATCTCCACAATAATTGTTATACAAACAGGTATAAAAAAATTTGATATCAATCTTATGCGAAAAAAGATAATTACAATCTTATTCAATATGTTAAAAAATGTTGTGGACCAGTCTATCTACAAAGAAATGAAATCTTTTAAGTTTAACGTCACACGATTATACCGGTTAGGCTAAAGGAGACGGACTCTCTACAAAGACTCTAATATGAAAAGCACTGTTAAGAACTTCAAGATGTTATTACAGGTAACCCAATAAAGTACATTGTTATCTTATTCGTTTGTTTCTATCTTACGCCTTTCTTATACTTCAATGTATATAATTTCAATAATTTCAAATGTTCTCAACCTTTAAGGGATGTCATGTTTTGATTGAAGTTAATATTTCTTCTTTGAATATGTAAAAAAAAAAAAAAAGTTTTGATATAGTGTTAAAAAGATTCGGTCACATGTTTAAATACGAGAAGTGAAGCGTAGCTGTCTTGTCTGTTGGCCATACAAAGAAAAAGAGAAAAGTGATATTTTAGAAATGAATTATGGAACTAGAATGAAACGAGGGAGGTTTTTACATCAAACTTAGAAATAGGTAAAGTGGGCGGCGGGGAAACGAAGATGTTTAGATATGGTTTTAAGTTTGTAAAATTTAACTCTGTTAATTACATTTTGTGTTCTTATTTTCGGGAAATAAGGAAGCATTATTGTAGTTTTTTAACTAGCTGTAATTAATTTCATAGACCACATCCTATTTCATACTTATTCAGATTTTGATTAATGACTACAAGATGTAGGATATTTTAAATTTTATTTGCACTATGTGAAGCTTAGTGACCTAGTAAAGAAGATGGATCAGTGATGCATGAATAAATACAGTAGGACGTCGATAATCGGAACGCGGTCCCTAAAAGCTAGTGACAATACACTAGTTCAATTTTCTTTCTGTGAAGTCAGTGTTTTTACATAAGTTCATTCATATGTAATTGTTTGTCATACATATTTTTATTTTTGTTTTCCCTTAGGTCCGTACAAGTTAAGTTTTAAGTATGGTGTTAAAGAATGAGTGTTATGGTGTTAAGTATGAGTTAAAGATCAGTGTAATTTAGCGTACGAGCAGGTTCTTCAGAAATATTAAATGTATGTAGCTTTACGTACGGTATTGTAGTTACTGTATGTACTGTATCATCACTGTATCGACAAAAGAGCATACCGTACAGTATATTTAAGCCTAAAAGGCATTTTCTTGATCATTTTCGAAAATCCAACAATTTGGAAATCCGAACTATCTGTGATCTCAATTAGTTCGGGTTTTCGACTTCCTACTGTAGATGATATAACCTCTGTTAGAAAAAAAAAAAGATTAATTCGTGTAAAATTTAAGCTAGATTTGCTATTAATACCGAATCTTCGAATACTTTCACCTTTCAGTAGATAAAAATCAAACCTCAATTATTTTTGTGGTACACAGAACCAGAATTTTGACTGGAAAGGAACGAAGTACGAAACGTATTTAAAAAAAAAACTATGAGAAAAATAAACACACTGCTGAACAAGACTGCACTGTTTCTTGGCTAAAAGATCGAAACGTCACGTGTAAATGTGTTTTTATATTAAATAAGTACAGTCTTGTTCAGCAGCGTGTTTATTTTTCTGATTTTATTTGCAAGACTGATTTTATTGGTTATAGTGAAATTATATATATATAAATTCCTCTTGAAAGATTGAATTTTCAATATAAAATATTTGACAATTTTAGTGTATTTAACGTTGTTTTTATATATATAATTAATTTGTTATTCAACTTGAAGTTCATTTTAAATTTGGATCGTTGTATATGTTTATTGTAAACATGAGTACAATATAATATCTTTGTTTTCTAGCAATCCAAGAAGAAGAAGATGGTGTCGAAAAATTGTTGGGATAAGAATTTTCCTCTTAGGGTGGCGAGTTTGTAACTTTACCCGTTACAAGTCAACTTGATTTAATAAAATATAAAATCTAAATTTGAATTAATTATTAAATTAATGATTATCTAATTATATATTCAGAAAAGGAGACAAAAACTTTAATGTTTAAATAAAAGGTTTACTATTTTTATGCAGGAGAAAAAAAAATGAAAGAGATATTGCTGGTGAGAAATTTTCCTTTAAAATCAGAATCAAGCACCTCACGGTCTTTACTTATGCGCTTGAAGGCCGTTTGCGCATGGTCAGAGCCTAAAGACTGCAAGCAGCTTGCCTCCGCAGGCTGACTTGAGGAGGAATGACGGTTCGGGGTACATCGAGATTGTGCGACGGTTTGAATGGCATAAAAATGAAAAGGACTTTTTGGCTACGCATCGAGTTTCTTTCAAGTTGAAGTTGTTGGCTGTACACATTTATGTACCGGTATGTTAACATCAGTGAAATAAGAATATCCAGTTTTAGTGAGGATGGTATCTAGTAATGCATTTGGTGCAGTATTGCGTGTGGTTGCTAAATATTCAGGACTGTGTGGCTTTAGTGTTGATTGAAACCTTGGTGAAAGGAATAATAAGCAGACTCGGATTAGTTCTCTCTATTATTATTAGCAAGTTAAAAGAAAAAAGTTAGTTTGGCATTGATTAGAATCACGAAAGTGAAGTATTTTAAGAATTATGCCTTATTCTCGAAATTGGGAAATTGTGGGTCCACGTCCCATTTTCTCTTTGCGTTACTGATTAAAACTGGGATCATTTAGACTGAAGATATACGAAAATCCTAACTATATAGTGGATTATTCTTGTTTTGTTAGAGTCTGAGGCAGTTGAGACCAGGAGAAGTTGCAAATTTAAAGGTAACAAATGGTTATTTAAAGATGAATTCATTTTTGACTTTTTAGTAGTTGTGTTGTCTGTGTCTGTTAAGTGTTAATGTGTGTGGGTGGTTTTCGTATTAGTTAGAATTATCAGGAATTCTATTACGAGATTTAAGGAGATTCAAGTGGGTAAATCCAGGGGAAAATGTGGCGGGCTTATACCCAAAGCCTTAGAAATGTGAATATTTTCTGTGTTCTTTTCAGATTTAATGTTCCTGAGATGGGTTAGTCGCTTTATTATTATTATTCCTAATAATTTTAATTTTGAAAGCGAACATATTGAAAATAAGACAAGAATTTCTTTTTCAAAAAAGTAACGACTGTTCGAGATATTTGAGTTGTTTGAGATTAATGTTTTCACCGGTTACAGACAGATAACTTTCCAAATTTGCATTTTTAAGATTAAATGCAAGCTAAGCCCCGCTTGAGATAGTATTGTTAACATAACTATTAATTTGCGAGCTATAATTTTTAGTGTTATAGTTAATAATATTTGTTTTTGAAAATTATTAATATAGCGGAATTAATATAGCGGAAAGACATCTTGATTCAGAGTGTGAAGGAAATCATCAATTGCTATTAAATGAATTAGCGAATATTTCTTGCAAAATGCAAATGGTTATTTGTATCATACAGGAGAGAACCTTGACTGGCCTGAAGAAATAGTGTATGTGATTACATGCTTGAATTGAAAGAATTTGACGAATTATTTTATAATTGCTCGATAAAATATTTTTTTCTGAAATTATTTTCACTCTTATCACTACATGTTTGTAATTTTTGATGGGATCCAGAATTGTTTTGGCAGCCAGGAGAACTACAAACTATTGTAATTTGTTGTAATAAAAAATTTTGTCCTGGAATCTGAAAAGAATACAGAAAATATTCACATTTCCAAGGCTTTGGGGACAAGCCCGCCACCTCTTCTCCCTGGATTTACCGACTTGAATCTCCTTAAATCTTCTAATAGAATTCTTGATAATTCTAACCAATATGAAAAGCGACTTATAATTGAAAACGCATGTTTTATAATACTTTCTGTTTAAGTGTTCCATCTATACGTATTTTTCGTATGAAAAAATTTAGGCGGTCAGGATCTCACATACAAATGGACTTATATAACATATAGCTGACGAAGGTAACATAAATATATGCATGTGATATACGGAAAACTGTTAGATGTCAGACATCCTGCAATGGCATGATGTAACGTCTAATTTCAGAGCCTATGTAGCTTACGCGTAACGTATGCTCCGTACTGATTTGTGTAGTAAGCAAGAGGATACGGTATATTTGTACAATATAGCGATGTCCGGAGAACGGATTTTTTTCTGTGCACAAAATAGACATTCTTTTATGTGTGAGTATGTAACTGAACTGTTTGTTGAGCTAAAAAAAAAAAAAATACACTGAGAAAAAATTGTATGTGGCATACAGAAAATCGTATGTAATACGTTTTGTACACCAATAAGTGCTACATTAAAATTATACGTATTATATGTTTAGTCTCTGGTTCTTAAACTACGCGACAAACACAATTTACCATTTTCTTAAATTGATTTTCACAGTTACTCTTGAGAAGCGTTTGTATTCCACATTTATATGATTTACAAGATATCTGCACACTTACACTTACATTTATTACGTCTCCATAGCAGCTACTTTCATAGTTTACGATCAAAAAATAATCTACAGATATTTCTTTGTATCTTTCTTTTCTTTATATGAAACTGTTCAAGTAATTCGCCTCTGATCCTTTTCTTATAAGATGGTACAGGTTATTTATACAACATACAACATGGTACACGTTAGTTATACAACGTACAACGTTATCGTTGTATATGTTACATTTCTAAGTCCTGTAGTTTTTGAACATAAGGTACAGCAAACGTATAACTGAAATCGCATACTTTATAATACTTTCTATATAAGTGTTTCATTTGTACGTACTTTCCATGTGAAACAATACAGGCGGTCAGGATCTCGCATATAAATGGACATATATAGCATGTAGCTGACGAAGGAAATATATATATATATATATATATATATATATATATATATATATATATATATATATATATATATATATATATATACGTATGTATGCAATATAATGAAGACTATTAGATATGAGACATCCTGCAACGGCACGATGTAACATCTGAGTGGGAAACGTATGTAGCATACTGACAACGTATGATCCGTACTGATTTCTGTAGTAAGCAAGAGGTTTCCGTATATTTGTACAATATTCCGCTGTGTTTTTCTCAGTATAGAAACTAAATTATAACTTTAACACTGATCTGATAATGAGAATTAACTGTCCATGATTTCAAATAAGTAATGTTTGTTAATTTCCCAAAATTTCAGTCCAATGTTTTATGTCCAAAATTCATTATTATTTTTGTTATTATTATACACAATTTGTCATTTTTACACGATACCTTCACACTATAGAGAGATGTTTCCTTCCATTTTTGTTATATAATCAGCAAAAATGACAACGAGCTAGACAAGTATACAGAGATTCCACTTCCTCCTAAATACCGCTTCATTTCGAAAGTTAATTTTTGTGCGTTTTATAGAAAGTTTGACCAAAAGCACTGATTACACAGTCACATACAAAAAAGAAGAAGAAGTTATTTGCACCGGATCTCAGGATATGGATTCGTTTTATTTTGTTACAGAGAATCCAAATTTCGAAACCCCAGAGGATTAACCGTGTTAATTTTGATTTATGGACGAAAATCATACAGAGAAAACACATCAAATGCATATCCTGGGGTTCGTTTCACAGGACTTTTATGTTTTGTGTGAGTATGTGGTTGTGTTATTATTAATCTGTGTTACAGTTTCGGAAATATATTATTACTCTCATCAGGAACATTATGGAAGAAGATTAGTAATAGCGAGTGTCCGCATTGACCAAATATTATCCTTTATTTGTGTTTTACGTAGTTCGAAATGTGGAATGAACAATATTTCTGAAAATCGTTTAATATAAGTAAATTATTAATTGTGTTGGGAGTATTAGGGCTCTAATTTTTTAGCACCTTTTTATCCCAAAATGAAATGATTTCATCTATCCTTTAATGACTCTTTGTGTCCATGTTTTGTCACCACTGTAAATATGTACTTATATTTACAGTGGTGATAGATCGTGGAAGCAAAGGAGTATGGCCCCCACGTTCACCCGATCTGAATACCCTAGACTTTCTCCTGTGGAGTTACGTGAAGAGTCTCGTGTATACACGGCCCATGCATGTCATTGAAGATCTTCGCTAGCGTGTATGAGCTGCATTTGCCACACTACCGCATCCTCCAGCGTTATTGCCAAAAATCAGACAATTCTTACACCATCGTGTAACTGTCTGTCTCGAAGAACAAGGAGGACATATTGAACACATTCTTTAAGACAGCATTATGTTGACCACGGTAAGTACAATACCTCTTGTTTTTACAGTACACTGGGCTTCATCTTCCGTACGTTTTTTGTACGACTTGCACGTATCATCACTAAGAGTGTTTAACAGTTTCTTTGTAGCTCCCATGCGCGGCCACTGTTCCGCAGTACGTGTGCATAATTGGATTCTTCGGATGGGGTATCCTTTGATATCTTATGACGCGACATTCCTATTTCTCTCCGTTACAAAGATACTTTATTCCTACATTCCGCCTCCCATAATGTCCCTACAGCGTAGACATTGTTGCCTTTGTTCATTATCATTTCTTGCTGATGTTCCATGTAACATCCCCTCCTACAGTTTGTCAGTGTAATTGTTCAATTTTCTCCATGATTCATTCACTTTCTTTGTGCTCCCTCTAGCGCCGCTACTGTTTCGACATCACTTATGCATAATTGAATTCTTTGGATGGGGTTTCCTTTGATATCTTTTGACCCGACATTCGTATTTCTCTCCGTTCTTGCGATATTGCAAATTGCCGCCTCGGAAGGTGACATTTCAGACGCCTCTAGCGTCCAAACGAAGCCGCATTCACCCAATGTTCATATGACATTTTTTGCTTGTTTTTACCTGTAAATTTATCTTCCAAATTTTCCGTTATTGATGTATGACCACTCTGTATTATATAAATTAGTTTCAGATATGAAAATGTTTCTTCCACGTTTCAGATCTTGAGCTTACTCTTTTAATTCTCAATACTTTCTTCCAGGGCCGGTGGAAGGGGAAAATATCACCCGGGCAAAGAATCCATATGGCGCCCCCTACAACCCATTGATATTACAGAGTTTAAATTTGCTATGCTACCTTACAGATAGCTGTTTTTAAAGGATAACTCCTTGAACTCTATAACTATAACTATAAGAATCAATTATCAAACTGAGTAAGATCTTAACTTTTGTCAGTTAAATACACAGAGTAAGTTTTGGTTAACGATATACGAAACAATTATTTACACATGAGCATGCAAAATATTCTACGTCACTGATTAGAAATTTACAGAACGATTCAAGAAACAACGATTTATATAAAATTAAGATTGATGATGCGCAACAGCAATTATTTACACATATATACATAAACAACCTTGTTAACTGCGAAAGAGAACACATATATGAACAAAAGAACATACAAATATATTTTGTAACAGCATTGTACAAAGATTTCGTAATACAAATAATAAAACCAGTAATATAATTTTATATCTTTATATAGTTTTAATGCAAATTGTCCTTTGACTTGTTTACAATGCTAAGTAAAGTTAACTTTTCGTGCCTTTTTCTCTGCAAAGTCTTTAATTAAACTATCAGTGTCAAGCTTACACAGAACATCACATTCAATAGACATCATAGAAAGGCCTACAAGACGCTCTTGCGTCATCGTTGATCGTAGGTAGTTCTTTATACGTTTCAACTTGGAGAAACTTCTTTCTGCTGAAGCTACACTTACAGGAATAGTTAGTAAGATTCTTACAGCAATAGTTGCATTTGGAAATAACCCAACAAGGGAGTTCTTGCACATATATGTAAGTACTTGCAACGGTTTGCTCCCACTTTCAGAACCGAGAAATGAAGGTAAAAGTAAGAGCTCTTGATATAACCGAAATCCGTCAATATCACAGTGATCTTTGTCTGTTAAAGATAGTTGTAAGTCCTTGCAACACTTTAGTAAATACTCTTTGTCCGTTTACAATAATATAAATTTTCCAAGGATTTTGGCGCCCCCAAACTCCCCTAAAATTTGGCGCCCCGGGCGGTCGCCCGGTTCGCCCGGCCCTTCCGCCGGTACTGCTTTCTTCTATTTTTCAACTCATCAATCAATTGTGTTCTTATTCCTCGCTTTATCGCAAGAAATGTTCTATCTAATTAGCGTTTTTACAAAGGATGCTGGCTAAAACCTTATTTTCTCTCCTAACCATTTCAAAACGTCTTCGTTTGTTACTCTGTCCATTTTATTTTCTTCTTTCAGCGCCACATTTTCGAAGCTTTGAAAATATTTCTTCTACTTTAGACTATGACTTTCGGTTTCAATATGAGTTAGAACAATACCATACCATTAGTAAATGTTAAAAATAATGAAGTTCGATTCACATAAGAACATCAGAGTTTCGAATAAGGAATAAAGAGTAGGACGAAATGCTTCGTTAAAAGAAGACTGAAGGCCGCGTACAAGTTGAGTTTCTACTTTGAGTTTAGTCAAGCAGAGTTTGTAGTTTGAGAAAAATTTCCCTAAACTAAGGAGATTTTGTAGATAAATTTAGCAAAAACTGAATTTTTCAATAAAATGTGAAAATCTAGTGAATTTATCGACCTGATTGCTTGACCAATATGAATACCAATAAAATACAAATTTTTCTTTGTTCTTAAGAAATAACAAATATAATAGCAATAGTTTGCATGTACTGTATGTATGTATGTAATCTCCAAAATATTATCTAAGGTCAGTTTTCGAAGTGAAAAAAAAAAGCAGAGGCGGTATGTTTTATCACAATTTTAACTCGACATACCGGCTACCTACTTATTGAAATACAGTAGCGGTATGTTGCCTGAACGATTGCACTGCTATTTACATAATAGCTGAAAACCACCGAAGAGCTTCTTAGGGGGGTACTAAGAGACTGATCCATCGCCAATTACATTCTGGATAAACAATATCTTCTTATGTTGTATTATAGAGAATTATACACGAAAATGCTCAAAAACCGAGTTTTTATATATATTAACAATTTCATGCGGGGAAGCTCCCGGATCCCCCACTCGACTACGGTGGATTCCAAACTCCCGGAAGAATCACCCTCACAGCAGACAAAACCCTAAATACGCTCATGCTCAAAACACGACATTTGTATGAATTAAGACAAGAAGACACACACACATTCATACGGAAGAAACAATTCAGTGTGACACATCCTAACTATAAATAAAACTACATGAACTGACATAAATTAAAGATGTACTTCCGGTTGACGTGAAAAGTTGAAATTTGGCATAATTGTAGCTTTCTGGGATTAACCGACAGAAAAATTGCCAAACGTTAATATTTTTTTTAAAAATAGGGTGTCTAAAAAGGGATGAAGAATTTCCCCGTGTTATTTTACCGGGTCTTTCTTTCTTTCTTTCTTTCTTTTTTTACCTATAATCGCATGTTTCAGGCAGTTCGAATTGGAATAAAAACTTGAAAGTCGGTATGTTTGTTCGTTTTCGTTACCATTACCTAACTAGATCACTAAAAATAAAATTTTCCAACTTTGGAATGGTTTAATGGGGAACTGAAAAATCTTTCTCATGTTATTTATAGGGAACACCTTTTACATCCCAAAATTATTGGGCACTTCCTGTAGGGCTACAATGATTAAATTTGACATGATTGCAGCTATTCAGACAGAAAAATTGCCAAAAGTGAATATTTTTAATTTGTAGGGGGTCTAAAGGGGAGATGAAAAATAGCCCTATGTTTTCAAATGGGCCTTTTTTGGACATATAATCTCATATTTTAGGTACTTGGAATTGGAATACAAACTTACAATGCTGTATGCTAGCATGTATTCGTTAGCGTTACCTAAGTAAATCACTAGAAATAAAAATGTCCAACTTTAGAGTGATTTTATGGGGAACTGAATAATATTTTCCATGTTATTTATACAAGACGTTTTATACACCCCAAAATGTTTAAGCACTTCCGGCAGGATTAGAATGATGGAATTTGGCATGATTGTAGCGTTCCAGGACAAACCGACAGGAAAATTGCCAAAAGTGAATATTTTTTATTTTTTAAGTGATTTAAAAGAGGATGAAGAAATTTCGATATTATTTAAATGGTCGTTTTCTTCGGATACAAAATCTTATCTTTTAGATATTTGAAATAGGACAACAAACTTGAAGTTCCGTAGAATTGTGGGTTTAAGAGGTGCGAGGCCTTAGACCGAGCGGAAGTGTGGGGGTGAAGCCCCCAGCTGGGCACATTCAAGGACTATGAAAATCAAATGCACAAAATTCACTGTTGATACACAAGAGATGCGAGGCCGCAGGCGGAGCAACAGCTAGCCAAAGGCTGGTCAAAATATATAACTAGATGAACTTCTTTGAAAACATCTCATTTTAAAAACAAAAAGTTGGAAAAATATAACAAAAATGTTGGTGTTGTCAACTTAGGAATTTCTTCTACATAAATAAAATCTCTTTACATGCAAAGCTGTTCGTCAATTACTGTCTATAAAAATGTATTTATTAAAGATATTTAGCATCTACTCTCCAGTGACGGTATATGTTGTTCACTGAAATACCAGAGGCATTTGCCTTCATCAATGAAAAACCAGAGGCGGTATTGCATACCACCGCATACCGTCTCTTTTGGAGAACTGTCTAAGGATATGCAATAATTTAAATTAGTAAAATGTTTCACAAACATTTCCGGTAAAATTCATTTTAAGTGTTATGTACTTTTATTGTAACTGAAGAATATATGAGAATCAGTGGCGTATTTACGATTTTGTTTCGGGAGGGGCTTTGCTAACTTTCGGGGGGGGGGCTTTGCCTGGAAATGTGAAAATTCTGCAAGATATTTCATTTACTTTACTATACTAAGTAAGATTTCGGGGGGGTTTAAGCCCGGAAGCCACCCCCCTAAATACGCCACTGATGAGAATATTGTAAATTTTTTTTAATATATCAGAAAATATTATTAGCTATATTATTAGCTATAAAGCAAACTATAATTCATATACACGATGGTACACAGTTTCTATTCATTATTAATATCTGTTTTAAAACTTTTTATTCAACATTCAATAAAATATTCTGGAAATAATTATAAAATATTGTATGAAAATATTTAAGTGAAAGTAGAACGTAACAAAAACATTTCCAAAGAAAATGAATAGGCGTTTTAAAAATATTTCTTATATTACGAACGAATTTATTTTTAAAATATTAGAAACATTTTAAAAACTATGTTTCATATGTTTTCTCGTAATAGAAGCGATTGCAAATAACATGTTGGAAAACGTTTGTAAAATATATGGAATACATTTGCTATTCTCTCTTTTGTATCATGTACGTAAGACATTTTTACTATTACTACGAAAACATTTTCTCTCTCAACAATGGAAACATATTACATTACATTTAACACAATAGGCCCTATACAGAGGTGTTTTGATGTATGATTAGCGTCATACTAAAGGCTTGACTACTGCAGGAACCATATATTAGACGAACTCTTTAGTATCTAACTAATCACCCGTCAGAACGTCTCTGCATAACGCCCAATATTTCTAGTGCAATTTATGAAAATTTTCCTTACATTATTTTCCTGCCAACGTTCTTAAAATGTACTTCCTGTACTACATAAAATGTTTTCCAAACTTTTTTTAAAAAAAATTTCCGATAAATATTTGGAAAACTTCTCAGATATAACAAGGAATATGTTTTCTCCAGTAACGTTAGAGTATATTCTGAAAACAATGTAAAAATGTTTCAATAATATATCAGAAAATATTTTTCACTAAAAACATGAAATATTTTTCAAACAACAACAGAAAACAATTTCTATTCATTTTTAACATGTTTTCTTTTTCCTGTTTTAAAGTTTTATATAAAAAATTCGAAAAAAAATATTCTGGAAATAATACTAAAATATTGTACGAAAATATTTCATTTAAGTTATAAGAGAAGATTACTAAAATACTTTCGTAAAAAATAAGTAAACTTTTTAAAAGCATTTCTGAAAAATATTTCTTATATTACGAAATAATTTATTTTTAAAATATTCTAAACGTTCTTTAAATATATATTCAATATGTTTTCTCGTAAAAATAGAAAATATTGCAAATATCGTATTGGAAAACATTTTTTGAATATATGGAATATATTTCGTTTCATTGTTTACCATATCATATGTGGAAAACATTTTTAGTGTCATTTCGAAAATATTTTCCTTCTCAACACTGGCGCAAATCCCGGGGGGACGACGGGAACATGTCTCCTCAATCTTGTATCTGGGGGGACTGTCCTTCCAATAATATGACTTAAAAAGTGCTTTTTGGGATAAGTGTGATGATTTGAGTCCGACTGTCACAAAGGAATGTAAAATGAAATTGATTTCTCTTGGCTTTTCAATTTGTTAAAACGAATCATATTCTATAGAATTTCAAACTGAATTTCTTGTTGTAGTGCGTTTAGTAATCTCATCAATATAAATTAATTTCACTTCTGCTACTTGGGCACAAATTGCAGTAAATGCCAGAGGAAGATATGACCCTCTCCTAGTGCTGGAAAGTTGTCTCAGCTGTAGGTAGGGGAACAAATTCCGGGGAAATGGGGAGACAAGTCCCTCCCAACATTGCAACTGGAGGCTCTCCCAATAATCCGATTTGAGAAGTGCTTTTTGCAGATAAGTGTGATGATTTGTGTCCGACTGCCACAAAGGAAAGTGAGATGAAATTGGTTTCTCTTGGCTTTTCCATTTTTAATAAAAATGAAAGCGTGCGACTGTACGTGACGTAACCTGATATGAAATCTTCTCTGCTCCTCTCCCCTAGACCCTAGCACATAAAGAGTATACAGACTATTCAATGTCAGTAGAACATATCTTTTCAGTAAATGCGCATTTCATCTATTTGCGGTATCAGCTTAGGAATCTACTCATGCTTTGTAAGCTAACTAACTCTATAGCCTATGGAACCCGGAGGTTCAATGCCGCGTTCACAAAAGATCTCCACTGACTTCTATCCTTAGCCAACTGGATCCAGTTTCTACTTTGTATTCCTATTTTTGCGAGATCCATTTTAATATTGTCTTCCCATCTGCGCCTAGGTCTTCGTAATGGTCGTTTCCCGATTGGTCCCACTGCTAACACTTAGAAATCGTTCCTATTTTTTTCCATCCTGGCTATATGTCCTGTCCAGCTAAGTCTGCTAGACTTGATGACCCTAACAATGTTTGATAAGCAGTATAACTTACGTAGTTCCTTGTCATGAAGTTTCCTCCATTCCCCATTCCCGTTCCTGTTGGGTCCGAATATTCGTCTGAGCATCTTGTTCTCAAATACTTTCAGTCTATGTTCTTCCCTAGAGTAAGCGACCATGTTACGAAATCATACAGAACAACAGGTATGATTATCGTTTTATATATTTTAAGCTTCAAATTCCTCGACAGAATTCGCGACGACAAGAGATTTTGAACTCAATAATAACACGAATTCCCTGTTTTTAGTCGACATTTAATTCCTTCGTGAATAGGATTTTCGTTTGCTAATATTGATCGTAGGCCTAGATATTTGAAAGTATCCACTTTATCAAAAGTATTATTTAATATTTTAACACATTCATAATTCGCCGTATTACGGTACCGACGCACTTCCATGTATTTAGTTTTCTCTGCATTTACTTCTAAACCCTTGTCCCTGTAAGCGTTTAATAAGACCTCTGCATTTCTTTCTATTGTTCTCCTATCATCTATTAAATTTACATCAGCAGCGTACGCATAACCTGGTGAACATCGTTCAGCTCTAGACCCTGGTTGCTATCTTTGATTTTCCTTATAGCGTATTCCAGGATAAAGTTGAATAATAATGCGACACCGCTGTAGATACATAAAAGGCTTATAGGATTTCAGTAGGTGATTGGAATCGAATAATTATAATTTAAAGTCAAGTCTAAGTTGAGAAATTAGAAAGATGTGAAATTGTGATATGTATGGCACGTGTTATTGTTTGTTATTGTCTGTTTGTTTATGTAATCAGTTACACATGGCTGCGTTTCGATATTCATGAAATACTGTCGAGACGCTAACTCGCAGAATGATGTAAACAGAAATTAAGAAAATGAATGTAAGCTTGAAAGATGTAATGAAATCATTTGTTAACACAGAAACAATTCGGATATGGCATAATATTCAGATTCGCAGAGATTGACAGTCTGGGAATTGAGTCACAATGTAATGCGGTCTGCAACGAAAGTTTGACCAATAGCTGAGGTAATCAACGTCGAGTCATGAAATGACGAATTTCATCGTCTGGAGAACAAAAACCAAGATCTAGATTGGGTCAGGATCAGAAGTCGGTCCTCAGAAGTCGGAGTTTGATACGAGAACTCTCAGTTTTAAGTTACGAGTCTTACGAGCGACCAGCTATTGATGGTTGGCTCTTAGTCGGCTAGCTGTGACAAAGCCAAGTTGCCGATACCAACGTCGTCCAGAAAGAAGCCCAGGAGTGGACATTCGTCATTGTAAAAAGCCTGAACATCAAAAGGTATGCTTACCTCAGTTATAAGCGTTAATTGTGATCGAAGCTCCAGACATTTGAGTACTGATCTGAATGCATTAAGTCGTATCCGCTCGTACAAAGACAATTACACTATTACACCTTTCATTGTTTTAAATACATGAAATTATAAATGAAGTGGAGTGTTTCTGTAATATGCTAAATAATCCTGTCGCTAACTACTAGATTTACCCAAACCTACTCATTTCAGACAATGGGTAGAAGCAACTTCTTTGCGTCACAACGCAGACATCCCCGAATTCTATAGGCACGACGTGAGGAGGTTGTTAACGCACATCCCTGTTTCAGACCATTCTCGACGTGAAAGCTCGTGGACAAAAATTTTCCTACCCGGACTTAACTTTGGAAATTCATTTAAAACTGCCTTAATTGATCTAATTTGCTTTTTCGGTATTCCAAATTCTGTAAGAACGTTGTATAATGTTTCTCTCCTAACCTAGTCATAAGTTTTTCTAAAATCAATAAATAGTTGATGTACCGGGCTACTGTATTCCCATTTCTTTTCGAGTATTTGGCGAATGGTAAATATTTGGTCGATAGTTGATCGATTTCGTGTAAATCCATACTGATAACCTTCAATAATTTCATCTGCGTATGGGGTCAATCTTGCTAATAGAATGTTTGAAAGGGTTTTATAGGATGTTGACAGAAGAGAGATGCCTCGATAATTATTACAGTCAGTTTTGTCGCCTTTCTTGTGGTTTGGAATAATGATTGATTCTTTCCACTCTGGTGGCAATTTTTTCTTGTTGTAGATAAGGAGAATGAGTTTGTGTATCTTGTTCCACAATGTTTCACCTCCAGCCAAAATTAACTCAGCCGGAATTTTGTTTACACCCGGAGATTTGTTTTTCTTTAATTTCTTTATAGCGATTTCTACTGCTATTCGGTTGGGTTCTGGAATACACGGTTGTGCGGTGAGTATCTCCCTTTCTCGACACATATTAGTTTTTGACTGCGTGTTAAGCAAATCGTCAAAGAATTCTTTCCATCTACTTAAAATGTTATCTGTATCAGTGAAAATTGTTCCATCTTCTTTCTTTAATATAAGCACGAGGTTGATAGCCTTCATTAAATTCGTTGATCCCTTTATACATGTCCCGAATATTTTTATTTTTACTATTATCTTCAAGTTCCTAAATTTTAGCTTTCAAAAAATCACGTTTCTTTCTTCTAAAAGTTTTGGAAGTTTCCCGTCTGATGTCTACGAAATTTTGTGTAGTTATCTCATTCGGATTTTGTACCAAACGTAATTTTGCCTGTTTTCTCTCCTCTGCTAGTCGGTTTGTTCATACGTATTCCCACGTTTATCAATTTGTCTTTTGAGAGAGGATGCTTAGTAAGCAAAGAAAAGAATTAAATTGCTGGAATATTTTTCTCCATAATCTTAAGGTTATATTTCGGAGGAGCATCAGACCCGTTGCCCGATGGAATCAACCCTCTCTCAAGGTTAATTGAACTCCCGGAACTGTGAGTGGTGATAACCTGTGTTTGAGAATTTAATTAAAACATGAATTTGCTATTGAAAATAATTTTGCTTTCAGGATTACTTTACGTCATATATCCAAAACTAAGCAAATCTTTGAGTTGCTTTTTAAGTTTAACGTCCCTTTCAGCGGCGATGCTATATGAGATACTGATTAACGTGGAATCCAAACCACATGAGTTCCCACCGGGAATCGAACCGGCGTCTGCCATGCCAAAGGTGCGTACGCTAACCGCTTAGCCACGAATGAGCTCGGAAGAAAATTTGTATGTAGTTGAAATTACTATACAGAGAATAGTAGAAAGAACATATAAAGAAATAAGGATCACACGCAAATTCAATGTCCACCCTCCACAGAGTTGGTGTCATCTTCAAGAAGGAGGTGAAAGTACAAAACGGAATTAGATTTAATTACTACAAACTAGCATCTTGGCTTATGCTGTTGGAAAGAGATGAGGGAAGTTAGCAGCCAGGTCAGGGTTATTTATTATACGTACCTTCCCGATATCACCTCGTAGATGAAAACAGTGTACCGTTATTTTCCTACGTCAAATGAATAGTGTCAGGAGAAAGTACTTCAATGATCAGAAAAAGATAACAAACTCATATTTTACTCGTCCGTCCTTATATTTTTCAACAATTTGCTTAAAAGAAATAATATAGGGCATGACTTCAACGGTCACTTGTGACAACAAAATACATTAATGTTGATAGTGCAATTTTATAATAGACTTTTGTGTTTGACACAAATAAAAATATCTTATATACTCCTTGCTGTTTTGTCTTTAGTCGGTTCACCTAGAAAATAAAATCTAAGCGTGCGAAAGCAAGTAAAACTGTTGAAAGTTATATTAAAGTAATGTACAATAGGAATATTGGTGAAGGATACAAGCATATTATTCGAAGTGCGGGGAGTCAAGAGGTCCCATTCCTTCCACGGACCCCCGCGCCGAGTCAACGAGTTTTCGAAACCTGTTCTTGTTGAATATTAACTTATTACATAATGTAACGTTTGTCATGCCGTCAAGTCAAGGAGACTTAGTAGTGGCTAAACTTCCGCTCAAGTTGTTTTTCCTCAGATGCAAGTAGATGTTGGATGGTACCTTTGCAGCAGGCCAAACGGTTGTTTCTAATTAATTGTATTCTATTGAGTGTAAGGAATATAATCTCTCTCTAGACTTCAGATAATACATTTAGGGCGCAGAGTGTAACACGCAAATAAAAATAGGGAAATAATTGACAAAAGTGAAAGTGGATTATGCTGCAAATTATTTTAGAAATTATTGTAAAGGAAACATAAATTCAATCATATATGTACTAAGTATTAAAATAAAGATGAAATCGACGTCTTTTAAAATTATCCCTAATGCGAAAAGAATTTCTCTACCCTCCTCCCGTATTAAATCTAGGTCATACTTATATGCAAAATATTAGGGTAAGAAATTTCAGAACCCGATACACTCCATGTAGGTATATATAACAAACTTAGGATTTCTGTTTAAAAAATGACAATTTTCCATTTAAAAAATGTTTACAACATTATTGATACACAAGCATATATCATAAAGTGGAATAGATCAAGGATACGAACATATGAAAAATGTTGTTACTACTATGAACATTTTCTATTGTCAGACGAAGCCATTAATTCAAAGTTCTTAAGATAGAAAATAAATAAATAAAAGAGGTGCATTTCGCCAGCCCCCCACCTTGGAGTTTCGAAAACAAAACCTATGCCAATCATTTGTGCTACGTTTGTGCCGGAATGTACCGCAAAAATTTGCGTTTGTACCACTTCCGGTACGAAGTTATAATAGTTTTAAAGTGGGGGGGCTGGAGAAACGGCAGCCCCCCACCCTGAAATTTCGAAACGAAACCTATGGCAATCGTTTGTGCTACGTTTGTGCCGGAATGTACCGCAAAAATTTTCGTTTGTACCACTTCCGGTACGAAGTTATAAGGGTTTTAAACTGGGGAGGCTGGGGAAATGGCAGCCCCTCCACCTAGGAATTTCAAAACAAAACGTATGCCAATCGTTTGTGCTATGTTTGTGCCGGAATGTACCGCAAAAATTTTCGTTTGTACCACTTCCGGTACGAAGTTATAAGGGTTTTAAAGTGGGGGGAGGGGCTGGAGAAATGGCAGCCTCCAACCTTGGAATTTCGAAACAAAAGGTATGCCAATCGTTTGTGCTACGTTTGTGCCGGAATGTACCGTAAACATTTTCGTTTGTAACACTTCCGGTACGAAGATAAAAGGGTTTTAAAGTGGGGGGCTGGAGAAATGGCAGCCTCCAACCTTAAAATTTCGAAACAAAAGGTATGCCAATCGTTTGTGCTACGTTTGTGCCGGAATGTACCGCAAAAATTTTCGTTTGTACCACTTCCGGTACGAAGTTATAAGGGTTTTAAAGTGGGGGGCTGGAGAAACGGGAGCCTCCAAACTTGGAATTTCGAAACAAAACCTATGGCAATCGTTTGTGCCACGTTTGTGCCGTAATGTACCGTAAACATTTTCGTTTGTACCACTTCCGGTACGAAGTTCTAAGGGTTTTAAAGTGGGGGGGGCTGGAGAAACGGCAGCCTCAAAACTTGGAATTTCGAAACAAAACCTATGGCATTCGTATGTGCTACGTTTCTGCCGGAATGTACCGCAAAAATTTTCGGTTGTACCACTTCCGGTACGAAGTTATAAGGGTTTTAAAGTGGGGGGGGGGGGCTGGAGAAACGGCAGCCTCCAACCTTGGAATTTCGAAACAAAAGGTATGCCAATCGTTTGTGCTACGTTTGTGCCGGAATGTACCGCAAAAATTTTCGTTTGTACCACTTTCGGTACGAAATTGTAAGGGTTTTGAAGTGGCGGGCTGGGGAAACGGCAGCCCCCCACCTAGGAATTTCAAAGCAAACTTTATGTCAATCGTTTGTGCTAGGCTTGTGCCTGAATGTACCGCAAAAATTTTCGTTTGTACCACTTCCGGTATTATGTTATAAGGTTTTAAAGTGGGGGGCTGGAGACACGGCAGCCTCCAAAATTGGAATTTCGAAACAAAAACTATGCCAATCGTTTGAGCTACGTTTGTGCCGGACAAAAATTTTCGTTTGTACCACTTTCGGTACGAAGTTATAAGGGTTTTAAAGTGGGGGGGCTGGAGAAGCGGCAGCCTCCAAACTTGGAATTTCGAAACAAAACCTATGGCAAAAAATTTGTGCTAAGTTTGTGCATGAATGTACCGCAAAAATTTTCGTTTGTACCACTTCCGGTACGAAGTTACAAGGGTTTTGAAGTGGAGGGGCTGCAGAAACGGAAGCCTCCAACCTTGGAATTTCGAAACAAAAACTATGCTAATCGTTTGTGCTACGTTTGTGCCGGAATGTACCGCAAAAATTTTCGTTTGTACCACTTCCGGTATGAAGTTATAAGGGCTTCAAAGTGGGGGGGCTGGAGAAACGGCAGCCTCCAACCTTGGAATTTCGAAACAAAACCTATGCCAATATTGTGTGCTACGTTTGTGCCGGAATGTACCGCAAAAATTTTCGTTTGTACCACTTCCGGTACGAAGTTATAAGTGTTTTAAAGTGGGGGGGGGGCTGGAGAAAGGGCAGCCTTCAAACTTGGAATTTCGAAACAAAACCTATGGCAATCGTTTGTGCTACGTTTGTGCCGGAATGTAGCATAAACATTTTCGTTTGTACCACTTCCGGTACGAAGTTATAAGGGTTTTAAAGTGGGGGGGGGGCTGGAGAAAGGGCAGCCTTCAAACTTGGAATTTCGAAACAAAACCTATGGCAATCGTTTGTGCTACGTTTGTGCCGGAATGTACCGCAAAATATTTCGTTTTTACCCCTTCCGTTACGAAGTTATAAGGGTTTCAAAGTGGGGGGCTGGAGAAACGGCTGCCTTCAAAACTTGGAATTTCGAAACAAAACCTATGCCAATCCTTTGTGCTACGTTTGTGCCGGAATGTACCGTAAACATTTTCGTTTGTACCACTTCTGGTACGAAGTTATATGGGTTTTAAAGTGAGGGGGCTGGAGAAACGGCAGAATCCAAACTTGGAGTTTCGAAATAAAAACTATGGCAAACGTTTGTGCTTCGTTTGTGCCGAAATGTACCGCAAAAATTTTCATTTGTACCACTTCCGGTATGAAGTTATAAGGGTTTTAAAGTAGGGGGGCTGGAGAAACGGCAGCCTCCAAACATGGAATTTCTTAACAAAGACTATGCCAATCGTTTGTGCTACGTTTGTGCCGGAATGTATCGCAAAAATCTTCGTTTGTACCACTTCCGGTACGAATTTATAAGGGTTTCACAGTGGGGGGAATGGAGAAACGGCAGCCTCCAGCCTTGGAATTTCAAAACAAAACCTATGCTATTCGTGTATGCTACGTTTCTGCCGGAATGTGCCGGAAAAATTTTCATTTGTACCACTTCCGGTACGAAGTTATAATAGTTTTAAAGTGGGGGGCTGGGGAATTGGCAGCCCCCCCCACCTAGGAATTTGAAAACAAAATCTATGCCAATCGTTTGTGCTACGTTTGTGCCGAAATGTACCGCAAAAATTTTCATTTGTACCACTTACGGTACGAAGTTATAAGGGTTTTAAAGTGGAGTGGCTGGAGAAACGGCAGCCTCCAAACTTGGAATTTCGAAACAAAACATATTGCAATCGTTTCTGCTACGTTTGTGCCGGAATGTGCCGCAAAAATTTTCGTTTGTACCACTTCCGGTACGAAGTTATAATAGTTTTAAAGTGAGGGCTGGGGAAACGGCACCCCCCCACCTTGGAATTTCGAAACGAAACCTATGCCAATCGTTTGTGCTACGTTTGTGCCGGAATGTACCGCAAAAATCTTCGTTTGTACCACTTCCGGTACGAAGTTATAAGGGTTTCAAAGTGGGGGGGCTGGAGAAACGGCAGCCTCCAACCTTGGAATTTCAAAACAAAACCTATGCCATTCGTGTATGCTACGTTTGTGCCGGAATGTGCCGGAAAAATTTTCATTTGTACCACTTCCGGTACGAAGTTATAATAGTTTTAAAGTGGGGGGCTGGGAAACGGCAGCCTCCCCACCTAGGAATTTCAAAACAAAATCTATGCCAATCGTTTGTGCTACGTTTGTGCCAAAATGTACCGCAAAAAATTTCGTTTGTACCACTTCCGGTATGAAGTTATAAGGTTTTAAAGTGGGGGGGCTGGAGAAACGGCAGCCTCCAAATTTGGAATTTCGAAACAAAAACTATGCCAATCGTTTGTGCTACGTTTGTGCCGGAATGTACCGCAAAAATTTTCGTTTGTACCACTTCCGGTACGAAGTTATAATAGTTTTAAAGTGGGGGCTGGGGAAACGGCACCCCTCCACCTTGGAATTTCGAAACGAAACCCATGCCAATCATTTGTACTACGTTTGTGCCAAAATGTACCGCAAAAAGTTTCGTTTGTACCACTTGCAGTACGAAGTTATAATCGTTTTGAAGTGGAGGGGCTGCAGAAACGGAAGCCTGCAACCTTAGAATTTCGAAACAAAAACTATGCTAATCGTTTGTGCTACGTTTGTGCCGGAATGTACCGCAAAAAGTTTCGGTTGTACCACTTCCGGTACGAAATTGTAAGGGTTTTGAAGTGGCGGGCTGGGGAAACGTTAGCCCACCCTCCTAAAAATTTCAAAGCAAAATTTATGTCATTCGTTTGTGCTAGGTTTGTGCCTGAATGTACCGCAAAAATTTTCGTTTGTACCACTTCCGGTACGAAGTTATAAGGGTTTAAAAGTGGGGGCTGGGGAAACGGCAGCCCCCACCTAAAAATTTCAAAACAAAACCTATGGCAATCGTTTGTGCTACGTTTGTGCCGGAATGTACCGCAAAAATTTTCGTTTGTACCACTTCCGGTACGAAGTTATAAGGGCTTTAAAGTGGGGGGCTGGAGAAACGGCAGCCTCCAAACTTGGAATTTCGAAACAATATCTATGCCCACTCTTTGCACTACTTTTGAACAGGAACGTTTCGCTAAACTCTTTTCTGTACCACTTTCGGTACAAAGATACGTGAGTTTCAAGCTACAGGGCTGCCGTTTTGATGCCCCCTCGGAGTTTCGAAACGAGACCTATGCAAATCGTTTAACAACATTTGTGTCGGAATGTATCGCAAACATTTTTGTATGTATCACTTCCAGTACAAAAGTATGACAGTTTTAACTAGGGGGCTGCCGTTTCCAGAACCCCCCATCTTGGAATTTCGAGATAAAACTATGTCAATCGTTTGTGGTACGTTTTTCCGGAATGTACCGCAAAAAAAATTACGTGCCTGAAGTTGGCCCCCCACCTCTCCCAAATCACACCAAACGTTGCACATCGTTAATGCATCGTTAGTGCACGTTAGTGCATTTAGAACTAACGTTAGTGCTATCAGCGTTTACGAGATATTGAAAATTTTGGTTTGGGACCTACTTCATATGGAGTTAGCCCCCCACCCATCTTTATGCAGACAGATTTTCACTTAACTTAGCGCATCGTTAGTGCATCGTTAGTGCACTTAAACACACTAAGCACTACCGTAAGTGCTACCATATTTTGGGATTATTCAAGATTTTCGGTGGGGGGCCAACTTCAGAAATATCAAATTCTATACAAATAGAGGTAGAAACATGGGGTTGACGGTAATCGTTAGTGCATTGTTAGTGCACTTAAACGCAATAAGCACTAACATTAGTGCTACCATATTTTGGGATTTATTCAAGATCTTTGGTGGGGGCCAACTTCAAAAATATCAAATTTTATACAAATAGAGGTAGAAACATGGAGTTAACGGCAATCGTTAGAGCGTGATTAGTGCACTTAAATGCACTAAGCACTAACGTTAGTGTTACCACATTTTGAAATTTATTCAAAATTTTTGGTGGGGGCAACTTCAGAAATATCAAATTCCATACAAAGTATCAGTATTTTCAGGAATCAGTAACGAATGCACTAATTACTTTGTTAGTGCTTGAAGAGGGCGCAAATTCACGCTGACCACCAAAGATATTTTACTTGTAGCACCTACACTAATTAAGCACTAACGTTAGGGGTTGGTGCACGAAGAAGCACTAACGATGCACTAAGGATTGTACTGGAAATGATCATTAGTCCTTTTTAATTTGGCAGAAATTTGACACAGTGAAAAACTCCCCTTAAATTTCTTATGTGAGTTTCCTGAGATGTAACTGGCCATAACTACACTAATAGTGAAGCACTAACGAAAACAGCTCTAATTTTTTCGTTATTGGTTGAAGTGGGGCGCCAAGTTCATGAAAGCTTCCAAAGGTTTTTTTACTTGTAGGACCTACATTAATGAAGAACTAACGTTAGGTGTTAATGCACTAAGAAACACTAACGATTTCAGTAGAAGAGGTCATTAGTGCTTTTGATTTTGGCGGAAATTTGACGCAATGAAAAATTCCACATGAATCTCTTATGGGATTTTTGTGGCATATAATTGGCCATATCTACATCAATAGTTAAGCATTAACGGAACTATGAGTGTTTTGTAGAAGCGCTAACGATACATTAACGAATGGACTTATTTTTCGTTACTGCTTGAAGTGGGAACCAAGTTCACGCTGGCCTGCAAAGGTTTCTTACTTGTAGCACCTACACTAATGAAGCACGAAACTTAGGTGTTGGTGCACTAGGAAGCACTAATATTACAAGGAAAGAAAACTTTCGAATTTATCGTGAACTTAGCCCCCACTACAAGCACTAACGAAAAAATTAGTTTTATACGTTAGTGCATTGTTAGTACTTCTAGAAGATACAAGTAGTTTCGTTAGTGTTTCACCATTAGTGTAGAAATGGCCAATTATAAGTCTCAAAACTCCCATAAGAAACACATGGGGAATTATTCATTGTATCAAATTCCCATCTCATTCAAAAGCACTAATTACCTCTGTTATTGCAATTGTTAGTGCATCGTAATTGCTTCTTAGAGCACAAACACCTAACGTTAGTGCTTCATTAGTGTAGGTGTTACAAGTAAAAAAACCTATGGAGAAGTCAGCGTGAATTTCGCACCGACACTTTAAGCACTAACGGAAAAAATAGTCCAATTCGTTAGTGCTTCTATAAAGCACTAACAATTTCGTTAGTGCTTCACTATTAGTGTAGTTATGGCCAATTACATATCACGAGACTCACAAGAAATTTAGGCAAATTTTTCATTGAATCAAATTTCCGCCAAATTCAAAATCACTAATGATCTTTTCTAGAGCGATCGTTAGTGCATTGTTAGTGCTTCTTATCGCACCTACACCTAAGGTTAGTGCTTCATTAGTAAATGTGCTACAATTAAAATACCTTTTGAGGCCAGAGTGAACTTAGCGCCCCCACTTCAAGCACTAACTAAAACTTAGTGCCATTCGCTAGTGCATTGGTAGTGCTTCTGGAAAACACTAACAATTTAGTTAGAACTTCAATATTAGTTTACTTATGGCCAATTACATGTAAGGAAACACATAATAAATTTATGGGAAATTTTTCATTGCGTCAAATTTCCGTCAAATTCAAGAGTACTAATGATCTATTCTAGTGCAATCGTTAGTGCATCGTTAGTGCTTCTAGAAAACACTAACAGTTTCGTTTGTCCTTCAATATTAGTGTAGTTATGGACAATTACATGTCACTAAACTCTTATAAGACATTAATTGGGAATTTTTAATTGCATCAAATTTCCGCCATATTCAAAAGCACTAATGATATCTTCTAGTGCAATTGTTAGTGGTTCTTAGTTCACCAACCCCTAACGTTAGTACTTCATTAGTGTAGGTGCTACAGGTACAATATTTTTGGAGGGCACGGTGAACTTGCGTCAACTTCAAGTACTAACAAAAAATTAATGCCATTCATTAGTGTATCGTTAGTGCTTCAAGAAAGCACTAAATGTTTGTATGAAATTTGATATTTCTTAAGTTGGTCCCACCAGAAATCTTGAATAAATCCCAAAATATGGTAATGCTAACATTAATGCTTAGTGCATTTAAGTGCACTAACGATGCAATAACGATTGTCTTTAACTGCATGTTTCTACCTCTATTTATATAGAATTTGATATTTCTGAAGTTGGCCCCCATCTTGAATAAATCCCAAAATATTGTAGCACTAATGTCAGTGTTTAGTATTTTAAGTGCACTAACGATGCACTAACGATTGCCGTTAACTCTATGTTCCTATCTCTATTTGTATAGAATTTGAAATTACTGAAGTTGCCCATCCCACCGAAAATCTTGAATGAATTCCAAAATATGGTAGCACCAACGATAGTGCTTAGTACGTTTAAGTGCACTAACGATGCATTAACGTTTGCCATTAACCCCATGTTTCTATCCCTATTTGTATAGAATTTGATAATTCTGAAGTTGACCACCCCACCAAATTTTTTGAATAAATCTCAAAATATAGTAGCGCTAACGTTAGTGCTTAGTGCGTTTAAGTGCACTACTGATGCACTAATGATTGCTGTTAACACTATGTTTCTACCTTTATTTGTATACAATTTGATATTTCTGAAGTTGGCCCCCCAAAAAATCTTGAATAAATCCCAAAATATGATAGCACTAACGTTAGTGCTTAGTGCTTATAAGTGCACAAACGATTCCCGTTAACTCAATGTTTCTATCTCTATTTGTATTGAATTTGATGTTTCTGAAGTTTGCCCCACACTTTAAAACTATTATAACTTCGTACCGGAAGTGGTACAAACGAAAATTTTTGCGGTACATTTCGGCAAAAACTTAGCACAAACGAATGCCATAGGTTTTGTTTCGAAATTCCAAGGTTGTAGGCTGCCGTCTCTCCAGCCCCCCCTCCCCACTTTAAATGACTTATAACTTCGTACCGGAAGTGGTACAAACGAAAATTTTTGCGGTATATTCCGGCACAAACGTAGCACAAACGATTGGCATAGGTTTCGTTTCAAAATTCCAAGGTAGGGGGTTGCCGTTTCTCCAGTCCCCCACTTTAAAACCCTTATAACTTCGTACCGGAAGTGGTACAAACGAAAACGTTTGCGGTACATTCCAGCACAAACGTAGCACAAACGATTGCCATAGGTTTCGTTTCAAAATTCCAAGTTTGGAGGCTGCCGTTTCTCCAGCCACCCAATTTAAAACCCTTTTAACTTCGTACCGGAAGTGGTACAAACGAAAATTTTTGCGGTGCATTCCGGCACAAACGTAGCACAAACGATTGCCATAGTTTTTGTTTCGAAATTCCAAGTTTGGAGGCTGCCGTTTCTCCAGCCCCCCACTTTAAAACCCTTATAACTTCGTACCGGAAGTGGTACAAACGAAAATGTTTACGGTACATTCCGGCACAAACGAAGCACAAACGATTGGAATAGGTTTTGTTTCGAAATTCCTAGGTGGGGGAGCTGCCGTTTCCCCAGTCCTCCACTTTTAAACCCTTATAACTTCGTACCGGAAGTTGTACAAATGAAAATTTTTCCGGCACATTCCGGCACAAACGTAGCAAAAACGATTGTCATAATTTTTGTTTCGAAATTTCAAGGTTGGAGACTTCCGCTTCTCCAGCCCCCCCCACTTTGAAACCCTTATAACTTCGTACCGGAAGTGGTACAAATGAAAATTTTTCCGGCACATTCCGGCACAAACGTAGCAAAAACGATTGTCATAGGTTTTGTTTTGAAATTTTTAGGTGGGGGGGCTGCCCCTTCCCCAGCCCAAAC